>NW_026705167.1:0-332064 GCF_029867415.1 Vicia villosa | reverse complement strand
GTCTATTTTTACTCAGAAAGTAACCACTGCAACTCCTTGGTTTCACAGACGCCATTGGGATGGATGCATTCACTCTAGAAGAACCATTTCTTGGAAATGCTTCTTCCCTTTTAAATATCCAATATCTTTGACAACCAATAAATAACTTACAGTATACATATCATATTAAGAGGTAGAATATAGAGCCTGTTCACTTCAATTATCCAAGTGAGTGAGTACAAGTGAATTTTCCATAAATTTTCTCTACCTTATTACCATCAAGAACGATTTGTTAGAAAGAAAGATAGGTAAAAAGATAAATAGCGACTCAAAAGATTATATCTACGATCCATCGCATCGTAATAGATGAAGGTATGTCTCCTTATGTCTTCACCATGTGAAAATAATAAGTTTCCTCATTCTTATAATGCGTTGAATTTCTAGAATGTACACATGATTTTAAAACCTATTATTTACTTTTTTTACACCGACTCGTAGTTTTTTTTTCTTTTTATAGGGGACTAAATTAAATCTTGCATTATTTTGAAGGACTTAATTGAAATTTCCTTATGTTGAAAAGGATAATAATAACAACATAGCACATGCATTATATAATACCGTTAACAAGGTACATTAAATGGTGTAGATTTGCATAGTTAATCATGTAATATATTTTTAAAGTGTTACCAACAAGCACCAGTGGTCTAGTGGTAGAATAGTACCCTGCCACGGTACAGACCCGGGTTCGATTCCCGGCTGGTGCACAAATAAAGCTGTGATGTTTTTTTTACCATAGTTTGAATCAAACTTGTTCGTTTTTTGTTTTTTAATTAATTGGATTTTTAACCAAGAACATTTTTAATGCATTATATATAACGTTTATGAACATTTAAGCTACACTTTACCTACTATCTACTTTATATTTCACATTTCAATGTCATACTTTATTGTGATCTTTTTTTAAATGTTATAATCTCGCCCCAATGTCTTTATCTAATATGCCCAAATCTCTCTGTCGTTTTTGCCATGTATATCATTGTACAGACTGAAATAGAGTCTTATGCGGAGGCTAGTAAGTTTGATTGTTGGAACCAAACCCGACAAGAGGTCTTGTAGATGGAAACTAGTTGACCTCCCTCCTTGTGTAAAACCAATAGGATGCAGCTGGACATACAAAATCATGCATCACTGAGACGGGTGGACTAAATGATATAAGGCAGATTGTGGCAAAAGGGTATGCCAAAATACACGGACTAGATTTGTTCGATACATCCTTCACTCTATCCGAAATGACCAGTGTGAGACTAGTAATCACACTAACTCCTAAACACGGTTGAAATATACGTAAACTTGATATAAACAATACCTTCATACATGGATACTTTCAAGAAGATGTTTATAAGGAAATAACCCCTGGGGATGTCGTGTCCAGGCCTAACCAAATTATTAAATCCATACATGGCCTCAAAAAGGTGAGTCGGAATCATTATGAGAAGTTGACCCTATTCCAACACAATTATCAGCAAGTCGTCTCTAATGCTAGCCTCTGTCCTTCGTATTATTGATAGTATATTGGCATGACGTGATACTAGTTTATGATTAACTTATTAAATTTGGTAACATAAAAGTAGTTCTCCATGAATCCTTCAAGATTAAGAATATAAGTTTTTTAAAAATACTTTCTTGGCATTGAATTCGCCCGTTCTAAATAAGGAATGTTGAATTGTCAAATAAGATGCTTTTTTATCTTACTTGTGACACATTCTTCCTGGGCTCTAAGCCCATCTCCACACCATCTGATTACTCTGTAATTTGCTGCAGGACTGTGGGACTCTATCGGTAATCATTCATACAAATTGAAGAAACATAGAAGGGTTGTTGTACCATACCATAACAAGAACTATTATCGCATACCTCACTAAACAACACGGTAAATTTCTTTTCAAGCCTAGTTTCATTAACCACCTTGTTGCAACTCGAGTAATAAAGTACCCCAAATATTGCGCAAGCAATGGTCTATTTTTACTTAGAAAGTAACCACTGCAACTCCTTGGTTTCACAGACGCCATTGGGATGGATGCATTGACTCTAGAAGAACCATTTCTTGGAAATGCTTCTTCCCTTTTAAATATCCAATATCTTTGACAACCAATAAATAACTTACAGCATACATATCATATTAAGAGGTAGAATATAGAGCCTGTTCACTTCAACTATCCAAGTGAGTGAGTACAAGTGAATTTTCCATAAATTTTCTCTACCTTATTACCATCAAGAACGATTTGTTAGAAAGAAAGATAGGTAAAAAGATAAATAGCGACTCAAAAGATTATATCTACGATCCATCGCATCGTAATAGATGAAGGTATGTCTCCTTATGTCTTCACCATGTGAAAATAATAAGTTTCGTCATTCTTATAATGCGTTGAATTTCTAGAATGTACACATGATTTTAAAACCTATTATTTACTTTTTTTACACCGACTCGTAGTTTTTTTTTCTTTTTATAGGGGACTAAATTAAATCTTGCATTATTTTGAAGGACTTAATTGAATTTTCCTAATGTTGATAAGGATAATATTAACAACATAGCACATGCATTATATAATACCATTAACAAGGTACATTAAATGGTGTAGATTTGCATAGTTACACATGTAATATATTTTTAAAGTGTTACCAACAAGCACCAGTGGTCTAGTGGTAGAATAGTACCCTGCCACGGTACAGACCCGGGTTCGATTCCCGGCTGGTGCACAAATAAAGCTGTGATATTTTTTTTCATTTTGTTGCACTTTGACGTCCATGTTTTACCCTTTTTAGATGATAGTAATTGTAAATGGTCATTTATGAGCCTCAAAGGCAACATGTTTTTTTTACCATAGTTTGAATCAAACTTGTTCGTTTTTTGTTTTTTAATTAATTGGATTTTTAACCAAGAACATTTTTAATGCATTATATATAACGTTTATGAACATTTAAGCTACACTTTACCTACTATCTACTTTATATTTCACATTTCAATGTCATACTTTATTGTGATCTTTTTTTAAATGTTATAATCTCGCCCCAATGTCTTTATCTAATATGCCCAAATCTCTCTGTCGTTTTTGCCATGTATATCATTGTACAGACTGAAATAGAGTCTTATGCGGAGGCTAGTAAGTTTGATTGTTGGAACCAAACCCGACAAGAGGTCTTGTAGATGGAAACTAGTTGACCTCCCTCCTTGTGTAAAACCAATAGGATGCAGCTGGACATACAAAATCATGCATCACTGAGACGGGTGGACTAAATGATATAAGGCAGATTGTGGCAAAAGGGTATGCCAAAATACACGGACTAGATTTGTTCGATACATCCTTCACTCTATCCGAAATGACCAGTGTGAGACTAGTAATCACACTAACTCCTAAACGCGGTTGAAATATACGTAAACTTGATATAAACAATACCTTCATACATGGATACTTTCAAGAAGATGTTTATAAGGAAATAACCCCTGGGGATGTCGTGTCCAGGCCTAACCAAATTATTAAATCCATACATGGCCTCAAAAAGGTGAGTCGGGATCATTATGAGAAGTTGACCCTATTCCAACACAATTATCAGCAAGTCGTCTCTAATGCTAGCCTCTGTCCTTCGTATTATTGATAGTATATTGGCATGACGTGATACTAGTTTATGATTAACTTATTAAATTTGGTAACATAAAAGTAGTTCTCCATGAATCCTTCAAGATTAAGAATATAAGTTTTTTAAAAGCACTTTCTTGGCATTGAATTCGCCCGTTCTAAATAAGGAATGTTGAGTTGTCAAATAAGATGCTTTTTTATCTTATTTGTGACACATTCTTCCTGGGCTCTAAGCCCATCTCCACACCATCTGATTACTCTGTAATTTGCTGCAGGACTGTGGGACTCTATCGGTAATCATTCATACAAATTGAAGAAACATAGAAGGGTTGTTGTACCATACCATAACAAGAACTATTATCGCATACCTCACTAAACAACACGGTAAATTTCTTTTCAAGCCTAGTTTCATTAACCACCTTGTTGCAACTTGAGTAATAAAGTACCCTAAATAATACGCAAGAAATGGTCTATTTTTACTCAGAAAGTAACCACTGCAACTCCTTGGTTTCACAGACGCCATTGGGATGGATGCATTGACTCTAGAAGAACCATTTCTTGGAAATGCTTCTTCCCTTTTAAATATCCAATATCTTTGACAACCAATAAATAACTTACAGTATACATATCATATTAAGAGGTAGAATATAGAGCCTGTTCACTTCAATTATCCAAGTGAGTGAGTACAAGTGAATTTTCCATAAATTTTCTCTACCTTATTACCATCAAGAACGATTTGTTAGAAAGAAAGATAGGTAAAAAGATAAATAGCGACTCAAAAGATTATATCTACGATCCATCGCATCGTAATAGATGAAGGTATGTCTCCTTATGTCTTCACCATGTGAAAATAATAAGTTTCCTCATTCTTATAATGCGTTGAATTTCTAGAATGTACACATGATTTTAAAACCTATTATTTACTTTTTTTACACCGACTCGTAGTTTTTTTTTCTTTTTATAGGGGACTAAATTAAATCTTGCATTATTTTGAAGGACTTAATTGAAATTTCCTTATGTTGAAAAGGATAATAATAACAACATAGCACATGCATTATATAATACCATTAACAAGGTACATTAAATGGTGTAGATTTGCATAGTTACACATGTAATATATTTTTAAAGTGTTACCAACAAGCACCAGTGGTCTAGTGGTAGAATAGTACCCTGCCACGGTACAGACCCGGGTTCGATTCCCGGCTGGTGCACAAATAAAGCTGTGATATTTTTTTCATTTTGTTGCACTTTGACGTCCATGTTTTACCCTTTTTAGATGATAGTAATTGTAAATGGTCATTTATGAGCCTCAAAGGCAACATGTTTTTTTTACCATAGTTTGAATCAAACTTGTTCGTTTTTTGTTTTTTAATTAATTGAATTTTTAACCAAGAACATTTTTAATTTCATATATATAACGTTTATGAACATTTAAGCTACACTTTACCTACTATCTACTTTATATTTCACATTTCAATGTCATACTTTATTGTGATCTTTTTTTAAATGTTATAATCTCGCCCCAATGTCTTTATCTAATATGCCCAAATCTCTCTGTCATTTTTGCCATGTATATCATTGTACAGACTGAAATAGAGTCTTATGCGGAGGCTAGTAAGTTTGATTGTTGGAACCAAACCCGACAAGAGGTCTTGTAGATGGAAACTAGTTGACCTCCCTCCTTGTGTAAAACCAATAGGATGCAGCTGGACATACAAAATCATGCATCACTGAGACGGGTGGACTAAATGATATAAGGCAGATTGTGGCAAAAGGGTATGCCAAAATACACGGACTAGATTTGTTCGATACATCCTTCACTCTATCCGAAATGACCAGTGTGAGACTAGTAATCACACTAACTCCTAAACACGGTTGAAATATACGTAAACTTGATATAAACAATACCTTCATACATGGATACTTTCAAGAAGATGTTTATAAGGAAATAACCCCTGGGGATGTCGTGTCCAGGCCTAACCAAATTATTAAATCCATACATGGCCTCAAAAAGGTGAGTCGGAATCATTATGAGAAGTTGACCCTATTCCAACACAATTATCAGCAAGTCGTCTCTAATGCTAGCCTCTGTCCTTCGTATTATTGATAGTATATTGGCATGACGTGATACTAGTTTATTATTAACTTATTAAATTTGGTAACATAAAAGTAGTTCTCCATGAATCCTTCAAGATTAAGAATATAAGTTTTTTAAAAATACTTTCTTGGCATTGAATTCGCCCGTTCTAAATAAGGAATGTTGAATTGTCAAATAAGATGCTTTTTGATCTTATTTGTGACACATTCTTCCTGGGCTCTAAGCCCATCTCCACACCATCTGATTACTCTGTAATTTGCTGCAGGACTGTGGGACTCTATCGGTAATCATTCATACAAATTGAAGAAACATAGAAGGGTTGTTGTACCATACCATAACAAGAACTATTATCGCATACCTCACTAAACAACACGGTAAATTTCTTTTCAAGCCTAGTTTTATTAACCACCTTGTTGCAACTCGAGTAATAAAGTACCCCAAATATTGCGCAAGCAATGGTCTATTTTTACTTAGAAAGTAACCACTGCAACTCCTTGGTTTCACAGACGCCATTGGGATGGATGCATTGACTCTAGAAGAACCATTTCTTGGAAATGCTTCTTCCCTTTTAAATATCCAATATCTTTGACAACCAATAAATAACTTACAGCATACATATCATATTAAGAGGTAGAATATAGAGCCTGTTCACTTCAACTATCCAAGTGAGTGAGTACAAGTGAATTTTCCATAAATTTTCTCTACCTTATTACCATCAAGAACGATTTGTTAGAAAGAAAGATAGGTAAAAAGATAAATAGCGACTCAAAAGATTATATCTACGATCCATCGCATCGTAATAGATGAAGGTATGTCTCCTTATGTCTTCACCATGTGAAAATAATAAGTTTCGTCATTCTTATAATGCGTTGAATTTCTAGAATGTACACATGATTTTAAAACCTATTATTTACTTTTTTTACACCGACTCGTAGTTTTTTTTTCTTTTTATAGGGGACTAAATTAAATCTTGCATTATTTTGAAGGACTTAATTGAATTTTCCTAATGTTGATAAGGATAATATTAACAACATAGCACATGCATTATATAATACCATTAACAAGGTACATTAAATGGTGTAGATTTGCATAGTTACACATGTAATATATTTTTAAAGTGTTACCAACAAGCACCAGTGGTCTAGTGGTAGAATAGTACCCTGCCACGGTACAGACCCGGGTTCGATTCCCGGCTGGTGCACAAATAAAGCTGTGATATTTTTTTTCATTTTGTTGCACTTTGACGTCCATGTTTTACCCTTTTTAGATGATAGTAATTGTAAATGGTCATTTATGAGCCTCAAAGGCAACATGTTTTTTTTACCATAGTTTGAATCAAACTTGTTCGTTTTTTGTTTTTTAATTAATTGGATTTTTAACCAAGAACATTTTTAATGCATTATATATAACGTTTATGAACATTTAAGCTACACTTTACCTACTATCTACTTTATATTTCACATTTCAATGTCATACTTTATTGTGATCTTTTTTTAAATGTTATAATCTCGCCCCAATGTCTTTATCTAATATGCCCAAATCTCTCTGTCGTTTTTGCCATGTATATCATTGTACAGACTGAAATAGAGTCTTATGCGGAGGCTAGTAAGTTTGATTGTTGGAACCAAACCCGACAAGAGGTCTTGTAGATGGAAACTAGTTGACCTCCCTCCTTGTGTAAAACCAATAGGATGCAGCTGGACATACAAAATCATGCATCACTGAGACGGGTGGACTAAATGATATAAGGCAGATTGTGGCAAAAGGGTATGCCAAAATACACGGACTAGATTTGTTCGATACATCCTTCACTCTATATGAAATGACCAGTGTGAGACTAGTAATCACACTAACTCCTAAACACGGTTGAAATATACGTAAACTTGATATAAACAATACCTTCATACATGGATACTTTCAAGAAGATGTTTATAAGGAAATAACCCCTGGGGATGTCGTGTCCAGGCCTAACCAAATTATTAAATCCATACATGGCCTCAAAAAGGTGAGTCGAGATCATTATGAGAAGTTGACCCTATTCCAACACAATTATCAGCAAGTCGTCTCTAATGCTAGCCTCTGTCCTTCGTATTATTGATAGTATATTGGCATGACGTGATACTAGTTTATGATTAACTTATTAAATTTGGTAACATAAAAGTAGTTCTCCATGAATCCTTCAAGATTAAGAATATAAGTTTTTTAAAAGCACTTTCTTGGCATTGAATTCGCCCGTTCTAAATAAGGAATGTTGAATTGTCAAATAAGATGCTTTTTTATCTTATTTGTGACACATTCTTCCTGGGCTCTAAGCCCATCTCCACACCATCTGATTACTCTGTAATTTGCTGCAGGACTGTGGGACTCTATCGGTAATCATTCATACAAATTGAAGAAACATAGAAGGGTTGTTGTACCATACCATAACAAGAACTATTATCGCATACCTCACTAAACAACACGGTAAATTTCTTTTCAAGCCTAGTTTCATTAACCACCTTGTTGCAACTTGAGTAATAAAGTACCCTAAATAATGCGCAAGAAATGGTCTATTTTTACTCAGAAAGTAACCACTGCAACTCCTTGGTTTCACAGACGCCATTGGGATGGATGCATTGACTCTAGAAGAACCATTTCTTGGAAATGCTTCTTCCCTTTTAAATATCCAATATCTTTGACAACCAATAAATAACTTACAGTATACATATCATATTAAGAGGTAGAATATAGAGCCTGTTCACTTCAATTATCCAAGTGAGTGAGTACAAGTGAATTTTCCATAAATTTTCTCTACCTTATTACCATCAAGAACGATTTGTTAGAAAGAAAGATAGGTAAAAAGATAAATAGCGACTCAAAAGATTATATCTACGATCCATCGCATCGTAATAGATGAAGGTATGTCTCCTTATGTCTTCACCATGTGAAAATAATAAGTTTCCTCATTCTTATAATGCGTTGAATTTCTAGAATGTACACATGATTTTAAAACCTATTATTTACTTTTTTTACACCGACTCGTAGTTTTTTTTTCTTTTTATAGGGGACTAAATTAAATCTTGCATTATTTTGAAGGACTTAATTGAAATTTCCTTATGTTGAAAAGGATAATAATAACAACATAGCACATGCATTATATAATACCATTAACAAGGTACATTAAATGGTGTAGATTTGCATAGTTACACATATAATATATTTTTAAAGTGTTACCAACAAGCACCAGTGGTCTAGTGGTAGAATAGTACCCTGCCATGGTACAGACCCGGGTTCGATTCCCGGCTGGTGCACAAATAAAGCTGTGATATTTTTTTCATTTTGTTGCACTTTGACGTCCATGTTTTACCCTTTTTAGATGATAGTAATTGTAAATGGTCATTTATGAGCCTCAAAGGCAACATGTTTTTTTTACCATTGTTTGAATCAAACTTGTTCGTTTTTTGTTTTTTAATTAATTGGATTTTTAACCAAGAACATTTTTAATTTCATATATATAACGTTTATGAACATTTAAGCTACACTTTACCTACTATCTACTTTATATTTCACATTTCAATGTCATACTTTATTGTGATCTTTTTTTAAATGTTATAATCTCGCCCCAATGTCTTTATCTAATATGCCCAAATCTCTCTGTCATTTTTGCCATGTATATCATTGTACAGACTGAAATAGAGTCTTATGCGGAGGCTAGTAAGTTTGATTGTTGGAACCAAACCCGACAAGAGGTCTTGTAGATGGAAACTAGTTGACCTCCCTCCTTGTGTAAAACCAATAGGATGCAGCTGGACATACAAAATCATGCATCACTGAGACGGGTGGACTAAATGATATAAGGCAGATTGTGGCAAAAGGGTATGCCAAAATACACGGACTAGATTTGTTCGATACATCCTTCACTCTATCCGAAATGACCAGTGTGAGACTAGTAATCACACTAACTCCTAAACACGGTTGAAATATACGTAAACTTGATATAAACAATACCTTCATACATGGATACTTTCAAGAAGATGTTTATAAGGAAATAACCCCTGGGGATGTCGTGTCCAGGCCTAACCAAATTATTAAATCCATACATGGCCTCAAAAAGGTGAGTCGTAATCATTATGAGAAGTTGACCCTATTCCAACACAATTATCAGCAAGTCGTCTCTAATGCTAGCCTTTGTCCTTCGTATTATTGATAGTATATTGGCATGACGTGATACTAGTTTATGATTAACTTATTAAATTTGGTAACATAAAAGTAGTTCTCCATGAATCCTTCAAGATTAAGAATATAAGTTTTTTAAAAATACTTTCTTGGCATTGAATTCGCCCGTTCTAAATAAGGAATGTTGAATTGTCAAATAAGATGCTTTTTGATCTTATTTGTGACACATTCTTCCTGGGCTCTAAGCCCATCTCCACACCATCTGATTACTCTGTAATTTGCTGCAGGACTGTGGGACTCTATCGGTAATCATTCATACAAATTGAAGAAACATAGAAGGGTTGTTGTACCATACCATAACAAGAACTATTATCGCATACCTCACTAAACAACACGGTAAATTTCTTTTCAAGCCTAGTTTCATTAACCACCTTGTTGCAACTCGAGTAATAAAGTACCCCAAATATTGCGCAAGCAATGGTCTATTTTTACTTAGAAAGTAACCACTGCAACTCCTTGGTTTCACAGACGCCATTGGGATGGATGCATTGACTCTAGAAGAACCATTTCTTGGAAATGCTTCTTCCCTTTTAAATATCCAATATCTTTGACAACCAATAAATAACTTACAGCATACATATCATATTAAGAGGTAGAATATAGAGCCCGTTCACTTCAACTATCCAAGTGAGTGAGTACAAGTGAATTTTCCATAAATTTTCTCTACCTTATTACCATCAAGAACGATTTGTTAGAAAGAAAGATAGGTAAAAAGATAAATAGCGACTCAAAAGATTATATCTACGATCCATCGCATCGTAATAGATGAAGGTATGTCTCCTTATGTCTTCACCATGTGAAAATAATAAGTTTCGTCATTCTTATAATGCGTTGAATTTCTAGAATGTACACATGATTTTAAAACCTATTATTTACTTTTTTTACACCGACTCGTAGTTTTTTTTTCTTTTTATAGGGGACTAAATTAAATCTTGCATTATTTTGAAGGACTTAATTGAATTTTCGTAATGTTGATAAGGATAATATTAACAACATAGCACATGCATTATATAATACCATTAACAAGGTACATTAAATGGTGTAGATTTGCATAGTTACACATGTAATATATTTTTAAAGTGTTACCAACAAGCACCAGTGGTCTAGTGGTAGAATAGTACCCTGCCACGGTACAGACCCGGGTTCGATTCCCGGCTGGTGCACAAATAAAGTTGTGATATTTTTTTCATTTTGTTGCACTTTGACGTCCATGTTTTACCCTTTTTATATGATAGTAATTGTAAATGGTCATTTATGAGCCTCAAAAGCAACATGTTTTTTTTACCATAGTTTGAATCAAACTTGTTCGTTTTTTGTTTTTTAATTAATTGGATTTTTAACCAAGAACATTTTTAATGCATTATATATAACGTTTATGAACATTTAAGCTACACTTTACCTACTATCTACTTTATATTTCACATTTCAATGTCATACTTTATTGTGATCTTTTTTTAAATGTTATAATCTCGCCCCAATGTCTTTATCTAATATGCCCAAATCTCTCTGTCGTTTTTGCCATGTATATCATTGTACAGACTGAAATAGAGTCTTATGCGGAGGCTAGTAAGTTTGATTGTTGGAACCAAACCCGACAAGAGGTCTTGTAGATGGAAACTAGTTGACCTCCCTCCTTGTGTAAAACCAATAGGATGCAGCTGGACATACAAAATCATGCATCACTGAGACGGGTGGACTAAATGATATAAGGCAGATTGTGGCAAAAGGGTATGCCAAAATACACGGACTAGATTTGTTCGATACATCCTTCACTCTATCCGAAATGACCAGTGTGAGACTAGTAATCACACTAACTCCTAAACACGGTTGAAATATACGTAAACTTGATATAAACAATACCTTCATACATGGATACTTTCAAGAAGATGTTTATAAGGAAATAACCCCTGGGGATGTCGTGTCCAGGCCTAACCAAATTATTAAATCCATACATGGCCTCAAAAAGGTGAGTCGGAATCATTATGAGAAGTTGACCCTATTCCAACACAATTATCAGCAAGTCGTCTCTAATGCTAGCCTCTGTCCTTCGTATTATTGATAGTATATTGGCATGACGTGATACTAGTTTATGATTAACTTATTAAATTTGGTAACATAAAAGTAGTTCTCCATGAATCCTTCAAGATTAAGAATTTAAGTTTTTTAAAAATACTTTCTTGGCATTGAATTCGCCCGTTCTAAATAAGGAATTTTGAATTGTCAAATAAGATGCTTTTTGATCTTATTTGTGACACATTCTTCCTGGGCTCTAAGCCCATCTCCACACCATCTTATTTCTCTGTAATTTGTTGCAGGACTGTGGGACTCTATCGGTAATCATTCATACAAATTGAAGAAACATAGAAGGGTTGTTGTACCATACCATAACAAGAACTATTATCGCATACCTCACTAAACAACACGGTAAATTTCTTTTCAAGCCTAGTTTCATTAACCACCTTGTTGCAACTCGAGTAATAAAGTACCCCAAATAATGCGCAAGCAATGGTCTATTTTTACTTAGAAAGTAACCACTGCAACTCCTTGGTTTCACAGAAGCCATTGGGATGGATGCATTGATTCTAGAAGAACCATTTCTTGGAAATGCTTCTTCCCTTTTAAATATCCAATATCTTTGACAACCAATAAATAACTTACAGTATACATATCATATTAAGAGGTAGAATATAGAGTCCGTTCACTTCAACTATCCAAGTGAGTGAGTACAAGTGAATTTTCCATAAAGTTTCTCTACCTTATTACCATCAAGAACGATTCGTTAGAAAGAAAGATAGGGAAAAAGATAAATAGCGACTCAAAAGTTTATATCTACGATCCATCGCATCGTAATAGATGAAGGTATGTCTCCTTATGTCTTCACCATGTGAAAATAATAAGTTTCGTCATTCTTATAATGCGTTGAATTTCTAGAATGTACACATGATTTTAAAACCTATTATTTACTTTTTTTACACCGACTCGTAGTTTTTTTTTTCTTTTTATAGGGGACTAAATTAAATCTTTCATTATTTTGAAGGACTTAATTGAATTTTCCTTATGTTGATAAGGATAATAATAACAACGTAGCACATGCAATATATTATACCATTAACTAATTACATTAAATGGTGTAGATTTGCATAGTTACACATGTAATATATTTTTAAAGTGTTACCAACAAGCACCGGTGGTCTAGTGGTAGAATAGTACCCTACCACGGTACAGACCCGGGTTCGATTCCCGGCCTCTGTCGCTTTTGCCTTGTATATCATTGAACAAATTGAAATAAAGTCTTATGTGGAGGCTAGTAAGTTTGATTGTTGGAACCAAGCCCGACAAGAGGACTGGTAGATTGAAACTAGTTGACCTCCCTCCTTGTGTAAAACCAATAGGATGCAGATGGACATACGAAATCAAGATGGTGGATTGAACGATATAAACAATACATTCATACATGGATACTTTCAATAAGATTTTTATATGGAAATAACCCATGGGGATGTCGTGTCTAGCTTAACCAAATTATTAAATCCATATATGGCCTCAAAAAGGTGAGTCGGAATCATTATTAGAAGTTGACCCTATTCCAACACAATTATCAGCAAGCCGTCTCAAAAGCTCGCCTCTGTCCTTCGTATTATTGATAGTATATTGGCATGACGTGATACTAGATGGTTTACTCTATAAATTGCTGCAGGACTGTGGGACTCTATCTGTAATCATTCATACAAATTGAAGAAACATAGAAGGGTTGTTGTACCATACCATAGTAAGAACTATTATCGCATACATCAATCAACAACACGGAAAGTTTCTTTACAAGCCTAGTCTCATTAACCACCATGTTGCAACTCGGGTAATCAAGTACCCCAAATAATGCGCAAGCAATGATCTATTTTTCTAGAATGAACACACGACTCGAAGTTTTTTTTTATTGGGGACTTAATTGAATTTACCTTATCTTGATAAGGATAATAATAACAACATAGCACATGCAATATATAATACCATTAACTAGTTATATTAGATCGTGTAGATTTGCATAGTTACACATGTAATATATTTTTAAAGTGTTACCAACAAGCACCAATGGTCTAGTGGTAGAATAGTACCCTGCCATGCTTTACCTTTTTAAAACAATAATAATTGTAAATTGTCATTTATGAGCCTCCAAAGCAACATATTATTTTTACTAGGGGTGACAAAACGGACCGTCCATACCATTTTAAGTCCGCCGAAAAACAAATGATTGTATATTTTTTTAATAGATTAATAGTCTTTTTTATCTTTTAATTAAATTTTTTACTTATTTTTAAAATAATTTTTATAAAAATATCTTTTTTACAAATTTTACTTAAAAACATATTAATATATTTACAAATAAATGTGAATTTTTTTTTAAAATAACCATGTATTAAAAAAAATTACGCAAATAACCACGTTTCGAAAAAAATTACGCAAGTAACCAGGTTTCTGAAACCCTTAACACCAAGGCGCCATCTCACATGGCTTATTCCCTTTTTTTAGTCCTAGGCGCCATCTGACATGGCACACTCAGTCCCAATAAGCCATGTCAAATGGCGACTCCCTTCAACTTTTAGGAGGAGGTGTCATCTCATATGGCGCCTCCTTGTATATTTTTGTTCAATTTTCCATTTGAAAATGCACCAAGGCGCCATCTGAGATGGCTTATTGCAGAAAAGTTGTACATAGGAGCCATTCCAAATGGCGCCTCCCTTCATCTGATACAATGGTGGCGCCATCTCACATGGCGCCTTGGTGTCAATGTTTTCTGAAACTTGGTTATTTGCGTAATTTTTTCCGAAGTATGGTTATTTGCGTAATTTTTTTCTAATACATAGTTATTTTTAAAAAAAATTCAATAAATGTATTAAATAAAACCATCAAAAATTGAAATTACTATTATTAGCTAAAAAAGGGGAACTTAAGGCAAGACGGATGTGCGAATAGGCGAGACAGGTTTTTGCGGGCGGCGGACTTTAACGGGAAGAAGTTTGGCGGGTGGTGGATTTTTGCGGGTCGAATTTTGGTGAGTAGCATGTCCAAAATTTTAACTTAACCCACTAATTTTTTACGGGCCAGTCCAACGGACCACGGCCCGTTTTTGCCACCCATAGTTAAACCAATGACAATTTTTTAATTTTGTTAAGGATAGTTCTCCACCACTAAAGGTGGAAAGAGCAACCCTAAAAGAAAAACCATTGCTTGATTATTTCCACAATGTAATTTGGACAATCCACGAAAAGTAAAGAATCTCCACACAGCTAGTTAGCACATGATTGAACTTTTATGAAACTTCATCATGGAATTGTCTTACATTTTTATTATATCTTTTTTTTTAGGGAATAGAATTGTCCTATATTTAGTACTACAAGCACTATTCCAGTACAACAAACCAGAAAAAGAAAAAAAAAATAGTTTCCCACTAAACATTCTTCACTAATCACTTATCTTTATGAAGCTTAAAAGCCAATCAAAGTATTTTTGTTATAAAATTTGCCACAACTTATGAAACAGCTATCCGAATTCAAACGCCGGCCAGCTTATTAAATAAGCTGGGGCCTTTGATGCAGACTCATGTTTCGTAGTTATTATTAAGTTCCATTTTCAAATTTTCTTTCAACTACAGTAACAACTAAAGAATAATCAACATAAACCATTTAACGAAAGTAATGAGTGGGGTACCAAGTTAGAAAAAATCTCAGGGTGCAACGTGCAAATATATGGCTGAAAAGACTAATTATAAAAAGAAAAAAATAGCTAGTAACTCAGACGCAACCAAAAAGAAAATGTGACATCTCATGATGAAGATTTACATGAGCTCCAATCTAAGTTATAATAATAATCATAATAATCTAAATCTACTTTATGTCCACATCTTTGTCTTTATAGATTTGCCAACATGTTTATCCTAGACCTAAACATATCTCTATCATCATAACACAATAATATTAGAAGTTTGGACCCAGCAAACTCAATTTTATTACCATGATCCCGACAACTATCTCATGCAATTTGCTTCTATATACAACAAATACTTGAGAACTTTAAAGATGCAAACAAAAACACAAGCATCTTTCTTTCAATTGTGATATATTGATTGGGTGTTTGTTTCCATGCTATTGCTGTTACTATGGGACCTTACCCAACTACTTGGCTCCCCACACCACGCGGATTCTGTAACATCCCCCACCTATTTACATTGAAAAAAACGTAACTCATTGATAGTGTAAGCAAAGTGATGATAATGACACATTACATATTCTTAGTTTAACCTTAACTCCTTAAGTAAATCTCGTGCATTTAACTTCAAATAAACAAACTTATCAAAAAAAAAAAACTTCAAATAGACAAGTATGAATATAACATATAATATATGATAATAAAATAACAAATAAACCCTAGTTACTTCACAGCGATAGTGTAAATAATAAAATGCTGCGAGTACAATAGTATATTCTACATAGTTTTTTTTTTCCTTATCATCTTCAACCTCATCATCTTATAATTCTCACCATGGGTGAGTAGTGACCTTGAAGCTAAAAGATTAATAGTTCCAAAATGATTAAAGAAATAACTATAACACTAATAATCATGATAAGGATCTGTACAATTTGAAGAAGTGAAAACTAACCCCCAAAGAAATATGGGATTAATTTACCTTGAGGAAACAGGGTTTAAGGCTCTAGCAAAGCCATTCATGGCCCCATAACCCTTAGAACTAAAACCCAAACAACCAAGCAAACCTTGTCTGTATGGCAAAAACGTCTTTCTCCTCAACTCTTCAGCTTGTGCTCTGTTTGCTTTATAGTGTAACTCATGTGGAGAAGGTGGAACGCGTCTCTTCCCAACACCATTCATGGGCTTTCCCGTCATTTTCTTAGCCCAGCTATGAGATGTAGAAGAAGATGAACTTCCTTTACTTGATGAACCTGAACCATTTCTATGTGTTTCATTAGTTTTCTCCTTTGAAATCTGGGGATGTAGATTTGGATTGCTAGAGTTTGATTTCTTGTCTTTTATAGGAGAAAATGAAATGGTTGACCAGAACTTGTTGTTACTTCTTCCTTCACTTTTGCTTCTTAGAAAATCCTTCAAGAAAACCCATCTCTTAGAGCTTCTTCCAGCTGAAGAAGATCTAGAAGATGAAGCTGAATCTGGAGGTGTTATTATCTCTATTCTCTCCAAACCCATCTCATTAACTTTAACATTCTCCATTTCACCATTCTCATTGTTCTGGTTTTCAATCTCACAAGCTTCATCATCATTATCATTATCATCATGATGATGATGATGGTCCTCTTCGTTGTTCTCGTTCTCTGTCCACTCCAAATGCGTGTTACTTCTCAACGGCGACATAGATCTGGTTCTCCTCCTAACAGATTTATCTCTCAGCCTCAGATCTCTCCCACGAACAACTTCATTTTCTTCTTCATCTTCTTCCTCCAGATCCAGCAAAGGAGCAAGAACCTGAGGACGTTCCAGATGAGAAGAAAGCTTCATGGGACGGATCTGACCGTTCAGGAACAACTCATCCGCGGAGGTCATTGAACCGGGAACGGCTGAACCGGTGGATCCGAACCGGGCCGAGAATTCAAACTCGTAACTAAGAGGAACAGAAGAGGTTGTAGTAGTTTGGTGGTGGTAAGAGGAAGAAGCGGTTATAGAAAAATGTAACGGACTCGCCGGAGCACTGTAGAAGTAACCGGAGGAGATAGGTGGTCCGCCGCGACCTGGACTCGAAGGAGCGCTCACGTAAGGAGTGGAACAGTTACTGTCTATATCATCGTAAAAGGTTTCGCCATTGTTGGAGTTTAAAGGTTCTAGATTTGTGTTTTGGGTAGGTTTTTGAAGCTCCTCCATTGCTATTTTGTGTCTGTGTAGTGTTGAGTGCGAAGCTTGAAGATAGAAAAAAAGATAGATGCAAACGAGTGATATATATATATATATATATATATATATATATATATATATATATATATATATATATATATATATATATATATATATATATATATATATATAACCTAAGATATTAGTAGGATTAAGAAAAAAAATTATGACAAATGACAGATGATAGAGTTTTGCTGGAATACTATTATTGTGGAATTTGTAAATTGATTTTACGAAATTGTCCTTATTTTTGTGTTTTTATGACATGAATTGCCATTCATTATTCTTTTTCTACTTTTTATGGCTAAACCAAAATTGTACTTTGGGAAAACCAAATTAGAGGTTGAGGTGGGTTGGTAACGACGTGAGGCACTCGCTTTTATGCTTGCTTCCCTCACAATTCTTTTTGAGGCTTTCGTTCGTTAAATTACTTCGTTTTGGAATTACTTTTCTCAACTGTATCCAATGAGTTTACCTGTTTTATCGAGGGAAAATAAAGTCAATGAAAATTATTTAAATTAATTGATTTTACTTGTTTTCGCATTTTTAGAAAGAGAGGTTATGAGCTTTTGTTTTTACTGCTGAAGATAAGAACCTTAAATTAATTACAAGAACCACCACCCTAAGTATAAACTAAAGTTCACATAAAACGGCCTAGTGGTTCTTCAAAAATCTAAGTCATCATTTCCACATCAATATTATGCTTGTTTAGTTAATAAACAATTGGTTAAATAAGTTTTAGATCCTTATAAATATTGCAGTTTTATTTTTAGTTTCTACTTGTCTTTAAGCAACGGTTTTAATGGCAACGTTTTTTTTTGCAAAAACCGTTTCCTAAAGACAGGAAGAGACTAAAAATAAAAACTCTAATATTTATAGAGACCAAAAATTTATTTAACCCATAAACAATTGCTTATATATATATATATATATATATATATATATATATATATATATATATATATAGGGCATATCATATGAGAATGTGAGAATGAATCCGAACTATTAGATTTTAAAATAAACGGTGGAGATTATGAGTGAATCTTTTTTTTCTCTCTCTCCTGTATCTTGAAATAAATGAAGTAGGAGAGAGAAAAAAAAGATTAACTCATGATCTCCACCATTTATTTTAAAATCCAACGGTTCAGATTCATTCTCATATTCTCATATAAATATGTCATTCTCATATGATATGCCCTATATATATATATATATATATATATATATATATATATATATATATATATATATATATATATATATATATATATATATATATATATATATATATATATATATATATATATATATATATATATATATATATATATATATATATATATATATATATATATATATATATATATATATATATATATATATATATATATATATATATATATATATATAGTTCCCAATAGTTAAAAAAAATGCTGAAAATAGTGATACCCTTAATTTAATTGAATACATATCTTTTTCTAATAAAATAATGATATTTAATATTATATTTATTTTTAAATAAATTAAAATTTTAAATTTATTTGCACTAAGTATCGATATTCAAATGAAATTTATGGATATCAAAAAATTTATTTTTCATTAAACAATCACCCTCCAAGTATTTATGTATGTATGTATTGAACTCTTTTTTTTTTTGTTTTACATTCTCTTTTTTGAAGATGGCAATTATTATGAATTTAGACGAAAATAACATCATAAAACCATATACTCAATTGGGGAATTGGGGAGATGCTGTGGGGATAATGAGAGGCGGTCTGATAGGACAATTGATAATAAACTTGTTGAAATATGAATGTTAGGTAGTTGCGATATTAGTTTCAATTCTAGTAGTTATAGTGTTCTCGTTTTACCATACCCTTTTCTAGGACATGCAAATCACTATAGACAACAAGTTCTTCGAAATGTTGGGAGTCAAAGATTTTGAGACCTTGTATACAACGGAGAAAAAGGTCAAATTCTTTTGCAAGAGCATAAGCATGTCTTGCTCAGGCATTGATGAATACGTCATATTGGAACCCTGCTCTGAAGAGAAGCGGATTAACTTAGTTGTTTTTGCTAATTCAAAAGACGAGTTCTTTTATATGCAACTCCTTGTCATGTATGACTTGGGGTGTTGATTTCTTTCATAGTCTTAAAATCTGAGGTCCTTAAGACCATCAACATTGCCCCTCTTAGATATCTCTCGATGGATAAGTCTTCACCAGGGTGTCAAAAATCATTACAATCACTAAAAACGTCATCAATACGACCAAACAGATCAATATGATTGAGTTCCAAACTACAAGTAGTATGATAATAGAAGGAAATATAGTAAAAAAGGAATGTGTTCAAGAAATACAACATGGAGAAAATATAAAGTTTTGTTACTTGAGGATCATAACAATGATAGCCCTGTTGACCAATCTCATAACCAAGAAAAACACGCATGGCAGAACGAGAAGATAACTTACTACATTCTACTTATGGACGAAGAACAAAGCAAATAGAACCAAAGACTTTCACAGAAAAATAATTAGAGATAGAATCATGCAATTTTTCTAAAGGAGAAAAACTGGCTGTGACAAATGACATGATTATACTATTAGCATGAATAGTATTAAGAACTGCTTCACCCCCAAAACTCATTGGAAACCAAAGTAGACAACAAAAGAGAACAAGGAGTCTCAACAATATGATGATGTTTTCTTTTATCAACTCCATTTTCTTAGGAGTATCACTACAAGATGTATGACGAATAGTATCATCATATGATAATATTCATAGAATTTATTAGACATATATTTACCACCTAAATCCCAATTGAAACCCATAACACAATGATTTAATTACTTTGAAAAATGATACTATATTTTAAAGCAATGATTTTATTGTTGTTGAAGATATTTATTTTAGTCTTGTATTAGCTTACTATATTTTGATTATATTTATAGAACAATTTTATACTTACTACAACCATTGTTGCAGAATCAAAAATAATATTGTAATTAATTAAAATTGAAATAAAACTATGCATATTAATTCTCTACCTACTGGTGCAAAGTTAATAGTAATATAAATACTCGTGAATCAAAGGCAATATTATAGTTAATCAAACTTAACATAAAGCAACATACATAACCTAACGACTGCTACACTAGAAAGAATAATTAAATAACATACCCAACTATTGTTATCAATATATAAATAAGAATTTGCTAAGCCTTACCAATATACAATACTATTTTTGAAACTCCACTTCCTTAAAGCATGAAAATTCCAATACTAATATTAATGTGCTTTTACCGTCACTCCACACCATTTTCAAAAGCTTACTTTTTTAATTCCTTTGATAAAGAATTTAACTATAAAATTGTGCATGCAAATGATAAAAACATAAATTTAAGAAAAGATAAAAACATCATTAGAGTTTATTTTTATTTTTTAATTCAATGAATTATCAATCATAATCACTAATTTCACTCCATTACATGGTTGTTATGTGAAAGCAAAATTATTTTTAAAACTGAATGCAAACTCAAATATTTGTGTTCTCAATAACATTAATATAACAAAAAATTAATATTAACATAACAAGCAATTGCTTTTCAATAACATTAATTTAACAAACACTTGTTCTCAATAATATCCAAAATAATGAACATGAGATAAAATCTCAATCATAAACTCTAACAAGATGAATATTAATATTTTTCTTATTTTTGAGACACACCTAATTGAATTAGTATGATAAAATCTTAAACATGTCATGAACCTTTTTTCCCAACTCTTCATTCTCCAAACCAAAGACTAGCCCCCTCATCTAGAAATTTATTCAAATCCAAAATAGTTTTGTTTAGGTTGAAAAATGCTTTATTGTTTGGTTGAAAATCTTCATTACACACACTTGAATTACTCATCTTAAGACCATGCATTCACTAAATACATAGATTTATTAGGGAGGTTGTTGAGGTCAAAATTCTGCACAGACTTGTCTATGAGGGACCATTGAAGAGCACTTGTGATGCATACACTTTTAATATCAAAATAAAGTATAAAATGAATAATAGGAGAAAGAAAAGGAAACCAACCTCTTTTATAAATAATCTTGTGACCTTTGCACTATCCAACTTAATTTTGTACATATGTAAACTAGTAAAATGTTTTTCAACTATTTGGCATAAAAATTGTAACTAATAAAAATTTATTGAAACAACAAATAATAATTTAGTGAAAGGTAATATAAGTAAAATAATAATATAAATAATAAATGTTGTAAAATTAAAGTACAAAGAAAGTTGTAATTTTTTTTCTTACAAAAAAGAATTGAGAGAGTAGAATCTTTTATTGAGATGAATAAATATTGGTAAAGAATCATTGAAATTTGTGTTTAATAAATTCTTATCCTTGGAAGCTTAATTATTTCAGTTGTATTCATTTTTAAGTATTACAATGTGGATAGTCTCATCCATAGTTGATTTTTTTATGAGAAAAATGCAACACCTATCCATTATTAAGTTTTTTTTGGAAAAACCATTAGACATAGAAAGCTGCAAGATGTATTGAAAATCAAAGTAGATATAGATAGCCGCAACAATATTAATTTTTCATGGAAAATATATCATCGCATCTTCATTAATACATTTTTGAAAGGTGCATCCATAATTTAATTGTGAAATAAAGAATCCTTAAATTGAGTTATCTATGTTGATAAATCATTAACACATTCTTGAAAGTTGTAGCTAATATGGAAAATTGTGAGCATTTATTTTTAAAGGTACTCCCTTCGTTTCAAAGTGAACGTCGTTTAAGGTTTTTGCACACATATTAAAGAATGTAATAATTTTATCATAAGACATTGAACTTTTAATAAATTAACCTTTTAAATGTGTTGAAAGTAGTGTACAGAGTAATAATTAAAAGATATAATTGGAAAAATAACAATCATTTCTACATTGAAAAGTGAGAATGACATTCATTTTGAAACAAATTTTATTTGCTAAAATGACAGACATTTTGAAACAGAAGAAGTAAAATTAAGAATTATTAAGACATCCTTGAAAGTTGCAGGGAATATGGAAAGCCACAACCATAATTTATAAGGAAAACAAATAATAATGTAGTTGGTTTGGTTTATATATGTTGAAAGTTGTAGTAAATATGGAAAACCATGAATATTTATTTCTAAAGATGAATCATTAACACATTATCAATTTGTGTGCAACCTCTTTGCAGCGTTGCATCATCAATGATGCATTAAGCCCACAAATAACAACCTTAAAACTACATAATGTTGTGCAATGTCTAAACAATTGGTCATGTGTATTAAGAATACAAATGATGGAGATGAAGATATTATAAATTAGTTTCTTCATACTTAAATTCAAATTCAAATTAACTTCGACCTTATATAGTGAAGGGAAATCGCAAATAATTACAAAAAGATTCCTTGCAGTGGATCCTTATGAATGATCATAAATCAAGGATTAATTGATCACCTCTTGTAGTGCAGGACTTTTGATCGTTGAAAGTGATTGATCATGAGCCTGATATGAACAACAATACCTTTATACGATCCACGCAAAAAAAACTACAACGAGAGAGTCCTTGGCCTACAATGCTAATTATGAACTAACATAAACTTTAGAGAGAATAAGAACTCATAACCCTTATGTGGATAAGATTTTAAGAATATGTGAACGAGTGACTATCACTTTAGTATAAGGGTTCTATTTATAGAACCACATATACACATCATAGCTTACGGTACATTATGTTTATCTAATTAGAGTTAGTACATCATAATAACATGCCATCGAATAATAAATGAAACATTTTCATTTATGTAATATTTTGTTTGTATGTCCTAATGTGTGATCAACTTCCCTTGTAGAAACTTTAGTGGTTTCACATCAAATGGTGACATGCATCACTATCACTATGAGAATAAATTATGATTATTATACAACGCACTATGTAATATTCTCATAGTGTGTAGATTTATAACTATATATAAAGAGGATATGTCATTTTGGGCTGACCTATTTTTCTCCCTAAATTACCCTTTAAATAATTCAATATTTACTAAAGAGTCCCCACACCAATAACTACCCACTCCAGAAACGATTCGAACCAGAAGCCAACTCATACCAATTCAAACTCTCCTACATGATGGACAGAACTGCAAAATTGCAGCAATTAGCTTGATGAACCATCATAGCAGACTTACCACCCTTAAGTTAAACAAACAGCTACAAAAAGAAATTAACACCTGTCAATCCACATGACTGTACCAACTCCTAACAACATCAGCCTCCCAAGCAAAAAGCTAACTAACCAACAAATAATTGTCGCCACAACAAGAACCGATCCTGCATACAACCAGCCACACCAATACTCATAGACAAGAACGGAAAACCATTAAGACGCACTGAACATCCCTGTAGACAGTGGCTAACCACCGCAAGTGTAACCAGAACAACACTTGACAGTTCCGCAATAGTCGATTCAGCGCGATCATATGCTGTTTATAAGTATAACCACATAAAACAATGAATTTATTAACGCTGCAACTTGATTACTAAGGGAATCGTAAGAAATATCATCATAGCTTCTTTTACCAAGGGAACCAGAATTCCTGGAAGTGGATGGCATAGTCAAATCATTACTAACAGTGGGCCCTTTTATGGTAATTTTTCCGTGCAGTCCGAAAATTCATCCATATCCCTTTCCATATGAGATATTTTTCCAGGAATACCATCCTCCCTAATAAACATTTGAACGGTGTATTCTCGCCCTCTCTTCATCATTTCGTTATAAAACTGACAAGCTTGATAGCTCTTTTGACGGGATATATGCCCATTTGAAACCAATGAATTCATTATATCTGCAATTTTGTCACCAATGGAATCAGAAGAATTAGCTTCTTCATAGCTTCTCTTTCCATAATTCCTGGAAGTGGTGGCCATAGCAGAAGCATTACTATTGCTCGGTGCGTGTGGCATCCTTATGGAAGGGCATGGACATTTGTCCTGCATCAACATCAACATCAGTATAGTTTTGAGGATTTGCAAACATAAAATTGAATTGCGCCACAAAACCAAACCGAACCATTGTGAAATAATCGAACCATTACCTCTACTTAGTGAACTGAACCACTATTTACTAAACGGTTTAATAACTGAACCGAATCGCATTAAACCAAATCAAAATTTACCGAACTGAACCAAATCAAACTAATTAACTAAACTATATGGTATTGGTATTTTCAAGTAAATTTAAGATAGTTTTGCTATGTTATGTTGCAAGAATATACAGGATTTCATTACTAATAAAGAAATCAAAGAACATGAAATAGAACTAATATATTTATCATATATAATACATATATAATGCAGTAAAATTGATATATAGTATATATATATATATATATATATATATATATATATATATATATATATATATATATATATATATATATATATATATATATATATATATATGTACATAAATGAGAGAAAGGTAATTGATACAAACCTCACATGTATTCACATATAATGCAGTAAATAGATAGTGCATGCCCTACCTTCAACAACAACAACCATTTACCTTGTCTTCAGCTGGGCATTTGCACCAATTTATATTCGACACCATGATAATCATCTCACTGGTTCTCCGAGTTTACACGTCTGCTTTCACTGCTTCTTCATTGTACAATTTGCCCACCAATTTCCAGGTTTTTATGTAGTCTTGTTTAAGCACCACTAATATAACTTTCAGTATATTTAACTCGGTCGTTGTATACTGTAAAAAAATTTAAGCATTAAGCTATTATTTCATCCCGAATTTGCTAATTAAGATACAATACAACCCTAGTGCTTAGATAACATAACAAGCATTCTCAGTACAAAAAAACTCAATTAAGAAAATATGTTGTGCTTTGTTCTGAAGGCAACACCATAGTACAAGTTATAAGAGCTTCAGGGGGGTAGCGCTGATATAACTTTCCTCCGAATTGTCTGAAGAGTCGGAGATTGATTATTTTGGCTAACATGAAAAGGAGAAAGAATTTCACATTACAAATTGAAGTGCTAATTTTTTTTTTGGAACCACCAAAGGAAATTATCATTAAATTAGCACAAGCAGTGCAAACACACAGTACAAGAAAACTCCATAATTTATGCAGAAACACACCACTGCAGTCAAAACTTAGGAACTGCATAATATAAAACCAGGAAAAGCAACAAGACACCAATCCAAAATTACAAAGACCAACTAACAAAAACAGAAGATAATTACTCCAAATCCCACCCTAAGACTGTGACGATAATGAGCCGACCGAATAAAAATCGGAAGCAATACTCGCTGAAACACTGTCCCAACAAATTGAAAGTCATATCGTGGTTTTCGGTGGGCTAGAGAATAACATTAGGTTTTCTTCTGAAGTTCTCCGACAACTTCTTTTGGGAACCGGTTCATTTGATCCTGTTGATGAAGTAGTATTCATACTCAATTGACAATATGGGAAAATTAAGAAAATTTAATTGACAAGATGGGAAGGTTGAGAAAAATTAATGGAGTAAAACAGCTGGGTCTGCAGCTTACAGTTGAGAACTTCTTAAATTGAAAAGATGGGAAGGTTGATGTAGTAAAACGGGTAGGAACTTTCTCTCCTGTGTGCCTTTCCTGTGCTTATATTAGTTTTTTTGGTAGCCTCTCAACCCTTGGACTTAGCGCAGCATGGACATCAGAAGGAAACAGAAGGAGACAATCCATTTCCCTAAGGAAGCGAGTTAAGAAATGGTTAATAATACAAAGTCACAGCAATAACTATCACATAATTTTCTTGTGAGAACTGTTTTATTTATCTTTAACGTAATCATTCTCTGCATAATGTAAACATAAAAATGAATAAGATTTTAATTCGTGAAACACTGCAAACATATCCCAAGGAAAAAAAACATATCTGTTTTGTACTACAAATATTTTAATGTAATTATAACATTCTATTTTTTCCATATAAAGATGAGTGTCCCTCTGCACTTTCTAAAATAGTATAGAACCCATGCTTTGAATTTGTTACAGTAAAATAACACATTCATCTAAAATAACTACATTCTAAAACAATTATGATTATGAGAGGGAGAGAGATTATACAAGGAAAGTAAAGATTCTTGATTATTAAATCTTGGTTCATTTATCCTTTTTCTTGTTCTGTGTACTAACTGTTAGACGCTGGCCTAAAGATCTAGAGGGGGGGTGAATAGATCTCACTAAGTTTTTAAGGATTTTTCTACTGACTCGAGCGAAAGCGGTTCTGAATCGACTTGCATCTATTCTGGACCGCTATTGCAAAGGTCGTATGTGTTTCAAAACCAAAGAGTAAGTGGAATTGATGGTGAAGTAATATGATAGCTAAACAATACGTTTAACAACTGAAATCCAATTAACTTCTAGATTGACAACTTTGATTTGCAATGCAGTAAGATTGGATTAAGCAAAAGCACAAACACTTGGTGATACGTTCAAATTGATAGTGATTCAAGTTGTGGTGAATTGTGATGTTTGTGCCGTACTTTAATTCACAATTTTAACACTTGAATCGTTGATCAATTTTGCACTTATAACCAATTATGAACAGAAAGTAAAAGAGAAAGTAAAAGCGACAAGAACACGATATTTGTTTAGGCAGTTCGTCGATCGTCCTCGCTACGACTACGTCTGCCCCCAATTCCAAATTGAAATTGGGTAATCTTTCATTAATGTTGAAAGTAGTATATACAAAGAAGATAACAAAGCGATAAACGATAAACCAATTATGTCGATCCTTTGAATCTTCTTCCCCCTTAATCTTGATCCAGATCAAGGTTATCCAAGAGCTTCACTTTGATTCCCTTCTGCAGTGTCTTAATTCCTTGAACTCCCCGTTCCTCAATCGTTACACTCAGCCGAATCCTCAATGAACGCCTCTTGATAAAAACCCCCAAGAACCACCCGTCGTGGAGGACAAAACCCGCAGATTTTATTCACCAACAAACCCCACAAACCTTCACCCACTAGGAATCTTCAATTCCGTTCCATGGACGTTATCGAACTCATCACTAACCTGCAACGCAAGAATGATTATGTGTAATTGTGTTGGAGATGATGAAGAACGAAGATGAGAAGCGTTTATGTATCTTTCAGTCGTTGGTGTTACTTGAATAATTACCCTTGCACAATATATATGATTGCATAACAGTTAGAACCAAGAAAAACTGATTTTTGAACTTTCTTGATCAGTTAGGTCGACCACTTGTAGTGCTTAGGTCGACCTAACAGAGCTTGCAGAATTTTGCTCCCAGTTAGGTCGACCTGTTGAAGGAGTAGGTCGACCAGAATCCTCTTCTGATGCATTCTGGGGACATTTTCACAGATTAGGTCGACCTAGTTGCCATGTAGGTCGACCTAGCAGACTGATATGAAGATTTCTTCGTTTTGAGTCGACCTAAATGGTCTGTGAGTCGACCTAGCAGAGGTATATGGATTTTCCTTCATTTTAGGTCGACCTAGGTTGACAGTAGGTCGACCTAACTGCTGATTTTATGCATTTTTCATGTCCAGCTTGTGTTGAGTCGACTTATATGCATAGTGGATCACCTTGTGCTTTCATGAGTGATCAAATGCTTTGCTTTTCTGATTCCTCCTTGTTGTTTGAATGCTCATTTGAGTTTGCCATAAATCAAAAACATCTTTGAGTGTAATCTTGTATTCACATACTCCCCCTTTTTGATGATGGCAAACCAATAGTCAAAAGCTTTGGTAGTAAGTGACACAGACTCAACAAGGCTCCCCCGTACATCCAGCATCTATCTCTCAACAGGGCAATCTCTCAACAAAGCTCCCTCTCAACAAAGCTCCCCCGTACACTCAGCATCTATCTCCCCCTTTGTCAACATCAAAAAGAGAAAACAGGAGAATAGAAGAGTAACAAGAGAACCATAGATAATAATGCTAGCATGTATAGTATAGTAGGTAAAAGGTAGTTAATGGTAGAATGAGACACATATGTGAGCAGGAGCAGTTTTTATGCATGAGGTCACTATAAGCATGTTAATTGATAGCATATTATAGTATCAATAATATTTTTGGAAGTGAACACCAATTATGTTACCGCTTTTTCAATATGACGCCTGGCTTGATGATGAGCTACCTTTATGCTAAAAAATTGTTAGCAAGACAAATAGATATATACATAAAGTAAAGAAATAATATTAAGAGAAAACAACCGTAATTAGCCCAAATTAGAGATATCGAGTATCCCTAATTCCCTACGAATGTTGAAATATTGCTCCGTTGCTAGCGGTTTGGTGAAGATGTCAGCTAGTTGCTTCTTGCTTTCTACATGTTCAAAAGTAACGTCTCCTTTCTCTACATGATCTCGTAGAAAGTGATGCCTTATTTCAATATGTTTGGTACGTGAGTGTAAGACAGGATTTTTACTCAAGTTTATGGCGCTTGTGTTGTCGCACATGATAGGTATGTGATCAAGCTTAATACCAAAGTCAAGAAGTTGTTGCTTGAGCCATAATATTTGTGCACAGCAGCTTCCAGCAGCTACATATTCTGCCTCAGCAGTGGATAATGCAACCGATACTTGTTTCTTACTATGCCAACTTATTAATGAGTTTGAGAATAGATGACACGTTCCACTAGTGCTTTTTCTATCGGATTTGCAACCAGCAAAATCTGAATCGGAGAATCCTACCAAATGACACTCATTTCCTTTTGGATACCATAGACCATATGTAGTAGTTCCACGTAAGTATCGCAGAATTCTTCATCTTTGTCTAGATTTGTATTTGTTGCCATAGGTGTGTCAATTTCCTTTGCTTCACTCATTCCAAATCTTTTGAGCAGCTCCGTACAATATTTAGTTTGATTCACAAACGTTCCATGACTGAGTTGCTTGATTTGTAGGCCAAGGAAGAAATTTAGCTCACCCATGAGACTCATCTCAAATTCACTCTGCATAAGCTTAGAAAAGTCTCTAGAGTACCCTTGACTAAGGAGAAATTTGCTCAAACGTTCGTACCAAGCCCGAGGGGCTTGTTTAAGGCCGTATAGAGCACGTTTCAGCTTATAAACATGAGTTGGATACATGTAGTTCTCAAAGCCGGGTGGCTGAGCAACATAGACTTCTTCATTTATATAGCCATTTAGAAAGGCACTCTTAACATCCATTTGGAATAGTTTGAAGTCTTTAGAACAAGCATAAGCAAGTAAGAGGCGAATAGCTTCGAGACGTGCTACAGGAGCGTATGTCTCTTCATAATCAATACCTTCCTCTTGATTGTAACCTTGGGCAACTAATCTAGCTTTGTTTCTAGTAATAACACCGTTTTCATCAAGTTTGTTACGAAAAACCCATCTAGTGCCTATTACTTGATGATCTCCCGGATGAGGGACTAAGTCCCAAACATCATTCCGTTTAAATTGGTTTAATTCTTCTTGCATGGCCATTTGCCAATGCTCATCAAGTAATGCGTCCTTAGCGTTTTTCGGCTCAACTTGTGAAACAAAAGCAAAATGATGGCAGAAGTTACTTATCTTTGAGCGTGTTGTAACGCCCCTTGAGATGTCTCCTATTATATTGTCAATTGGATGGTCTTTCACGTTTGTCCAGGCCTTGGGAAGTTCTTCATTGTTTGAGATGCTTTCTTTTTCATTTTCATTGTGAGACTCATCTTTCTCTCTCTCAGCATCTTTCTTTACAATACTTTCATCCTCATCTTCCTTATCCTTGACAATGTCTTCAGTGGATGGGCCTGCACCATTAAATGAAAGACCTTTCTCGACATATTTTGCATAAGATTCATCAAAAGAAACGTGTACTACACTTCCTTTACCAAGTATGGCTCCCCGATTGTTATCTCCATAGGTGACATACCCCTTTTTCTTTGCTTGAAACTCAACGAAAAGAGATAGGTCTCCAGTCATGTGTCTTGAACATCCGCTATCAAGGAACCACAACCTTTCGGCAATGTCAAGACACTTTTCAGCTTTCTTTTTCTTGTTTTGATGAGCCATAAAACATAGGTTTGCTGATTCTTCTTCATCGCTTGACGAGCTTTCACTAGATGAATCACTTTCCCATGCTATGTAAGCTCTCTTAGATTTGTTATGATCTTTGCTTTGGTTCTTCTCCTTTTCTTTCTTAAGGTATGGACAATCCGGTTTGTAGTGACCGGCTTTCCCACAATTGAAGCAAAGACCTTCGATCTTTCCTTTGTTGTCGTCATCTTGTTTGAACATGTTTGATTGCTTTCTATAGTTGATCAATCCTTTGTCGGAATGTTTTGCTCCATTTTTCTTTAGATATTTGTTGTATCTTCGCACAAACAGTCCCATTTCCTCATCATCGGAGTCTTCGTCATCACTTGTGTCACTATCCTTTGGCTCTCGTTTTGAGGTCTTGGAGCTCGAAGCTTTTAGAGCTATTGACTTCTTCTCTACCTCTTTCTCCATGTTCTTTTCTTTCTTTGTCCTCTTCTCATGCATGTCAAGGCATTTAAGATGCTGTTCATGTTCCTCTAGTTTACCAAAAAGAGTGGTAATGTCTAAAGTGTTGAGATCATTTGCTTCCTTAATTGCTGTAACTTTGGGCTGCCATTCCCTGTTCAAACACCTTAAGATTTTGTTAGTAGCAACTGCATTGGAAACAGGTCTATCAAGAGAATTTAATCGATTTTTCAGGTGAACGAATCTTTTCTGCATGCTTTCGATGGTTTCACCATCTTCCATGTGGAAAAGTTCGAACTCTTGAGTTAACGTATTGATCCTAGCTAGTTTGACATCATCCGTTCCCTCGTGGGCAACTTGCAATGTGTCCCACATAGCTTTAGCTGATCTACAATGGGAAACGCGATAGTATTCATCAACTCCTAGAGCTGAGATTAGAATGTTTCTCGCTTTCCAATCGTATGCATATTTCTTTTCATCTTCAGCATTCCAAGTATCTTCTGGTTTTGGAACAACTGCACCAGCTGCATTTGTCATAGTGATCTGAAATGGACCATTGACAATAGCTGTCCAGATGTTCCTATCAATTGCATTGATATGGACACACATACAATCCTTCCAATAGCCGTAGTTTTCTCCGTTGAAAACTGGAGCTCTATTATGAGCCCCTTTAGGTCCAGAAGCCATCTTTCCAATAAGTGTTTCACTAAGCACGGAATAAACCAGAGCTCTTGATGCCACTTGTTAGACGCTGGCCTAAAGATCTAGAGGGGGGTGAATAGATCTCACTAAGTTTTTAAGGATTTTTCTACTGACTCGAGCGAAAGCGGTTCTGAATCGACTTGCGTCTATTCTGGACCGCTATTGCAAAGGTCGTATGTGTTTCAAAACCAAAGAGTAAGTGGAATTGATGGTGAAGTAATATGATAGCTAAACAATACGTTTAACAACTGAAATCCAATTAACTTCTAGATTGACAACTTTGATTTGCAATGCAGTAAGATTGGATTAAGCAAAAGCACAAACACTTGGTGATACGTTCAAATTGATAGTGATTCAAGTTGTGGTGAATTGTGATGTTTGTGCCGTACTTTAATTCACAATTTTAACACTTGAATCGTTGATCAATTTTGCACTTATAACCAATTATGAACAGAAAGTAAAAGAGAAAGTAAAAGCGACAAGAACACGATATTTGTTTAGGCAGTTCGTCGATCGTTCTCGCTACGACTACGTCTGCCCCCAATTCCAAATTGAAATTGGGTAATCTTTCATTAATGTTGAAAGTAGTATATACAAAGAAGATAACAAAGCGATAAACGATAAACCAATTATGTCGATCCTTTGAATCTTCTTCCCCCTTAATCTTGATCCAGATCAAGGTTATCCAAGAGCTTCACTTTGATTCCCTTCTGCAGTGTCTTAATTCCTTGAACTCCCCGTTCCTCAATCGTTACACTCAGCCGAATCCTCAATGAACGCCTCTTGATAAAAACCCCCAAGAACCACCCGTCGTGGAGGACAAAACCCGCAGATTTTATTCACCAACAAACCCCACAAACCTTCACCCACTAGGAATCTTCAATTCCGTTCCATGGACGTTATCGAACTCATCACTAACCCGCAACGCAAGAATGATTATGTGTAATTGTGTTGGAGATGATGAAGAACGAAGATGAGAAGCGTTTATGTATCTTTCAGTCGTTGGTGTTACTTGAATAATTACCCTTGCACAATATATATGATTGCATAACAGTTAGAACCAAGAAAAACTGATTTTTGAACTTTCTTGATCAGTTAGGTCGACCACTTGTAGTGCTTAGGTCGACCTAACAGAGCTTGCAGAATTTTGCTCCCAGTTAGGTCGACCTGTTGAAGGAGTAGGTCGACCAGAATCCTCTTCTGATGCATTCTGGGGACATTTTCACAGATTAGGTCGACCTAGTTGCCATGTAGGTCGACCTAGCAGACTGATATGAAGATTTCTTCGTTTTGAGTCGACCTAAATGGTCTGTGAGTCGACCTAGCAGAGGTATATGGATTTTCCTTCATTTTAGGTCGACCTAGGTTGACAGTAGGTCGACCTAACTGCTGATTTTCTGCATTTTTCATGTCCAGCTTGTGTTGAGTCGACTTATATGCATAGTGGATCACCTTGTGCTTTCATGAGTGATCAAATGCTTTGCTTTTCTGATTCCTCCTTGTTGTTTGAATGCTCATTTGAGTTTGCCATAAATCAAAAACATCTTTGAGTGTAATCTTGTATTCACACTAACCATAAACGTTTGCATTCTCATATTAATGAATCATTGTATTAATGTGGCGCATCGATTTTTTTGAATATTTTCAAATAATAATATGGGTTTTAATTTTTAAATATGAGTTATTACTTATTACATAATAAATCACCCAAACCGCTTGACATTGATTTTAATAAAAAAAATTTAATGTAAAGACAACAACAATGAATAATTGTTTTAATGTGCCGCATCGACTTGTTGAATATTTTCAAATAATAATATGGGTTTTGATTTTCAAATACGGGTTTTTATATAATAAATTATCCAAACCGCTTGACATTATTTTTAAGAAAAAAATTATTGTAAGGTAAAGATGGAACGACAATGAATGATTGTTTTAATGTGGCGCATCGATTTTGTTGAATATTTTTAAATGATAATATGATTTCTTATATAATAAATCACCCAAACCGCTTGAGATTACATAATAAATCTATAATCTATAATTATATATAAAGGGAATACATCTTTTTGGGCTGACCTATTTTTTTTCTTTCAAATTTTCCCTTTTAATTTTGCCAAATATTTTGTAAAAATTCAATTTTTTTATTATTTAAAAATGGTAAAAAAACTTAACCGTAAAAGAGGAAGTTAAGTAAGTGGATTATGCTCACGCCTCATATTCTTTCGTAACTACCCTCAATTTTCCAAGTACAAGTAACTGTCTCTTTCATTTTATACAGTCAGATGTCTTCACAAAAAAGTAAAACATTTTCTCATATACATCATTCAATTTGTTCATAACTTTCACTCATAAAACAGTAACCGAAAACCTTACGCACTTTTTTGTGTTTTTTTTTAATGTTTTTCTTATACAAATCATGAGAAAAGAGGTTACCGTATGAATTAAGAATTACTTTACATTGAGATCAAAGGAAAAATCAAGAATATCATTTGTTTATAAGTTTGGGTTTATCTCCAACTTTTTTTAATTTAAATCTTTTTAATACTCAATGGTTGGATAATCTTGACAACATAGATAATCTTGACTACATGAATGTTTTTGTTTATTGTTTTGCGGCAATAAGAATTTGGCCAATGTTTACAATTACATATCATTATTAATAATTATTTTATGGAAAATTTACTTCTCTAATTTTTTTTCTCACTGGTGTTAAGATTTATTTTTATGGTTGTTTCTCATGCTTCAATTGACCTGATATGATATGCAAAGTGATTGTAATGGTTGAAGAGGGTGAAAAGACTAAAATTTGTTCAATTCATAATTGACGTCTATTTATTTTGTACAAATTATTTTATTTAGTTTTTTGGAAACAAAATAGAGGACTATATTGTATTTAAGTTTTCAATACTTATGTGTTCTTTTGCATTACTTTATGAATGGTATTGATACTCACTTATTATATATATATATATATATATATATATATATATATATATATATATATATATATATATATATATATATATATATATATATATATATATATATATATATATATATATATATATATATATATATATATATATGTATGTATATACTCTCTCTGAGTCACTCTAGGTTTATATACACGTGTTTATATTTTCTTATCAAAAAAAATTTGACCCGCCGTGCAAAAAAAATTAGTTACTAACAACATAAGACTGCACAAATGAATGCTTACTTTCAGACCATGATAAATTGTTGGGATTTTTTTGTTCTATTCTCGGCACTCTAGAGAGAGAGTCTCATTAAAAGATATACACGCGTTTATATTTCTCTGTTGTGTGCATAAAAAAAAGTGGACAAATGGGCACGGAGGTATGATCATATGATTCATTGATTTTATGACGTATCATATGAGTATGACATTTTTATGTGAGAACATGAGAATGAATCTGAACCATTAGATTTTAAAATAAATGGTGGAGATTATGGATCAATATTTCTCTCTCTCTCTCTCCTCCATCATTTATTTTAATAATGGAGGAGAGAGAAAAAAATATTGACATATAATTTGCACAATTTATTTTAAAATCTAACGTTTCAGGTTTATTCTCATATAAAAATGTCATTCTCATATGATGCGTCCTCTCTCTCTCTCTCTCTCTCTCTATATATATATATATATATATATATATATATATATATATATATATATATATATATATATATATATATATATTTGCATATATTTGCACCATTTGATGAGATCGTACTATATTCTGGATGGTTGATTGTCAGTTCGACCATTATTGTTCATTATCTTCCGGAGCGCGTCATGCATCAGTTTGACTACCAGCAGCTGATAACTCGCCACCCTTATGACTCCGCTCCTATCGCCATGACTCGTCGGCAGCTAGGTGATGTCTTTGCAGACTGGGAGCATCACATGGTTCCTGACGAGGCTCGGGCGACCAGATCAGAGGTAGACTGGAGTTGCGTCGACATGTATATCACCTGGTACTACAAAGTGTCACACCCATACATGATTCCCACTGCACCAGGATAACCGCCCAAACCATCCCAAGAGGAGATTTTACGGACTCAACATGCTTAGTTGGACCACATTCAAGATGTTCTTCCTCGGTGTCGTTAGATAGCTGACATGAATCGGACATGCATTGCAGATGGTTTCTTTTCTGAAGGGTCTGATGCCAGGCGTGTAGCGGATGGTATGATTAGGCTGGCAAAGGAGGCATTTTTATATCATCGACATCGTGGCAAGACAGATGAGGCACTTGACGGTAGAGGCAGAGTTGCTAGCAGGCAGCGTGGTAGACGCAGAGGCGAAGGCGTGGCCAGAGACAGATGAGAGACGCAGGATGATGTCTGACACACAGTAGTGATGTCTGTGATTTTTTTATATTTGTATTTTGATTTCATTTATATACGTCACTTTGATTATGTAATCGACATGTTGGCCGACGATTTTTATGATGTATTTTTTATATACTATTTACTATTGCCTTTAAATTGCATTACTTTAATTTACTATAATTTGATTTTCCCTTTTTGTTGTAAAAATTGAGTTTTTGAGTGAAATGTATGTGATGTTTTCCCTTAATATAGCAGAATATTCAATAGGTACATCTACAGAACACTCTATTTTTAATACGTTCCGTAGATGTACCTACGGAGCAATTGTTGAACTGAAATAATTTGAATTAAGCCAATATTTATTATATTTTGTAACGCTTCCATAGATGTACCTACGGAAACAAATAATTTAAAAAAAAAAACTTTCGGATATGCATCTACGAAAATAGAAAATATAATTAAAATTTCGACAGATAACTGATAGAATTAAGAGGTGTAATAAAATATTTTTTAAAATTGTAGAAAAAGAAAATAAACATGAATAGCATATAATAAAAAAATGGCGCACGTATAAAAATTTGCATAGGATCCTTCACAGCTAATACGAGTATTCTACTAATACAATACAACTAAAAAATATCAATAATATTAAACTTTACATATAATATTAAACTATGGTTTTTATATAAATAATGATACTAAACTAATCTGTAAAACGTCATAGAAAACAGAGTCACTTTTCAGTTTCTCCAAATCCAAGAAAAGAGAAAGAATATCATCAGTGACAGTGGGAGGGTGGATGGTAAATGAAAGTATTAATTACTTTTTTCATATGAAATGAAATGCAATATCTAACGGATTAAATTAAGTCTGACAATTGATTTAGATCGCATGTACTTTTTCTTACAACAAGTATTGATTAATTTGATTAACTTTATTTAAAAGAAACTGAAATAATCAAGGTAAGATAAGTGATTGATGGCATCGCAGTTGCTTACCTAATAAGCTGTCCATTACTGATGCCTTCGCTCGCACATGTCCTTTTCATCATCTCTACGTCTTTAGGAAATTTCACCTAAATATATGTAGTACAAAACAAAGTACTAATATATAGAGCTGTCAAAATGGGCTAACTCACATGGGCCGGCCCGCCAAGCCCAAAAAATTATAGGGCTTCGGCCTTAAAATTAGAGTTCATATTTTTCAGGGTTTTTTTAGCCCAGTCCTGAAAAGCCCGCTATCCATTAGAGCTAGCCCATATGGGCCGTGAGTAGCCGATCAGACCCGCATAATTATAAATTTTTAAAAAATATATTAATATTTATATTATCTTACTCCAAAATAGCATATTGATTTTTCTCAATTCACTAAATTTTATCTCTATTTTATTCAATCTTTCTCTTTTAAACATTATACATTAATATAATCAACATTTTTTCATCATATTATATTTGTTTTTCTTTTATAATAAATATTCAAGTATTATTTTATACAATTTAGACATATATTGTATTTAGAAATACATTATAATATTTATTAGAGATAATATAGTACTTAAAAATGTATTATGTTTAAAATAATATAATTTTTAATTTTATTTATAATAAATATTATGGAGTTTTTATTTTATTTTATTTAAATAAAAAAGCCCATTTAAGGCCGGGTAACCCGAAGCCCATCTAGGGCCGGACTCGGGTAGTAAATCTCGAGCCCATATTATACATGGCCTTTTTGGCCCAGCCCTGAAAAGCCCAGGGGCCGCTAGGGCCGACCTGTTTTGGACCGGGTAGCACATATTGACAGCTCTACTAATATACATAACATATATTAGAGCTGTCAATATGGGCTATCTGGCCCTAAACGGGTCGTTCCTAACGGGCCCTGGGTTTTTTAGGGCTGGCCAAAAAGGCCCTGTATAATATGGGCTCGAGATTTATTACCCGAGCCCGGCCCTAGATGGGCTTCGGACTACCCGGCCCTAAATGAGTTTTTTTATTTAAAAAAATTAAAATAAAAACTTCATAATATTTATTATAAACAAAATTAAAAATTATGTTATTTTAAACATAATACATTTTTAATACATTTTTAAGTACTATATTATCTCTTATAAATACTATAATATGTTTCTAAATACAATATATGTCTAAATTGTATAAAATAATACTTGAATATTTATTATAAGAGAAAAAATTATATAATACGATGAAAAAATGTTGATTATATTAATGTATAATATTTAAAAGAGAAAGATTGAATAAAATAAAAATAAAATTTAGTGAAGCGAGAAAAATCAATATGCTATTTTGGAGTACGATAATATAAATATTCATATATATTTTTAAAATTTATAATTATGCGGGCCTGATGGACTACCCACGGCCCATATGGGCTAGCCCTAATGGATAGCGGGCTTTTCAGGACTGAGCTAAAAAGGCCCTAAAAATATAAGCTCTAATTTTAAGGCCCAAGCCCTATAATTTTTCGGGCCTGGCGGGCCGGCCCATATGGGCTAGCCCATATTGCCAACTCTACATATATGGCTTACTTCCCAAACAATATTTGTGCAAAGCAAAGAAAAAGAGAATTTAAAAGAATAATTAAATATATATTGAATTGATTAGAAGCGTTGAGATTTGAGAATTGTTTTTATCAATAAATCATATTTTTTTAAAAAAATTCTAAAATAACTAATTTTTCAAAATATTTACATAAATGTCCAAAAAATAACTATTTTAACACGTTGTCGCTAGGGAGGTGGCGACAACACTACATCCTCACTGAATTCGCCAGTGGACTTGGCGACAACGTCTAAAATTTGGGTCAAGTCGCCACCCTCCGACGACAACACCCATTCTTTTTTTTTTCAATTTTTTGACTTAAATTATTTTACCTATTTTATTTTACTATTTTGGCCATTATATTTATTTACTTAAATTTTTCATGTAGAAAAATAATATAAATAAAAGAAACTACGTTTTTATATTAATTAAAAAAACTACAATTACATTAATCATAACAATTAAATTTTGGATGACCTAATGCGGGTGACCCTGGTACGATCCGCACGGAGGAGGTCTAAAAAATCGTTTAGACGGCTCACGAGTTGGTAGTGCTCCCTTATTCCTACGATGCTCCCTCTATCTGGTTCCTCTTGTGTTTGGGTCGATGGCCCTTCAATGCACTCCGGGTCTACAAAATCTGTCAGCCGACCTTGACCTCTAGAATTCCCGCTATAAGATAGGCGGGTGCCCGCGACACCTTCAAAGTTTTGTCTTGGTGGGACAAACCGGCTCCTGGTGGGTGTGGCCTCAAAGTTTGGTCTCTGGTAATTGGTGGTTGAATCGAGTTGGTTAAAATACAATGGTTGTGGTGGTGTGTTGAAGTCAAATGGTTGGTTGGGGTACTGTGATGTTTGTTGGTTGAATGAGTTGTATGACTTGTATTCTTCATGTATGCCTGTGTCGGGGGTAAGTGGTGGTGATCTGGAGGAGCCCGCCGCATTGGTGTCTTGGAAGCGTTGGTGGTGGGGTTGAGTTTGTGGTTGGGATTGAGATTGTGGTTGAGTTTGGAAATATTGTTGTTGTTGGTAGTGTTGGAATTGTTGTTGTTGTTGTTGGTAAATTGGTTGTTGTTGGTAATTTGGTTGTTGTTGTTGGTAATATTGTTGTTGGTGTTGTTGTTAGAAATATTGTGGTTGTTGTTGTTCGAAATTTTTTGGTTGTTGTTGGTAATTTTGTGGTTGTTGTTGTTCGAAATTTTTTGGTTGTTGTTGGTAGTTTTGTGGTTGTTGTTAAAAAATTTGGGGTTCTTGTTGTTGTTGGAAATACGGTTGTTGTGCTCGCGGGTCTTCCAAATAGGATGGGTCAGACACAAACATTTCATGATTTGTAACCAATCTGTACTAGTTGACATATTCAGATGTTGGTTTCATTTCAGTCGGCGCCACAGGGAAATGCAAGACAGTGTTGGAACGACGGGCCCATATTTTACGGGCGTCTTTAGCGAATGACTTCCAATTTGCTATGTACTACTGCTGGCTGGCCTTTTTCAGATGCCAAGGTTCCAAACACTCAGGGGGGTCGGGGATATTTTGATGCATGCCGAATTGGAGTTTCACACGGTCACAGTACTCACCTCCAGCGCACTTCACAACACTTAATTTGGGGGAGGATATCGTCTGATATGTTCTACAACCCGTATATGAGGTCAGACGAGGAGTTAAAAAAGGGTGACACATTCCGTTCAAAGGAATATTGTAAGCAATCAATCAAAAACTAACACTTAGCAAACTGTGTTGATTTCGGTGTTGATCGCTCAAATCCAGAAAGATGCACTATTTTGTGCAGAAACCCGAAGTGTGGGTACATGCTTAAGGCATCATTTAAGAAGAAGGTTAATGCTTGGGTGATAGGTTCCATTTCTCAAGCCGACACTTGCGTTAACACAAATATGGCGCAAGATCGTCGGAAACTAAGTCATGACATGATATGTCATACCATAATACCTCTCGTAGATGTTGACCTGTCACACTAGGTGAAGACGATTATCTCCCATTGCGTTTTTGTGTTCAAATATAGACCATCATACAGAAAGGCTTGGTTAGCAAAACAGAAGGCAATTCAAATGGTCTACGGCAACTAGGAGGAATCCTACAAACAACTTCCTCGCTACTTGGTTGCACTTCAACTATATTCACCTAGGACGGTTACTATATTGGAGACACTGCCGGCACAATCTCAAGACGGAACCTCTCTTGAAGGTAATGGAATCTTCCATAAACTTTTATGGGCGTTTCAACCATGCATCATCGGATTTGGTTTTTGCAAGCCGATTATTCAAATTGATGGAACCTGGTTGTATGGGAAATACAAAGGAACGTTACTGATGGCGGTCGCACAAGAAGGAAACAACAATATTTTCCCAATAGCCTTTGTTCCGGTAGAAGGAGAAACAGCTACTGCTTGGAGTTTCTTTCTCAAGAATCTCAGAAATCAAGTTGCTCCACAACCTGATCTTTGTTTGATTTCGGACAGGCACGCTTATATTGACAACGCATACAACAATCCGGCAAATGGTTGGCACGACCCCCCGTCTACGCATGTCTACTGCATTAAGCATATCACACAAAATTTTATGCGAGAGATCAAAGATAAATTTTTGAAGAACCATTAAGTGAACGCGGGGTATGCCTTAAACCAACCTGGATTTCAATACTACCGCCGTGAAATACTTAACATTGTCAAATCCAGATGCGGGGAGGTGGATTGATAGCATTGACAGAGTGAAATGGACTAGGTCATACGACGATGGGGCGAGGTGGGGCCACATGACTACAAATCTTGTGGAATTGATGAACGGCGTTTTCAAGGGCATACGAAACCTACCTGTAACGGCTTTGGTAAGTGCAACATATTTTCGGATGGCAACTTTGTTCGCCACAAGAGGTAAGCGGTGGAATTCAGTGTTACAGACACATCAGGTGTAAAACTATGTCTGCATGAAAATATGTGCAACAAGAATTTGCCAAGGGAAACACTCATCGAGTTACACAGGTCGACCGCCATGGCTACACCTTCAGTGTCAAAGAAACAATTGACCACAACTAGGGGCTTGCACGACAACAGTATTGAGTCTCTATCCCAGATCGTTGATGCGACTATGGCCAATTTCAAGCCTATCCCATGCCTTGCTCCCATGTCATTGCAACATGTTCACATAGTCACTTTGATGCATTATCATTGGTATCACCCATTTATAAGGTATCAACGTTGCTCAACGTATTCAACAATTACTTTCCGGTGGTAGCGATGGAGGCATATTGGCCTGTGTACGATGGGGAAAGAGTTTGGCACAACGATTTAATGTGCTGGAATAAAAGCGGTAGACCAAACAACAAGCATACTAGAACCGAAATGGACGCCACTGAAAAAATGCAAAGGAAGTGTAGTATATGTCGTGAGGTCGGACATAATAAGAACAAGTGTCCCAATCATGGATCTAGTTCCACAACATAGTTGTTAGGTTCAATGTTATTTGTAATTTATTTTACCAATGAAATGGACTTTTTTTTCATTAGTTAGATGAGTTACAACATACACGGAAAACAACATAAACAATAACACGAAATAAAATTTGAATTAAAAGCAACAATTAAAAAAACAACACAATGACTAAAACAACAGAACCATAAACAATTAAAATCTAAGAAATTACAACAGTTAAAACAATGTCATCTGTTCCATCCATCATTTGTTCAGTATCAAGGTCGTTTTTCACTTCAACCCACCAACGTACCGTATTTCCGGTCATAAGCGAGACCCTTGTTCTAAGCCTCTGGATCCTTTTGATTTCTTCCCCGTGACTGTACTCCCCCTCTAACTGTGACATCATAGTCCTCTTCAGGTTGTTGAAGGTACATATGTTCCAAAACGTAACTGACATAGGGGATTTGACCAGAGAGAAAATAGCATGCCCATTCCTTCTACAATATTCCGGTTCTGGCACGGGACAACTAGATGATGTTCGCTGCCATAAACAGGGCCTTATGCGAGACATGAACAATAATGTGCAGGGAAAATGAGAAAATTTGTGGAGAAATGAATGAATTTTCATGGAGGAATGAGCTGTTATTTATAGGGGGAAAATTCTCAAATGAGTGTTGTCGCCACCCAAGGAGGCAACTTGATCCCACATATGATAATAATTCCCCAGCTAGAGTGGCGACATGGTCCAAAAAAAAGTGGGCCCATAGATGAAGAAATAAATTAAATATAATAGGTAAAATAATTTAAGTAAAAAAAATTGAAAAAAAAAGGAATGGGTGTTGTCGCCATGGGGTGGCGACTTGGCCCAAATTTTAGACGTTGTCGCCAGGCCCACTGGCGAATTCAGTGAGGATGTAGTGTTGTCGCCACCCCCTAGCGACAACGTGTTAAAATAGTCATTTTTTGGACATTTATGTAACTATTTTGAAAAGTTGGTTATTTTGGATTTTTTTTAAAATATGGTTATTGATAAAAAATTAGAGATTTGAGAATATAACAAGTTTTAGTGTGGAGAAAATAGTTTTATATAGGATATGAATAAGGTGGTTTGAGCATTTATAAGTGGGAGAACTCACTCACCTATAATTTCAAAATTTTAGGTAGATAAGTGGTGTGTCTCTGACAAAGATGTGTCTCAAATTAAAAACAAAATTACTCTCTCATTGATCCCCGAGTTGCCTCCAACAAGAAAGACCGTGTATATTTATACAAGTACTACCTTAATTGACTTGCTAATTATTTAGAGGTAGTAAACCATTCACTTTCTTAAGTCTTTAAAAATTGTCAATTTTGATTACACATGTGTTTGATTCTACCATGAAAAGACTTGATTTTAGATGAATTGATTATATAAAATTTATTCTACTTAAAATTGAGTTGAATATAAAGTGATTTATGGTTGGATACATTTATATAGAAATAAATTGAACAATAAATTTTAATGTAAAAATCACGTTTAAATTTAAAAGGTACAAATTCTAGGTTCAAATAGAATTAATTCTAGAGGCAGAATCAATTATACTTTAAACGAACCAAACATCTTAAAATCATTCAAAATTCGATTCAACTTCTCTAGAATTATTTGACTCTTCTAAAAGATAAATCAAACATACACTACATTTGTAATTAAGTCTGTCAATTGCTTTTCAGTTAAGCAATTAACCTCCTTTAACACTTTCTAGTTGACTTGTTCTTTAAGAAAACAAAATTTTGCTTCAATGTGCTTACCATGTAGCATAGAATTTCTAGTCAAATCAATTATTTCAAATTAAGTCATCATTTGTTCCTTGAAATTTGCAATTTTAACTATGTTGTTGCATGTGATTAATAAATCATCCACATATAGGCATATTAACAACTTTCATGAATTATTCACATTCTTCACATACACGCCATATTTTGAGGCACACTTCTCAAATTTTTAGTGTACTAAAAATCCATCTATTATCATATTTCAAGCTCTTGGTGCTTGTTTAAGCTCAAATATAAATTTGCCTCCATCATTTTACTTCATTATCCTAAGGAGTGTCATGGTTTGCTAAACGATTGACAATGCACCAATCGATTGATTATACTAAAAATAATTGATTACCGAGTTACAAATGGTAAGGAAAGATATCGAGTCGTTACCCATGATTAAGATGCTAACCTAATTGCTTATGGCACATTTAAGAGAAAGATAGCTAACCTATGTGTGTATGTTATTAGTCGTGCAGTTTTACAAGAAAGCTTTAATGCTTTTACAATATATTCACTTAGACGTTCAGGTCGTTCTTCGACATACTTTAAGTCTTGTCAGATTTTTCTGTCTTGTTGGTACTGCTTGAGTTTATTTGAGATGAGGCTTGAGATAAGTTTCATTTGGTTTCCATCATCAGAGAGTCAAGTCCATGAAACCCTAATATTTTAGTTTGCATCTTTAACCGCTTAATTTTTTACTTTAGTTATTGTCATCAAGGACTAGTTGTCTGCATTACACATGTGTAATGCAGACAACTAGTCCTTGATGACAATAACTAAAGTAAAAAATTAAGCGGTTAAAGATGCAAACTAAAATATTAGGGTTTCATGGACTTGACTCTCTGATGATGGAAACCAAATGAAACTTATCTCAAGCCTCATCTCAAATAAACTCAAGCAGTGCCAACAAGACAGAAAAATCTGACAAGACTTAAAAAATTGTTGTCCCCACTAAAGGCATATCACTAAGAAGTAATCTGCAAAATAAGGTTCCACATGATATGTCTCGTGTCTAAAAAGTTTGGATAAACTTCACCTTACAATCCGATTTTACAGGATAAGTTCGGTCCAACCCAAATTCTTACATGGTATCAGGAGCCTAGTTTAAGACCCCTTAGACCACGTGCTATCAAGTTTCTGCTATTAGACCACCCACCATTAATTTCCATGCTACACATGTCTAGTCTTGGATGTGAGAGGGTGTGTTAAGAGTCTAACATCAGAGTTATATGACCTAAATATGTGCTTATAATTAAGGGCAATTCTTACCTGACAAGGCGGTTTTGTAAGGTTTATTCAGATCAAACTACAATATGATATTTGAGCTTATCGATCCGACCATGGACCACAAACAATTTATATTCTTGCACCAAGTCCAATAGAGTGATGGGCCTGAAGGGTGAAGGATAGAAAAACACTTAGAAAGGGGGGGTTTGAATAAGTGTAACTTTAAAAACTCTTAAGATAAAAACAATGAACACAATATTTTTATCCTGGTTCGTTGTTAACGAAACTACTCCAGTCCACCCCCTTAGAGTGATTTACCTCAACTGAGGATTTAATCCACTAATCAATCTTGATTACAATGGTTGTCCACTTAGAAACACTATAAGTCTTCTAGAGTATACTGATCACACCTTGATCACTCTAGGAAAACAACACTTAGAAACTTCTAAGTCTTCTAGAGTCTACTAATCTCACTGATCACTCTAGGAACCTTTTACAAATCAATGTAAAATAAATGTTTACAAGAGTATCCAAATGCTTCTTAAAAAGCTATAATCACAACTGTGATATTTCTCTTAAGTTCTAAGCTTATCACTCACTAAATACTACAAAGAATGTGAGTTTGAAGATGAAGTTCGTATGTTTTGATTTCAGCAGCGTTTTGGTATTCTTGCAAGAATTGTTCGTAATTGCTTCTGATCAGAACTTCATATTTATAGGCGTTTTGAGAAGATGACCGTTGAACTGCATTTAATGCGTTGCGTGACTGGCCAGCTTTGCATTTAATGTTTTCACTATTTTGTCAACTACCTCGAGCCATGCTTTTCTCTGCTTTTACTGACTTTGCCTTTTGTAGCTTCTAACGTTCCTTTTGTCAGTCAGAGATTAGACTTCGTAGCCTGTCATCTAGTACTACCTTCTGATCTCAGATTTTGTGAATACAACGTTTGAATAATCAGAATCAGAGTTACAGCTTGGTGCAGAGCATCTTCTTGTCTTCTGACTTTGAAGTGCTTTAGCGTGATACCATAAGAACTTCAGTGCTTCTGCTTCTGATCTCAAGTTCTTCTAATGCTTCATAGACCATGTTCTGATTCTGCTTGACCATCTTTTGATGTCTTGCGAGAGCATGTTCTGATGTTGCAATCCTGAACCTTCCGAGTCAGTGCTTCTTAGCGCTGAATTGTGCATACTCCTTATATATTTCCTGAAATGGAAAATGCATAGGATTAGAGTACCACATTGTCTTATACAAAATTCATATACATTGTTATCATCAAAACAAGAATATTGATCAGAACAAATCTTGTTCTAACAAAGGGGTGTATTGAGAAAATCTCAAGTGCTACATTGTTTAGTGATAAAGCCTTGAAAGAGTTTATACAGAGTGATACCCCTCACCTTACAAATCAATTTTGTAGGGATGAGTTAGGCTCAACCACATATTATAAGATGGCATCAGAGCCTACCCCAGATCATTTGTTGGGTTTTCCACATCGTCCATACTTCGGCCTTATTAAGGCCCTAACATGAGGGGGTTGTTGGAATATCCGCATTCATTACGGTCCGCCCTTTGTCACCTAAATTACGATATTTTACTTATCTTCAATGCATCCTCCGTGTTTATAAAGTTTGGGAAGCCCTCATCTTACAAGTCAGTTTTGTAAGGATGAATTATGTTCAATCCACACATCCTAAGAATATTGTATTGATCAAAATGACAATGTATTTATGCAAGTATTAGAAGTACTAATTTGGACATAACAAAAATCAATTAGTGTTGACTACCTTAATTGACTCATAAATTAATGCTAACTACCTTAATTACTAACTACCTCAATTAACTCAATTAATGATAACTTATTTACTAAGGTAACTTGAGTTACAAGAAAGTCAACACATCTCAAATCAAATATTATGTAGTAGAATTCAAACGACTCGTGGTTTCGAGTAGTTATTGTTATAAGTTTAGTTGATTCATTCAAATAATTTATTTCATTACCCTTGGTGGGTGTCTTGGGTTTAAATTGTTTTGAGTCGTCATTTTTCGTTTCTAGGTTGACATGGATTCGGCGGAAAAAGGAATGGGTGTCATGAACTCGTTTGATCCATATCAATCCTCCTGGACAAAAAAAGAAAATTCATTTAAGATGCGTTTACTTAGAGCGTTTAACTTACCACTTCCAAGTTGAATATGGCAACCCCCCCCCCCCCCCCCCCCAAATATTTTGATAATTCCCAAACTGTCCATGGGCAAATTTGAGTTTAAAGTTTGAATCAAATTTTCGAAAACATACATTTAGAAAATTTTGGTAAAAAATACAAGAATTTTTATCGAAAATTTTCAGTAAAAACGCACACATTCGAAATTGCAGATAACAAATTTCATGAGTTTTCACCGGAAATTTTGAAATTTCCGGTAAAACGCATACATTTTGAAATTGGTGTTAAAAATTTCATGACTTTTTATCGGAAATTTCAAATATTTTGGTGTTTTTTTCAACTGATAAAAACTTATGAAAATTATGATTTTTTGTCGGAAATTTTAAATTTCTGATATTTTTTCAAAAATTTTGATATAGTTTTGAAATTTTCGATAAAAATTCATATTTTTTGAAATTTGATAACTTTAGACAAAAATATAATGATAAAAGCATGTAATACGGAGAGATGTCACATATAAGTGAATGTTGACAAGTTAATTCCATGTAATATGGAAGAATGTAAAGAATAAGTCCGTCTTCTTTTGTTAATGTTCTTGTTTTTAAATGCCCCTTTATTTGATGCCATTGTTCTGGCCATTTTTCATATTTGTGTTCTTTGTCAATGAAATGTGAATATATTAACTTGGTTAGTGGGGTTTTATGTAGTATAGTGTGGCTTTATCAAATCAGCAGTGCTATTCATACACCAAGAATTTTACACCATATGGTTACACCAAATTAAAAGCAGCATGGCCATGTTTTCATATGTATTAGAAAAGGTAAAAAAATAATTATTAAATTTAATAAAAAATGTAAACCGTATGTTCATACGGTGTAGTTGTATCATTTTATGTAAACATATCATTCCTCTTATCAAATATCAAAAGTAAATTATGCTCAATGTGACTACAAAAAGTGAGTCACATCTTTGATTGTTTCAATGACTATCATATGACAAGGGGATATATTTTGGCCACGAGAGGCAAAGTTGAACCAGATATTTAATACTGAAGAAAGGTTCCAAAACAAAGACATAAAATAAGGATGAAACCACATGGTATGTTGTAGTATTATATTATTGTTTTGACATGTGAGGTTCATTGACAATGTTTCTTTCATTGATTGAGTAGAAGAAAAAACAGAAAAAATATGAAAAGGCCAATAACCTAATGTCTAATACCAAGGGTTTAAACAAGCCACAAATCAGAAACCAATTCATCTATCAAAGAGGTTACTATGTCAAGCTCAATTTCTAAGCCACTTTCAAAGGCTTCAATGTCAAAGTCAAGCCATCTATCCAATGGAGTGCACATGTCCTTTCTGATAATCTCATCAACAACTACCTCTTCTGCCATGCTTCTATACTCCAATATTTCCTTGTATACTTCTTCTGTTAACCACCTCTTCCTCATAAATGTTACCCATCTAGGCCATGTTTTGCACTTTGCAACAAAAACTTGCCTACATTTTGATCCTAAACACTCACTTACACAGTCAAATATAGCCCTCCTTTGAATCTTAGAGTACTCTTCATACCGTTCTACTTCAGTTCTCTGATTCTCCAACGTGTCGAAGAGACTCGGCATTATCGTATTTTCGGTTTCATCCACTGCTAATTCTTCTGCCATCAATTCGGCATTGCTGAGTATATCCTTTACATATTCAAGTTCCATCATCCTTTCTGATCTTGTAGAGCTTTTCTCAGGCCAATTCATCTTGTGTTCTGGTGTTATAGATTCATCTATTTGAGAGCTAGATACTTCTTCATCTTGCATGGAAGAATAAACTGTTCTGTCTTCTATTGGTTCTGATATCTACACAAGATTGGTTTATTAATAAAAGCATTAGGAGTATTCTCCTCATCCCCTTAAAAATCATAACAAAATCCATAACAATAAAAAAATGAGTAATTGAAATGTGTTGCATACCATGCTGTTAAATCTGTCCTCCGAAATAGATTCAAAACCAACAGAACAATCTTCTACTTCCAAGGTGCATTGAGGTGGGTTAATGTGAGATAACATGACACTTAATGCATCAACATCTATTAGATGAAACCTGGTAGGAGATAATGATAACTTTTCGGGATAAATCTCATCACTGTGATCAAAAGAATTGACATCAATTCCGGTCCTTGTTTCCATCGCTTGCTCGGTAGTGGTTCGCGACTCAGGCTTGTTTCTCCTCAATGGAGAAGTAAATGTGAATGAAATGACATCCCTGCTTTCTTTCATGCTAAATGAATCATTGTAAATACTTTCATCAGTTGTAACATTTGTGACATTACATTGTATGGACTTGCTTTCATAAGTGTTAACTGCGTTATCATAACCTCGCGCACCATTCTGATCACACCTCTTCTTTTGGGAAGAAGAATTCTTTCTTTTGGATAGTGAAAACTCCTTTTGCTTATCAGCAACTCTCGTGCTCAACCTTTTGGATTCAATGCTGGAATTAACAATACATTTGTTTGTTGTCCTCCTAGCTCCGGTCAAATTTTCCGAAGAACGGGTTCGTGTTGGCTTACTGTTAAGTACTTTTGAAGTTGATTCACCTTTGCTGGTTAAACCATTCTTCCTAAGAACATTGCTGTTTCGACCAATACAATTTTTTTGGTTCGATTTCATCTCTTTCTGCTTCATGCATCTCCTATTTCCATTCAAATTCAATGTATCCCTACTTCGAACATCGGTTTTAGATGGTGTTACAAGTGAAACAGATTTTCCTTTACCATGCAGGGAACTACTATTTCCCGAATCTCTCGAGTCTTTGAAGGTTGGAGCAGTCTTACATAAGTTTCTTCTCCTCTCAGTAGCTTTTCCATTCACATTGAACCTGGATTCATGCCACTCCGCTTCCGACTTCTCTTGCAGTTCAAGAGTTCTCAAGGAAGACATTCTGTTTCTCATATATGGTTGAGGACTTTCCTCACACACTATACTTGCTGCATTCTTAGGTTTCATATAACCATGGCTTTTGATAGGGGACAAAAGGTTATTGTTTGATTCAAGTGGCATGTTTATGAAATCTACATGAGAGAAAGCTGAAACTGGAGGCAATGAATTCAAACCCATGAGTTTAGCTACTAGCCCTGGGGAGTTATTACTAGTCTCACATTCTTCAGAATCATCACTACTAGTAATTGATAAGGAAAAGCTAAAATCACTACATGCAATACTACTGGGACTTTCTACATTTTCATCCATCTTTATCTGAAACATTTGTCGTAGTAACATAATAAGAATTAAGAAGAGAAAAAAAGAGTTAGGTAAAAAAACTAGGTGAAATTAAGAAAGGTTGAAATTTTGACAGTGTAGTTTACCTGTGAGATTGGCATGGATTCAATGTTTTCCTTTGCTTGGTTTGCAACATCTACAAAGAGCTTCTTCTGAGATTTTCCATTCCAACCAAAGAAGCTGAGGAGGCTTCTCTTGGATCGTTTTTTCTCCATTATCATCAACAAAGCAAAGAAAAGAAAGAAACTTCTGATAAAAATTAGTTATTTTTTACGGTTATTTTCTTTCAAGAAACAGAATGTGCGAGTGTTGGAGATAATGGGAAATGGGTAAGATGAAGTTTGCAAGATGAATGAGTGAATGCAGATAAGATGTGTGGTGTTGGTGGTGTATGTCAGTAGAGGAAGAAGAAGGAGGAAGCAATAAATGGTTTGCGTGGAAAACACTCAAAACATGGAAAGAGCAGAGAGAGGAAGAAGAAAAGTTCAAGAATGACAACACTTACCAAAATGTGTGCCTCCTCATTCGTGGGGCCAAAATTGAATTAAAAGATTGTCTCTCCTTTTTCTCACTGTTTTTTTCCCTCTTTTTCTTTCTCTTTAAAAAATATCACTAGGAGGTGTGTTTTAAATTTTCAAGAGGTGATTGATAAAATGTGTATTTTTATCTATTTATCAGTATTGTTTTTACACTAAATAAGTTATTTGTACAAAATGATAATATAAAAATTTTGATTTATGCATAATATGAATGTTGTCGTGAAATAATGCATTGATCTTATTTTATTATTTTTAGAATGACTTAGATTTAGAGATTGCAAATCCATAAGAAATGATCAAATGTTGAGGCAAATGGAGTTAAGAAACTCAAGTTTTAAAGGTCAAAATCAAGTTTAATTTTTTGGACGAAATTATGCCTGACCAATGAATCTAGAGCATAAGGAATGACATGCAAATCCAAGCAAATTCGTTGGGCGAAAGGATCCTCTGCTAGTGAATCCAAAACATAAAGCTTTGGGTTAGAAAATAAGGCAAATCAACAGGGGAAATCATAGTTCGCCCAACAAATTCAAGGAGGTTCAGAAGGCAGATTGAAAGGTTATTTTGGTGTGAAGAACCTTAAAAGGTAAATTCGACGAGCGAGTCATCCTTCGCCTAACGAATGAAGACATATTTGAAAATCTATAAATATGAGTCTTTCGCCATTGTTTTTGAAATGGTTAGTTAGTTTAGTTTTATATTTCAGTTATAATTTCAATTTGTGTGTGTGTGTGTGTGTGTGTGAGAGAGAGAGAGAGAGAGAGGGTGAGAATGAACAATTTTATTAACTTTCATCAATCAAAGATGGAGATGTTTTCAAGGCATTTATACAAGTGTTACACAACAATTGAACTTAAAACACATCATCCAAATAACAGAAAAAACCAAAAACTCGAACTTGTAACTGGTTAACACAAAGCGTTAACCGGTTACAGTTGTTACAACAATTAAACCAATATAGTATTAACCGGCTACACCTGCGATGGTTTCTTTTCTTTTTTTTTTTGCTACTCTGAGGTGATTTTCTCCCAGTTGTAACAGGTTACACCCCCGTGTTAACCGGTTATAACACTTGACTTATCAGGATTTCATCCAACACACCACCTTAATTCAAGTGCTCTAACTCCTTTATGTCCATTCTCATCTTCAATCTCTTGAACACATCATTTGCAACTCCCTTAGTCAACAAATTAGCATCTTGGTCCTCACTTCTACAATATCTCAATTTTAACTTGCCTTCACTAACAAGCTCTCTTGAGTAGTGAAACCTTATCTCAATGTGTTTGCTCCTCCCATGTACAATTGAGTTTTTAGCAAGGTTAATGGCTGAAACATTATCAACCAAGAGTGTGATAGCCTCACCCTCATTGTTGTCCAACTCTTTCAATAGATTCATTGGTCATATGGCTTGACACGCACATAACGAAGTGATAATATACTCGGCCTCACAAGATGCTAGTGCAACTACCGATTTCTTCTTCGAACACCATGAGATTGGTGTTCCACCGAATATAAAGTTGTATTCAACTATAGACTTCTGATCATCTTTATCTATGCATCAATTGAAATCGGTAAAACTAAGTAAATTGCATCGTTTGCCCATTTCCACTACAAAAGAGTTAACCATGACCCAGTTTCGAGCTTGCCAAGTTGTGTTGGATGTTAAAGAGGTGGAAGAATAGCCTCTTGTTGGGTGAAAAGACATATGAAGTAAAAAAATATTTGAAAAGGTTTTTATCAGTTTAAAAAATAGAGTTTATTTTGCATGGCGGAAGAAAATTTTGTGTATAAGAGATTATGCTTATATATAGAGAGACACTACTACGGAAAACCCCTTTCACAAAGGTTGGAAAAGGGGTATCATCATGCGGGTCATACCGTTATTAAGTAGGGTGTAGTTGTAAGTTCTTTGTTTCTATCACGGTCTTGAAACCGTTATTGAAAAGCAGGACACGCGCCGCTTATCACAACGGTTATACTTATAAACCGTTGTGATACTTAAACATAGGTACTGGGTTTGAAACTCATTAGCTTCATACTTATAAATTGTGGGACATGAATCAATTCTGAAGTTCATCTAATTTATGAAGCAATGAAGAAGAAATATAAGGAGGAAGAAGCTTACACAACAGTTTCATACTTCTTATATTTTTTCTAGTTGTATCTCAAACTAGATGAAATTTGTTGCTGCCGTTGTTTCTTCATTAATTAAAATGAGTTATTCTTGTTGAGTCCTACAATAACCATGAAAGTTATCAACATGTGAAAACGCAAACTTATTTGTCAACAGAGTATGAAAAACGTCTTGTTTGTGAAGCTATGAAAAAAAGTACAAGGTGGATGAAGTTGGATGAAGTTTCCATAATAGCTTCATGTTTCTTCTACTTTTTTCCATAGCTACACAAATAATACGTACCATAGCCAAAGTATGGTCTTTGTTAAGATAGTGAAGACAAATCTGAAAAATGAGAATAATTAATCAACGAAAACAACATGCAACAAACGAGATAATGGAGAACTATCTAACAATAAGATGTAAGAAGAAGAATACCTTAACGTATGAAGCACAAGATTCACGGCTAATGGCGAAGAAGAAGAAGAAGAAGAAGAAGAGAAAAAATGGGTGCAAGGGTTTGGCTGTGAAGGAAACGGAGCTACTGTCAATAAGAGAGAGTTCATTCGCTTATATATGGGTAAATTATTTCATAACAGTTATCTACCAACCTCTAAGATATTGGATCGAACACTAGTGGGTCAAATAGTAGGTTCTAGTTCGACAGGATTTATGCATGTCGTCGAAGTATGTTCATATGCTGGTGTCAAAGACCTGCATACTGTAGTCGAAGTGTGTTCTAGTATGTGAGTGTCAAAATGTTAGTATTTCGAATAGGGCTTGTTTGTAATGTACAATTGTTTAAGTTAGTATGTACCCTAAGTTAGCCTGTAATGGGTATTTGTAAAAAAGCCTATTAGTGTACTATGTTAGTTTTATTATAAATAGCATACTGAAAAATTCTAATTTATGGTGAGAGAGTTTTTTGTTATTCTTGTAACACTTGTAATCTTATTTCATATAGAAAGTAAAAAATAACAGTTATAATCAATCCTTGTTGTTCTTTTTGTTTTAACATGTTTTCTACCTTGTTTGTTTCTTGATCACAAAGAAATAATTTATACTTTGTTCATCGAGGCATCATTTTCCCAACACAACCGTATAAGTATTTATTTATTATAAGTATATCACAACAGTGAAACGTACCAACCGTAGTCATATTCCTTTAAGTTTTTTATATAAAAATAAATAAAAAAGAAAAGATGCGCCTTAACAGAATAATATATATGATGGGGCTGAGGTTCAAACCCATGAAAACTTTATGGGTTTACCATGGTTGGTTGCTCAACTATTGTTATATACAATTATTTTTTAATCAAAAACAAAAATAATATGGTAGCGTCTTATTTTAGAGATATCACCACGGTGTAGTGAAGAACCGTGATGACCATGACGTTGTTATTTACCAATACGGATTCTCGGCAGCCAGTATAATAGCAGCCATATATGCAGCCAAATAATGACCCTTGGATTGATTAAATGAAATGGATAGAAAATTCTATTTTTAAAAAGGAAATCAATTCCAATAATTATTCTTAAATTCAAAATTTATATTCTCCAAAATTTATTTCACATTGTCTATTTATTTTTCTCTTTAATAATTAATTATGCCGTAACTTTTATGTTCATTTGTATACCTTTTTTTCATATTTAATTTATATTTTGGATTATATATACTTTTGTTCTTTTAAATAGGTTAATTTTTATTTTTAGTCCATCTAATTCATTTAAAATTTTGGCCTCTCTAAATTCTTTCTATTAAATTATTTTTTAGATAAAATATGTTTTTTTAATTAAATTAATTTTTATTTTTAGCACGTACATTTATTTAAAAAATTTGTCCTCTCTAAATTTTTGTTACTAATTTTAGTTTTTTTTAGTTTTACAAAATTTTATAATATATTTTCTAAAAATTAAAGATAAAAATGTTAAATTAAATTGGAAAAAATAAAATAAAATTTATTTTAGTTATTTCATTTTATATTATGTGTTTGATTTAAAGTTATAAGCTTTGTATAGTTATTTAAATTTAATTTTAATTATATGTTCCAATTGTCAAGTTAAAATAATTAAATTGGACATATACAATCTTAAAATTTTGTATAAGTAAATTATAAAATGGAACATAGAAAGTTTATAAGCTTATTTTAATTGGAACATATTATATAAAATTCAATAATTAAAATTGTAATATTATTTTATAAGACTGTTTATAAAATTTTAAATTAAATAAATTATTTATATTATAAGTTCCAATTTATATTATTTTAATTTATAAAAGAGTTTAAAGGTAGTGCACTGACAGTGTAAATAAACTTTACACATACATCCAATCAAAATCCTTACACTTGCTATGTCATATTAATTTATTTTAATTAAAATTGTGTTTTAATTAGATACATGGTTGTGATTGGTTCGCAGTGTAAAAATATTTTACACTGTCAGTGCATATTGTCGCACGCTCGCGAAAAATGAACAGAGTCGCCACTAATATATTTATCCCATAAGGGAAAGGAATACCAGGGAACCTAACAAAGGAAGGAACAAGGTCTTGCGACCAGAGAATCAAGGTACGGGAGTCGGTTACGCAAGGGGAAGGTATTAGCACCCCTCGCGCCCATCGTACTCGATGGTATCCACCTATGTCTGTTTCTATCTAAAGGGTGTGTACTATGTCTATGTCTATATGCGAATGAATGCAAAATTTAGGGAAAATAAAGAATTGTACTCGCACGGGCCCTACCCCGCTGCCTACGTATCCTTTTCAGGAATCAGAGTTACCGTAGCTCGGCTCACGATTTTCTGTTTGTTTTTGTGTTTTTTAGTCGGGCGGAGTTAACGCTCGCGCTCTTGCATAAGGGATCGACCTAGGATGCAATAGAGCGGAGATAACGGTGCCCTTAAGAAAGCGAGAGAAGAGAGAGTTTGAGTGTTTCGAGGAAATCCCTAAAGCAAGGGAAACTCGAGTTACTCTTTGGTTTGTGTCTTTTAACGTTAGGAACTTACGCCTGAATGGGACCCTTAAGCAAGGGAGATCCAAGCACTCGAACATTCCCTTAAGCAAGGGACGTTCAAGCTTCTATTCCCTTTTTTAAGAATTTTCACTTTGATTATTAATGTTTTAAGTATTTTCTTTGTATTTTTTATGGGATTTTTATTCAAGTATTTATTAGATGTTTTATGTTGAAAAGAAAAAGAATGAGGGAAGACTAGCCTAAGAATTATTCTACCCTAATAGTTATTGTTTTATGTACAAAGGAATACCTACCTAAAGGTTAACATGGTAACTAAGAGGAGCATTAAAATGGTATTAACAAAGTAGGCCTAAAATATGGCCAAAGTCACACAACAAAATCACACAACAATTATACCAAAAAATAGCACGGAAATGATACAAAAGAACAAAAGAAGCAATTCAAAAAAAAGACCTAAAAAATAATACTATTTTTTACGAGTTTTTAATGTTGGGCGATTTCCAATTCAAGCCTAATTTGCGCTTAAAGAACCTAAATTCTAATAAGCATAAACTAGTATTTTTTATGAGGTTTTTATGTCATTTTATTACCTAAAAGAAGTAGCAAAAAACTAAGTAAAAAAACCTAAAAAAAAAAATCAATTAAATGTGAATCAGGGGGAGTGTGAACTGAATATAGGTGTGTGAGCAGAATAAATGGCGCAGGGCCCAGAAGGTAGGCCCCAGGTCGTTTTTTGTTCAGAATTTCTTCATGCCAAAAAAGGTGTGGAATGGGCCAAGTGGGGTATGGAGTCAGCAATTCGGTGAAGCCCATGGGGTTTGATCCACATCCAGATTTTATTAACAGATTTTTATTTTGATAAAACAAAAACATAAAAAGAAAGAAATGAAATTAAAAATTATCAAAATATAGAAAAGGAAAAGGGGATTAGGGCTAACTGTTTTGTGACCGTTCACCTCTTCTCACTCAGACTCTCTCCTTCGCGAATGAAGCGGCGACGGCGGTGTCAAGCTCTCTGATCAACATCTCACCGCCGCTAGCAGAAATCGGCCAAAACCAACACTCCTCCTCACGTCTCTTGTTTCTCATTACCTCAAATTCATTCTCGATTCAGATTTACTCAAGTCAGACTCCTGGAGGCGAAGAACACGCGAATTGAAGAGAAGGAGGTGAGAATCCAAATGGCGTTAGCGCGAAATAAACGCAGATGAGGTCGAGAGAAGATGCTTCAATTTCAGGTGCGAATACTCATAATCCCTTGAGTTCAATCTTCTTCTTCTTTGTTTCTTCTTCCGTTCTTCTTCTTCTTGTTCTTGAGCTTTTTCTTTGTGCGAATTCTGAGTGATTTCTTGTTGTTTCTGTGTGTGTTGAGCGTTGAAGTGAGATTGTTTTCTTGTGAATTTCAGTGGTGATTGAAGAAAATGAAGGTTCAGTTGTGGTGAGTTTGTTATGAGGTGAAGAAGATGGTGCAATAGATGAAGTGTGTGTTATGGTGGAGAGTGAGAGGATTGCAGAGAAGATGATGGAAGATTGAGAGAAGAATGAAGAGTGGAAGGTGGATGAATGGTTGAAGGAGAGAATGAGCGTGTGAAGGTTCTGTTATATAGATGTGAAGGTTTGTGAACAATTCAGTTAGAGGTTGAGATTGAATCAGTTAGAGGAGAATGATTGGTAGCCCTAGGATTGAAATTCGGTTATGAGATGGAGGGCTGAGATTGAATCAGTTGGAGCTGTTTAAGTTGGTTACAAAATTGTTTTTTCTGTTATAAGAAGCTTGTTGGCAATTCTGTTAGTGAATTCAGTTGGTGAGTGGTTAATTGACAGTTAGGAAGTTGGTTAAACTGTTAGGGAGTTATTGACTCTGAAAGTTAGTTACAAGGGTTTGTTAGGAGTTAGTTAGGGAAGTTATGATTGGTTAGCAATCTGTTAGGTGGTTAGAGGGTCGGTTATATTCTGTTATATGTTTGGAAGTTAGTTGTAGGTTAGTTGCTGGTAGTTAGGATGCTGTAAGTTTCTGTTAATGAATATATGCGGGGCTGTTAGTTAGGATTCAGTTAAGTGCTGCTGATTTTTTTGGTTACTTTTCTATGCAGAATTCAGGTTTTGTGATGAGTTAGGCTTGGGTGATTGTGAGGCTTGGAAGGAGGGTTACTAGTAACTGTTTTTGTTATAGATTTTTGCTGAAAGTTAGTAAACTGTTAGAGATTTTTGATAGGTGGTTTTAATGTGTGTATGCAGAATTTTGACTGGTTTTCTTATAGTGAACTGGTTTGAAAGGGTTATATGATTATGTGAGGGCCTTGGTTTGGGTAAGTTGATAACATAGCAATCAGCATGTATTTGAAATGAATGAAACTTGAACAATGGTAATGGAATATGAACTATTTTCTCTGTTGATGAAACGGGCTGCTGGTTTTATTCTGTGGATGCAGGGATTTTTTTTGGTTTATATTATGCTGACTGTTTTGAATGTATGGTTTTGAAAATTGTTAGACTGCTGATGTTGTTATAACTTGTATGTACAGGTGTATTTTGAAGGAATTTGGAGTACAACATGTTTGCTGTGGCTGGGACTTGAATAACGCGTTTCTGACTCAGGAATTTCTTGGACGTGAATGGGAATGAAGGTCACCACTCAAGATGAAGAGAGAGAGAGAGTTTTAGGAGGGACTAGAATACATGGAGTCAAAGTCAAATATCTGAGGTCAATGGTCAACAGTTGACCGAAAGTCTACTATAGCATTTTATCTTCTTCTTTTTTCTTTTTGTAATTCTTGTTGTAAGGCTTTGTAATGGTGTAATTTAGAATTTTGAGTTGTAATGGGTATGTGATGACAGAATTTGAATAATTTGACTTTCATGTAGATGTTGACTTTTGATTTGAGTGTTGACTTTCGTTGACTTTCCATGTGACTAGATTTTCAAGTAACCAATTCAAATCCTCCGGAATCTTTGTAATCTTGAACTTTCCCTCCATTATGCTTCACTTAAAATTTCAATCTTCATATTCTTCAATTAGCCAAACTTGAATCAAGTGATAAATTTGTGGCGTCATATCTTCATCTTGCAAACTTGAATGAAAAGTGATGACGAGGCTTGAGAGGAAACAACCCTAGCTCATAAGATGCTCAGTTGAACCCTTCAATTTCATAGTCTAATGCCCAAGAGTAACCAGATGAATCACATTGGATAGAAGTAGAAATTCTAATTCCCAAGATCCTTGATCCCAAGCCAAATCTATTGATTAATGATGCATGATGTGTTAGATGACCTAATAAAAGATATTTACATGAATGCAAAGCCTAAGCCAGTTAGAAATTAAAGGGTAGGACAAATTTGGGGTATGACACATATCCCTTTCTCTCTTTATAAAATTAAAAAAATAGATAACTAAAATGAAATAGCTAAATAATTTATGAAATTAAGTTTAAGAATAATTATTGAAATTGATTTCCTTTTTAAAAATAGAGTTTTCTATCCATTTCATTTAATCATTCCAAGGGTCATTATTTGGCTGCATATATGGTTGTTGTTATACTGGCTGCCGAGAATCCGTATTTTGTTATTTACATGTTTTGTAGTAGTGAGATTCACAAATGTACTTAATTAGCTTACCATGTATCCAATCAAACTATTAAATTACTCCAAATGTACAAACTATTTATATTGCAAAATCGTTCAATTTAACAAAAAGTGTTATCGAATGATTTTCAATCACGTACAAAATTCCACTACCAAAGTCTTCAGGCTTAATCCACACTAAGACAAGGTTGAATTACCAATTCTAACAAAACCTACAACTTATGCAATAAATCGCTACCAATATAAAATCCTATCAGCGTTCAATTCTAGAAAACAAAAGAAACAACCTAATCATGTGATCAACTACGAAATTAAATGTGTGTGTGAGAGATAGAGAGAGAAGAGTACGCAAGAATTTATAGTGGTTTGACATGTTCGTTCTCGTTTTGTGCTTAATCCACTCTCCAATGGTTGCTCATTGAAAATTTGTTAGTCTTCCAATGTGATTTGTAACTATATTACAAGAGCTTGTACAATTACTTAGTCCAAAAATAAATGTTGAAAATTAAATTTCTTCTTTTTTAAATTTTGACTTGAACATAACTCCACAAACTGAACTCTATGTAAAATCTTAACTCAAGATCACAAAAATCTCGAGAACAAAACGTTCCACAAATTAATGACTAAGTTGGGGGCTTATGATCCTCACCCTCCAACTTGAGGGGTATTGAAAAATAAGTTATATGACTAAATATTAGTTTGTGTCTTAGTTGGCATGAATTAAACTTTAATTTAGACAAATTATAAGATTCAATTATAATTGATTCATAATCCCTTATGCTAGGGGTCAACACCATTATTAAAGGAGGACAATTATTTGGAGTATTATAAATTTCGTGATGAGGTTTGTGTGGAGTTTTAGGAGTAAGAATATCACTTGTTTCATTTTTCGTCATTTCTCTTCTTCAGTTTAGTATGAGATGTGAAAGTGATTTGTTTGTCACATTTCCATATCTAAGCATTTGGTTCAAATATATTTTGTTTTTACTTCCTTTCCAATAAAAGGTGGACTAAGGAAGGGACTTATGCTCACTTGGCACTCTGCAATATGGAAGATAAGAAGTACTTTTACTAATGCTATCGGTTGAGCACATAAAGTCACTATTAACAATAATGACTGGGAAAATTTGTTACAAATGGTTTTAGTGCATGTTTGGTTTAACTCTTGGAAGAATAAAATCATTTTTAGAGGTGTAAAATTGATTTTTGAGTGATTTTGAGGTGTTTGATTCTTTAAAAGCAGAATTGATTCTATCTTCAGAATTGATTATACTAGAAGCTAAGATTTATTGGGAGAAAATCACATACGTAACGGAAAAGTTCAACAACATAAATTCTCCCAAATATCACATGCAACGACAATCAACAAAAAAATACATCAAACAACTTAACATAATTTTACCGTGGAAAAACTTCCGTTAACTAGAAGTAAAAAACCACGGAACCCATAGACCACTTAAAATATCCACTATAATCAACAATGGGTAGAAACAAGATTCTCTCTAACACTAGTTAGAGGTTGCGTTAGACCGGTTTGTGTACGTACCCGGTAGGGATTACGACATTTTAAAAAAAATATTAAAGTACGGGTAAGTTACTATATATTTTTGTAAAATATATAATTATAAAAATAATATAAAATAATTACATTGTTAAAAAATAATATGAAAGAATTATATTGTTCAAATGATAACAAAACATCAAAATTAAAAAGTAATTAGTTCAAAAAAGTCAAGATCAATAACATATTAAAAATCACATTACCAATAATTCATGAAGTCAAAGACTAAAATCTGAAAGTTGATAGCAGCGACACATTCAGACAAAAGTGTAAGAATATATAGCATTAGTTTTTTACTTCTCATTTTATAAATAAGTTAATAACTTAAATTTGACTCACTAAAATAGCTTGAAATTGTATGGACCGAAGAAAAAAAACTATGTTTTTTGTGGGTACGTGTACTAGTCGTGTACCAACGCGTGTATTAAGGCTGGACAAGCGGTCGGGTAGGGTCGGATTCGGGCCCAAAACACCAATCCGGCCCAACCCTCGGGTGACAAAGTGTGGCCCATATCAATCCTACATTTGTATCGGTTATGTTCGGGTTCGGTTTCATCCGGATCGGGTAACTGGGCCGGGTAAATTCGGATATCAACTGTTGTTGGCCCAATTCAAAATCTAGCCCAAATAACAAAATCCAATAATTTTTTATTCAGATTTAAAATCTATCTATAATTGTTAAATTGGGCCTTATTTGTTTCACATATCTATTGTTAAATTTTAAGATGAATGTGGGCCTTATCTTTACAATAATTTACTTAAAAAAAATTGCCATAAACATTTGAATTCAGACTTGACATTCTGATTAAATTCAAATTCACCATACTTAAGACTGTTTTCACATAATTTAAAACTGAACCAAATTCTGCTGCATCAAGTTCAATTGTTCAAGCAACACACTCAGGAGGTTAAAATTATCTAACATCAAGTTCATTACAATTTAACAAATAAGCTTCACAAGCTACATAATAACACAATCAACATAACTTTTAATTCATGTCCATCATCACAACTTCCTGGTCCAGCATCAAATTCTTTCATTTTTCCCTTTAAGACAAGCTCCTCCTTCTAGCTCCATCAAACTCTGCATTCATTTGAACAAATAAGCATTGAATGAATTATATACAAAAAATTCAGTGAATTATAACAGTGGATAAGCATTCAATGAATTATATACAAAAAATTTACCTGTTTGATGTCTTCAAGATTGAGATCCAAGTAGTAAGAGTCTGAGAACTCGTCAATTTCTTCTTGTAACTTCTTCTTGGTCTCTTCAGATAGGAAGAGGAAGTATCTTTCAAAGAAAACATTGAAAGCAACATACAATCAGAAGAACAATTATTCTTGATTCAATGATTCTCTTAAATTGATTCCACAAACCTCAATTAGCATTATACAATTTATATCCAAAAAATTTGTGTCCAAAAACTATCCCTTTTAAATAATTTGACACCAGAAGTTATGCTACCTGATAATATCCAAAGGATAACATTTTCACCAACTTTCCAATATGAGAAATTGATTTGTTTAATAAACTAAAAATCAAGCTCAGGGGCCTACATAACCTCATAAAATCGTCTTAGACTCCACATGGAGACTTGCAAGAGTTTACTTAACATAAAAACAATGGATAAAACATCTGTCAAAGTATATAACACAATTTATCATGTGCATAGTAAATATTTAAAACCAAGTAAATCATAAATCAAATGATAGTAGTGAATTAGTAAGCAACCATTATATTAAATTGAGACAGGTTCACACAACCAACACAAATGCACAATTCACAACACACAAATAGAATATATACGACTTCATTTTTTGACTTTAATTTCAATCTTTAAACCATAGGAGGTGGATACACAATTACCAAATAAATAAATCACAAGAGAATGATAAACACCAAACCTGGAGCATTGCAATCATGAACAAATGGAAAGCCTGCGTGTTCTGGTCTATGAGTATTGATATTCGGCCAGAAAAGTTAACCACACCTTGCATCTGTCATTAGAGAGGAAAAAGGTTCAACATGTGCCATGCATATTTTTGGACAACAAATAACAAAAAATCAATATTCATATTAAAATAATCCAGAGGGAAAAAAAGAGAGAAGCAGCAGTACACAATGGTAAGACTAAGCAGAGTGCACAAATAAATGTACCTAAATACAACTATACAATGTCCATGACCATATGCAGCTTAACTAACTGGATACTTCTAGATACATGAAGTTTATTACGGGCTGCTCATATGATTATTGTTTCTATTGTGTGCTGCCTCACATGGTTCAGAAGGAAATTCGAACTAATATCATATCATGAACATGGAATTCTGTTTTTTGCTAAATAAAATGAGGTATGACCCTACCTTTAAACTACAACAGCAACAACAATTCTTCTCATTCCCAGCAGCAGCATTAGGACTTGTCTCTTTCTTTTTAACTTCCTCAACAACAACAACAACATCAATCACACTGACATACACAAAATCCACACAATTACAAACCAAACTAATTCAGTGAATAATTGATTCGGTTATAATTAGCATAACACGTAAATTACCGAAGGTGTATTGGTTGTGTAGGGATGTTTTTGATATTCTTTCAAAAAGTGTTGGTTGTGCAGGACTGTTTTTGACATTCTTCCAAAAAGTGTTGGTTGTGTTAATGTCGGCTTCAAAAAAACGAGTCATCCATGACTCCAAAAAAAGTAGCTGCAAATATCATACAAAAAATTAGAAATAACACATACATTAAAGCACCAAAAAGTGTCAACCAGTGTTTGAAGCAGAATCAAATAAATTCAACCTCAAAAAGTGTTTAGGCACAGCCAGAAGGCTGTGACTGAGTCTGAGATGAAGACGATGCTCCACTTCCGAGTGAAAGTTCAGCAAATCCTATAAAGAAGAAATTAGCAAAATATTACAAAACAAAATTAAAATTAAAACTTAAGACAAATAGAAACAATATACCTTTTAAAGCATCTTCAGAAATCTCATAATCTTCAGTAAATTCCAAGTCTTTGAACTGATCTAATGAAGGCCTCAACCAGTTTTGTGCACAAATAAGAGCCTCGGCCATTTCAGGTTTGAGAGAGCTTCTATATACCTCTAAAACCCTCCCACCGGTGCTAAAAGCACTCTCAGAAGCCACAGTTGAAACTGGTGTAGCCATTATATCTCTAACAATTTGGGACAGAACTGGGTATTCTCTAACATTATGTTTCCACCAACTTAGAATGTCAAACTTATCTTTATCCTTTTCATTAAACCTTATGCATTTTTCTTTTAAATAGCTCTGAAGCTCAGTTACTTCTTCAACCGAATCCATAGACTTCAAATGTTGCTGAAAAGCATTTTGTCTAGCTACATGTGCCGGTACTTCGACGTTGGCAGCAGTTTCCCCATTAGAAACAGTGGCTGCCACAGCTGGGACAGGTCCTTCGACATTGTCGTAGGCTTGTTTGTAAACCATGAAGATTTTTGAGAGATTGTTATTGATCTCTTCTAACAAAGATTTCTTAGTTTCTGAAAGTGGTCCATACATATCACTAAAGCACCAGTCCACAAATCGTAACTTATACCGGGGATCAAAAATAACACCCAAATAGAGGAGTTGGTTCATCTTAGTGATATCAATCCAATATTTCTTAAATTTATCCAACATTTCCTTAGCCACACTAGCAAACAGTCCATTTAGGTCCAAGTTTAATGACTTAAGCTCAACGTAAATTCCAGCCAGGAAAGGGAAAGCTGTATGCAAACTTGCTTTTGTTGAAACAGAAAAAACAGTTGTCGCTTCATAATAATTCTTCAAAAACTTAATAAATACCCTAACATTCTCCCAATCTTCACTACTAGGGGGGAATCACCTTCAAAGAAATCCCTATAATCCTCAACCTCATCTTCTAGCTTATCAAAAGCTGTTTCATACTTCTCAGCTGCATCTAACATCAAATACGTCGAGTTCCAACGAGTTGAAACATCAAGACATACCGACTTCTTGCATGTAATATTGGCATAGCCCACACATTCATTGAACTTTAACGCTCTATGGGGTGAAGATCTCACATATCTTATCGCATTTCGAACACTTGAAATTGAGGTGCTAGCTACTTTTAATCCATCTCTCACGACCAAATTCAGTATATGTGCGCAGCACCTCATGTGAAACCCAAATCCATCCATAAAAAGTCCATTCATATTTCTTATCTTCTGCTCTAAATACTTAACAGCAACATCATTTGATGCCGCGTTATCTACCGTGATAGTTGAAACGTTTCTCAGCCCCCACTCCTTCAGCACATCCTCAACCTTCTTACCAACTGTTTTACCTCGGTGATTTGGTATAATCGCAAAGCTGATTATCCTTTTTTGGTATTGCCAATCCCTATCTATAAAATGAGCAGTGAGGGTCAGGTAGTTTAGATTTTGAACGGAAGTCCAACAATCTGTTGTAATTGCCACTCTACTACAATCAGAACTAAATAATGCTCTCAACCTCACTTTCTCATCAAGATATATCTGAAAACAATCCCTAGCTATGGTTCTTCTTGATGGTATTGTAAATTGGGGTTGCATTTGGTAACAAAAGTACTTGAAACCCTCTCCTTCAACTGTTCTAAAGGGCTTCTCATCTAAAATAATAAAGTAAGCCAACCCCTTTCTACAACCTACAGGATCAAACCTAGAAGATGTTGGAACCAACCCAACCCCCGGAATTGTTGAATATGTCAATACGGTTTGGGTAGGGTCGGTTGAAAGGTTCAACGGATACTTAGGACATGTTTTCATGTGACTCTTTAAATTTGACGTTCCGTGTTTCTTAGAGTCACACATATACTTTTGATGGCAGTACTTACATGCCGCAGTAGCGGGATCACTATCAGGAATAAGGTTAAAATGGTCCCATACCTCAGACCTCTTTCTAATAGCATTTGCATTAGCTCTTCTTCTCTTCCGACCAATAGGAGGCTGATTTGTGCAGACCTCAATGGGTGTTGTTGCTGCTGCTGTGGTTGCTGCTGGAGGTTCTTGTTCCATAGCTGAAACAAAATACATAATAAGTTCAAACTGAATAGATAACAATTTCAAAAATAGGTAACAAAATACATGTTATATCAAAACAAATAAATTAATAAAGGAGAAAGGGGTAGTCAAGTTATGCTGAATAGATTAATAAATTCAAACTGAATAGATACTGTTGTTCCAACAATTCACTGCTAAAAAAACCAACTTGGAACACACTGCTAAAAAACCAACCTGAAACTTAAAGTGCCAAACAGCACTGTTAAAGTGACAATAGAATTTTCTTATTCTAATATACTTAATTATTGTTTTAACAATCTAAGACAAGCTAATATTCTAATATTCTTATGATTAACGTGAGGCACTGGGAGTATTTCCTCTCTATTATAAGAATTCTTATTCTTACTGAAGTCCTTTGTTGAACTTAATGATAGACCATCACATAATTCACATACACCTAATCATGAATAAAACTTAGCCTAAACATACCGTTATTTTGCGTATTTTCATGAACTCCTTGCATATCTCGCACTCCTTGCATATCTCGAACTCCTTGCATATAAAAAAAAATTACTGACTAATTACACAACACTGCATATCAATAAAGTAATTCAGTACAATTGAAAATTCTGAGTTAAATGGTCTAAAGATCAATAACTTACAAAAAATTTATCAGGTTTGATGTTGTATATTACTTCCTTTAGTCTTCAAAGCTCCTATGACCTGCCAAAACACCCCCCACAAAGTCAAGTAAGCTCTCTATGAAAGTTAGTAATCCAACTATTTTATTGTAAGCAAGCAGTAGTTCAAACACATTAAACACACATAAAGCAGTTAAATTTCAGGTTATAAAGTAGTGCAAGCAGTAATAATTTTATGTGTTTAATGTGTTACAACTTACAACTACTGAAGCACTTAAGAAATAACAAATTAAGCTAAGACTAACCACCTGAGTTGCATAAGTTCGTCGAAAATATGTCTTCTCTTGATTTATCTGAAAATATGATAAGAAATAACACATTAAACTCTAAATCACCAATGGAGAGAACGAAAAGAAAAATCATTACTCTAAACAGATGGGTGCTGACATGAACGATGAACGATGGGTGCTGACAACCGGATGTTGAAGGTTGAGGCTTGTGGTTGAATGATTGTTGTGATTTTGAAAGTTGATTTCGTGATTTTGGACTTTAAAGGTTGAGGTTGAGAGGATTGTGATTTCGTGAAATTAGAAAGAGAAAGCTTGAGATTATTGTGAGTTGTGACAATGTTAGGTTGAGGAAGAAAAGGTGTGGATGGTGGTGGCGACGACGGTGTGTGGATGGTGGCTGCGACGGCGGCTAGGGTTTGAAGCCATGGATGGAGAATTGGAGATAACGGCGCTGTGTTGTATTGTGTAATTGTGTTTACTTTAGGGTTAGAGAAAGTTTTGTGTTAATGGACAGAGAAGAGTTAATGGATTGGGCTGCTGGGCGCATGGGCCTATCCTTTTACATATTAATGGGCCATTGATATTAATTATTATTAAATAATAATAATAATAAAAACAACTTCGGTCGGGTTCGGGGTCCGACGGGCCCAAATTATCCATCTGAACCCGACCATCTTTACCCTACTATAACCACCCCTTTCACCCGCCCAACCCGCAGACCCGTTACAACCCGACCCGGTGCTTAATTTTTCATTCGGTTCGGTCGGGTATTGTCGGGTGGTGTTGTGTTGTCCACCCCTAGCGCGTATCAAACATGAAAAAGAAATAGAAAAAAAGGTACGACCTTGGTACGCACCATATGTGTACCGTACGCATACCAGTACCTGGTACGTACTCGATGTTGGTACTTTGCCTAAAACGGTGTACCCGTGCTTCCCAGGTTAGAGGTATACATCAACATCATCAAGATTTGGAATCAATCTTGGAATACAACAAAAAACAAGACAGACAAAACAACCCAAAAAATATCAAAAAATTCTGACCTCAAAGATGGAATCGACAGACCGACCTAGAAAACTCTGAATCCAATCACCACCGTTCAGAATGTGCTCTTATAAGTCATGAACGTTGTGTCAAAATTTCAAGACAATCCAACAGTTGGATTTTGTGCAAGCTCCGATTTCGTGGGACTCAACAATGTTGAAATTAGGGCTGCGGGATTTTGATGTGGCTGCTGATTTTTTTCTCTCTTCTCACTATTTTTCTCTTGTTGTTTTTCACACTTCAACCCTATTCCTCTTTGTTGGACAATAACAAAAACTTACACATATGGGCCACTAACCTACATCGAATTAGGCCTCTTTAAATAGGAGGGATAGCCCGATAATATTTGTAGCTTTTGAGTTTAAACGTAATTTTTACACTAAAGTTTATTATTCAATTTACTTTTACATAAATGTATCAAAACATAAATTAATTCTACCAAACTCAATTTTATTAAAATTTATTTTCCTAAACTCAATTCTATCAAAATTAATTCGGTTTACCGTCAATCCTTAGATTACTTTTACTTCTTACAATCATTGAATCTTGAATCATGTGTCAATTATTGATAGAATAGAACAAATGGTGCTCAATTCATAGTGCGTAATAAAATTTCCTCAATGGTCATTCAACTTTATTGGTGCCCTACTAGTGTCCACACTAGAAATAAATGCATGTATTTGTTCAAGAAAGTGAAAGGGACTTCAATGTGTACTCGATGTTCAATCAATATATTAGAACTGGACCCGGTACCTGTAGATTCTATGGTGGATTTCTTAGGTGAGTTTTATGGAACTGACATTATTAATAGATGCATTAATAGGAATAACGTTCTTTATTGTCAAAAAAAGAAGACGAAAAGGAATCTTGTTCTACAAATTAGTACCCATCTTTGGTATCATAGTGGATTTTTCAAAAGAATCATTAACTAATGTTTTAAATGCTTATTTTAAGAAATCCTTAAATGATCCAATATATTTTGAAAAAAAAAATCTAGCTTAAAAAAAAAAAGAATACACAATTTTAACACAAATATTTAGTGGACTAGCTAGATTCCTCAAAGCACATATTAGCATTTCCCTATTCAAAGTTACTAAATTAAGAAATTAAAAATATTAAAAAGTACTACTACCATGCAACTGGCCTTTTCACTAAATAAAACGAGTTCCTATGTAATAGGTTAATAGTTATTGTACTTGAAGGACCTGTAAAAGGAAACAGTGTTGATTCCAAAGAGGAAGATGCCCTGACCAATGTGGCCAAGAAAGAGAAGACTATAGCATAATGCCATATTTTACACTTTATACTTTCCTTCAAAACTTTGGTAAAAAATCTTGGAGATAAATTTTTACTATTCTATATACTGTGGTGGAATACCTTTAGTGGTGTCTCAAAATTAATCTGAAAAATAATATAGTCTAGGAAATGTTCGAACTTTTCAAGTGGTACACCATAAATATTACACGATAAAGTCCATTGAGATGCTGTTTGGAACTGCGGCCAGAATGCTGCTGACACCGCACGATAGAATTGAAGCTACCACTTGGAGCCTTGCATTAGACGTGTGATTAGTGACTTGCAAACATTAGAGCCTTGCATTGGACACACCATTAGTGACTTGAAAACGCCAGAGCAAAAACATGCTGAATGGGTTATAGAGCCCTAGTTGTAGCAACTCATTATGTGGTCTTGAGACAGTTATCACAAGGGCTAGAGCCATGCTTGCAGGTCTTTCTATCGAATGATTCTCCGAAGTGTTTGAGTAGGGTCTGTCTCCGACATTCATCCTAAACATTCAAACCAGATAAAATGAAATCCATCTCTGTACTGGGGTGATATTGATACACTTTCAAAAATATGGGTGGAAAGTTTATGTAAGAGAGACAGAGAAAGGATTGGGGGGAGGACAGATGTTGAAGTCTAAGGGAGCTTCCTTACCTTTAATTCACAGTACTGTTGCATCATTTTGGCTTGACCCATTGCTGTCTTAAAACCCTCCTTTTTATATCCTTGGCCGTTTCTTATCATGCATACAACTCTACTAAAATCTTTCTTCTGGTATAGAGCAATGCAAACTGCAGGAAGATTATCTCTTCCAGCCCTTCCTGATTCCTGATAATAGCTTTCAATTGATTTTGACATTGTATTGTGGATGACAAATCGCTGAAAACACATGACAAGAAAAGGATAATTGAGTAACAAAGAACTTTAAAACTTATAATCATATCACTGAGAATTTGCAGAGCATTCAAACACCTTGCATGTAGTTATGTTTGCCTTAGCCAACTATTTAAAAGCTGAACTAATGGGCATATGCAATATTGATATACTTAATTTCATTAGGAAGACTCGACTATAATGCTAATATTATATATTATATAGATTTTGCATTAATACTTTCAACCCGGGCTTAAGCAGGATAGGCAAGATCTCTAGGAATTTGAATAATTGTACAAAATTGAAAATGATCATCCGTACCTCAACTTTAGCCATGTCATGATGTCAATCATGGATAGAAATAAGGCTTGGAGACGACTTCCTAATTCCTATGCTAGAATTCATATTGAATTCATTGATTATGCAACAAATCACAAATAGACCGTTCAATTTGCTTAATAACTATCAAGCTACGGAATTACTAACAGGAAGGGCCTAATTTCTTTCATAAAGTGAGGAATTCCTGAAAAAGTCAATCACTAAGGCTCTGTTTGGTAAAACTAGCTGATAGCTGATAGCTGGTAGCTTTTAGCTGGTAGTTGGTAGCTGGTAGCTGGTAGCTGATAGCTGGTAGCTGATAGCTGATAAGCTAATGTGAGTGTTTGGTAAATTAGCTGTTTCATTAGCTGATAGATACAAAATGACATTAATGACATTTTAATTAATGAGGGTAATAATATATTTTAGTTAAAATAATAAGGGTATTAATGGAAGAAAAACTCACAAGCTAAAAGCTACAAGCTCAAAAGCTACTTCAAATAGCTTTTGAATAAAAAGCTAAAAGCTAGTAAAAAAGCTACAAGCTAAAAGCTAAAATAGAGTTACCAAACAGAGCTTTTTTATTAATACGAGCTGAAAAGCTAAAAGCTCTTTTTTATGTCTTACCAAACAGACTCTAAATTATGAACAACATCACCATCATAGTTATGAAGAAAAGCATTTCAACTTACAACATCAGGTTTGTCTATCCCCATTCCAAAAGCAATAGTTGCACATACGATATGGACCTCTCCTTCATGCCATTTCTTTTGAACAGTAACTCTCTGTTTGACAGCCAAACCAGCATGGTAATATGCTGCCTTAATTTTCCATTTCTCATTCAAAAACTTTGATACCTCGACACATTCACTCTTTGACAGGCAGTATACAATGCCGCACTGACTCTTGAAACGATCCATTAGTAGTTTTCCAAGCTGCTTCAGTGGTTCCTTTGTCTTACCAATCACTTCATACTTCAAATTCGGTCTGTCAAAGCTTCTTTCAAGAACAATTGCATGTGGAATTCTTAAAGCATTTAAGATGTCCTGAAACAAATCCAATTAAAGGCAAAGAAAAAAAGGGAGGGGGCAATACTTAATATAGATTTGCATATATAAAAGCAATTTACCATTATATTTACCTTGCGAACTGGGTGAGTTGCAGTGGCAGTCAATGCCATGACAGGTACACGTGGAAAGTTTAGCTTAAGAGATCCTAATGCGCGATAATCAGGCCGGAAATCATGTCCCCACTGGCTGAAAAACATAATTTGCAATTTAAAAGTTGTGAATATGTTTCTTATTGATAATATAAATCACATAGCTTTAACAATCCCCATCACCCAACTGTTGAGGCATGTCTTGACTACTCCGGCAGTTTAACATTTGTTTGCCCACCTTTGTAGTAGTGGAATAATATTTTGAATAAAACATCGATTTAGTTCCTAAACTATCAATTCTCTCTCAAATTTAATCCCTAAACTATGTATATATAATAAATAGTTCTTAAACTATATAATATCCATCAATTCAGTTCCTAAAGTATATGAAAATCTGTCAATTTAGTCCCTAACATCTTAATAGCATTAGCAGGGACTAAAAGGACAGACTTCTTATAATTTAAGAACTATTTATTATATTTATCTAGTTTAAGAACTAAATTAGAGAATATGATAGTTTCAGGACTGAATTGATGGTCTGTTTGTAGTATTTTTGTCAATCCAAATCACAGTTCTTGTAATGAAATTTGGTGAAACTTCCAAAATAAGAAAATATTTCATATACAGGTCACAATTCAATATCTCAAAGTCAAGCACTGTATCAAGTATCAACCACTACCTGTACAAAGACAAGACATAATAGTAATACAGACTTCTGGCTTATGTAAAAACATACCAACAACTTCAAAGAGGTCATGTGTCAGAAGACAAAAAACATAATCAAGAAACGAATCCTCACTGTTGCCCATTTGAACCATCCTTTCAGATGTAGTCCTTTATCTTTTTTTATTTTAACCATTCAGTTAAAAAAAGTTATGAAATTTAGGTAGCTTCTTGATGACCTTCGACCAAATGTAACAAGGTCATGCCTTTGATTCTAAGATTATATCACTACATCGAGAGTTTGTTACCATAATTAATTTGTCTGTTTTCATTTGGTCTGCCTCCTTAATTAATGGCCAATTGGCCATTACGAGATCTCAATTCAAAATGACATTTTATGCGACATTTCAGTAGTAACTAAAATTTTAGAGTTTGCTCATCTTGTGTGAACAGTAGGACAGATATAATGAGAAGAGATACTTCAAGAAGGTTTGAGAACAATGCATACCTAACACAGTGTGCCTCATCAACAACAAAACCTGCCAGCTGTCCCTGTTAGTTAATTAAGAGGGAACAGAACCAAATACACACATGAGATCTTTATTGCCTGGTGCTCTGTGACAGTTTCATAAAATTTATTCAAACAATACAATTTTACCTTCTGATTCATGCATTTTAGAATCCCAAGAAATGTTTGGTTTCCCGCAATTCTCTCCGGTGTCACATACAAGAGCTTGCACGTAGGCTTGTCTTTTCTGTATACAAGAAAACTAATGTGAGAAAATATTAAACACTAAAGCAATCAGTAACTGAAAGGTATATTTTTAATAATACTAATATGCTATTTTCATGGGCAAATTATTGGACAGATCATGATAGACAAGGAAGTGAATCTCACCTTAGCTCTTGGAGGACAGCTGCGGCTTGGGAAGCATTTTGTTGTGAATTTAAAAAAGTAGCAGGTATTCCAAATTTGAGGTTAAGTGTTATTATCTGATCTTGAATGAGTGAAAGTAAGGGAGATATAACTACTGTAACTCCTGGTTGAAGGGTTGCTGGAAGCTGTAAGCACAAAATAAAATTAACATGTTCAAAAGCAAATAATTTATAATATGACAGATAACAACATAATCATCATTGGTATACTATTAAGTGGTTATAAGGATATGTCTTAAAAATAAACATTCAAACATAAAAATCAAGGTTTAAGAGAAAGCAATTACCTGATAGCAAAGAGATTTACCACCTCCAGTAGGCATAAGAATAAAAGAATCTTGTTTTGCCAAAGTTGCTTCACATGCTTGATGCTGCAACGGTCGGAGTGTTTTATTACCAAAGATAACAACATTTGCCAATTCAATATCATCTAGCGCCTGTAATTCTTCATAAGTGAGAGTACTAGTTCTATCCTTTGAAGCAAAGGAGGATTGTACTTTTCTGGAGGTTGATGAAACTGAGCCTTGAGTGATGGAACTTCTGCCATCCTATAACATATAATAACTTCTTTTAACATAATCTTTGTCATTTTAGTCACATTATACCAGAAAATCTAGCCAATGAAAATAGATTACACGAAAATAGCTGAGAATTGTTTACCATCGAGTTTCGAGTATGTTGACCCGAAAATACAGAATTACCCCTTGTATCCTCCTCATCACTTGAACCCAATTCAACAAATTTGCTCCGCCCTTTCTGAGGCGAATCGTCAATAACATCAACGAAAGACTTAGAACCCTCACCGCACGGGGAAAAACGCTCTTCAAGCACGTGATTCAAAGTTCCAACAGCCTGCGATTCCATTTCGCGTAAATCATCCCATTCCTCCGTGTCTTGCACTGATTCCGCCAAAGCAGTAAGAAAATCATCGCCGCAATGCTCAACGGTGATGAAATCACGACCGTCATCGCCTACAATAGTAACCGATTAATCGATTAATCAAGTGGAAATGAAAGTGAAAAAATGAAAGTGGAATGGTTAGTAGTAGCGTACCGTAGAGAGAGACGAGACGGTCGAAACATTGGTTAGCGGATTGTTCATCGAAACCGAACTCGAGAGCTAGACTGATTAAGCGAACTTTCTCTAGCTCTAAATCGTGATCTTGTTGATTCTGGTTGTTGTTCTTCCTGCTACTGCTTCCTTTTTCCATTCCCGCGCTTGTTTTTTTCTTCTGCTTTCGATTCAATTTTTAGGCTCGCTTCGTCTTATTTTCCATTGGGCCGTTATGTTAGGGCAGCAGTAGTTTGCTAAACGAAGTCGTATTGCATTTTTCTTGTTGTTAACATTATAAATATGAGTTCTACTGTCTAAATTTTTTTAAAATGAGTATAAGCATTAATTCTTGACCTTTTTTTTTGGTCTATATAATACACTTTAATGATAATAAGTTAATCTTTGTCTATCAACCACTTAATTTTTTTTCTATATAAAATTAGTTTATTGGCTCATCAATCATCCCTCATTTTTTTTACCAAATAGAGTTAATAAGCTAATTTATAGTCGGTGGCTTTTAAGAAGGTTGGGCACAAAAAAGCTAGCTGATTGAATTTATAATGTGATAAATTTATAGTCGGAAGATTGACGTCGTCTGTGAGAATCGATTTTTGATTCCCATGTAATTCATAATTTCGATTTCCTCCATTAGAAAGTTGAACGGATAAGTATCATATTTACTTGTTTTACATAAGCACTTATTAACTTAAATCACAAGAAATCAATTGAAACCCTCTCCCCTCAATTTGTTGAAATAAGACTCGATGGGTGAAATAAGGCTGTTCAGATGACCTATGAGCTAAGTAATTTCAAAGTGAAGGTAGGGTTTGGTCATTGGACGGGCTCGATAAGCAAAAATATGGAGGTAAAATTCACTTGGATGAGCTAGAAATGACTTACTAATGAAGAAAGGAAAGTTCGATAAGCGAGATAAAGGCCTCGCTGAGCGAAATGCCCGCACAAACCACCATAAATAGAGGTTACAACCACTCCCATTTGAGATCATTGTACATAGGGAAAGACTTTGGAAATTCTAAGAACTTTTGATGGTTTCTTGGTAGAGACTTTGGCAGAGTTATTACACCATAATTCATATAAAAAACACAGTAGGACAAGAAAAGAGAGAAATATTAAAGGAGGAAGTGTTGCTCGAGGACTCGACACAAATGTTATTCAACTTCTTTCTTCTGAATCATAATTTTAAAGCTACGATGAGTAAGCGTTACTAATTTCTCTTTAATTTGAGATAGATGTAGTCGTCCAAATGTGCATGTATTGATTGTGATCATGGCGTTCTATCTAATTCTTCTTATGCTTTAACATTGATTGATTCTTCATGCTTATGGCTTGTTTTGGATTAGCTACCTAAAACGTGTTTCATGTTTTGATTTGATATCGAAAGATACTTGTCATTTCTAGATTTCGGCGTTTCATCTTCTAGATGGCAAACTCTATAGATAAATTTAGGTCTAGCATCCATAGAAATCATTAAAACGTAGTGATATCTTATTGGTTAATAAGCTGAGAAATCCTCTATTAGATAATATGATTGATTTCACGTTGTTGACTTAGATATTAGTTATGATGTAAAGCGATGGGTGGTAATATTAATAGCTTATTAGAGTTGCATATTAGTGATCATGATCATACATGAGGATGGGTCAATGAAATCTAACCCTAGCACGTTTTCTCAATTATTAACATTAAGGTCCAATTTACATTCTTTTATCCCAATTTCATAAACAAACAAACATTCATAATTCATTATTAAAATCATAGAAACTATTGAGCGATTTTTGAAAACACATTAGTCCTTGTGAAGACGATAAAATATACTCATTGTTATACTGACAACAAAATAGCATCGTTGTCGGGGACTGACGTTTAGTGTTTAAAATCATTGTAACAAATTTTATAATTTTAAGTATTCTTGTACAAATGTTCATGTTTGTGGAGAGTGTATATTTATGTGCTTGCATGTATAAAGTTGATGATCCTTATATTGACAACCTTTTTAGTGTTTTGATGACGACAACATTGATGATTGTTGGTGTCAGTGGTGATATCTTTCCAACTCTTTGATAACAGTTATTAACATGAAGATAGGGATGGCAGACAGATCCAAACTCGCGGGACCCACCCGCACTCGAACCCGAGTTAATAGGTGAAAACCCGAATAGACTGGGTTCGGGTGCGGGTTTGGGTTGTGTGAAACTCGCACCCGAAACCTGAAATCACACCCGCTTATATATATATTAAGCCTACTTGAAGATATATTAAGCCTCATCAAGTAAAAGATTCAAGGTTCCACTAAAGTGCTTATATGATCGGTATATCTGCCAAAGGAACCTGAAAGTTTCTGAGTTGTGAAAAAGAGGAAGTGTGGAAGCTCGTCTTGTCGTGTCTTTCTAATTGTCCAGTGTCTTGTAAAAGTAGGAAAGTAACTCCTAAGATGCTAAGACAACTCTCACACACACCAAAAAAATTTATGGCCTCTCTTTACTTGACAAAATCACCCAAAAAAAATGTAGAGCATATCCAGCTGATTAGGAGAGTGTATGAATGGTCGAAAGCAATTTTCCAACGAAATAATCAATTAGATAACTGACCTAATCGATTAGGACTTTATTGATTGAGTCTATAATCGATTGAGACAACCTTTTAATGATTGTTCACTTGTATATATCAAAACCTCCCATATGTGGCCTTAATAATCGATTATTTAGGATGTCTAATTAATTATCCAAATTCATTGTCCCGTTAATTTTGTCCATGGACTGTTTCCTTTTTTAGCCATATTTTCCCCTATGTAAATAAGGCCTCTCCTCATTCCGAATTACATCAAATTTTGGAGTTTTCCTATTTCTTAATATTGTATCACTCTCTCTTCGAATATTTTCTTTCACCAAAGTTGTCTTAGTGTCTTGAGAGTGAAAACTACTTGTGATGAAAGTGTTGTAGTGGTGTCGTGCCACTGTTTTATCTCAAGAGTGGGATACTCTTGAAGCATCGAGTTTGGTTCTAGAGATCAACCATTGAAAAATCTAGTTTGGTTATTGAGATCATCTAGTGAAATGTCTACTTTGTTCAAAAGTTCATCCTGTGGAAAAACTCTTTTTTGGTTAGGGGTTAAGTTAGTATGAAATCTCTTGATTCTCTTGTATCAAATATTCATGGGCATAACTTGTAGAATCTCAAGATTATAGTGAACTCTTAAGAAGATCTCTAGGGAACTAGACTAGGTTAACATTCGGTCGAACCTGTACAAATCTTGGTGTCATCTTTGACCCTATATCTTTAAATTCTATCATTTACTTTTTTGTTTTATTTTTTCTGATGTTTCTCTCTTTGATTTGTTAATAATAACACAAAATATTTATTAAGTAAGAAATCAATTAAATTAAACACAAATTTTAAATACCACAATTCTCTCCTCCCCCCTCTTGTGTTTGGAGTCATTTGTCCAATAATTGGCATCATAAGTCTAACTCATATTAAAGACTAATTGTCCCATGAGAAAAATGACTTCAAGCTATTCACTAAGCAGACTCCATACTTTAATACAGAAGGGTATAATTTGTGGAAAGATAAAATGAAGTTTTTCATATAAGGGATGAATTGTGGTATTTTGAATAATGTGAAAGAAGGTCCATTTGTTCCTACGCACGAAGTTGATGGTATTGTAGTAAACAAACCTAACAGGGTTTGGACAAAAGATGATAAAGAAAATGTGCAACACAATTTTAAGGGAAAAAGTGGCATCACTACCGCTCTCGATCTTGATTAGTTTTTGCGAGTTTCTCACTACAATACTATAACAAAAAAATGTGGGACATCCTCTAAATTACCCATGAAGAAAGTACTTAGATAAAAAGGGTAAGGTTAGGCATATTAACTCACGAGTATGGAATTTTTAGAATGAAATATGAAGAGAACATAAATCAAATGCAAACACGGTTTACCTATATCGTGATTCATATGAGCAATTGGTTGTAAAAATTAAGAAATGCCTAAACATTAGTTGGCCACCTTAAGTCACTATGATTTATGAATCTAAGGACTTAGCAACCATGGATACACACACTCTTTTTGGTAATTTACAGGAACATGGAATGGATCTAAAATGACTTGTCATAGATGATGAAGTATAGAGGAAAAGCAAACGTCTAACTCTTAACGCTGAAGATTCCAATTTTGATGGAGACAAGTCACTCATGATGCGAAATTTCAAAAAATTCTTAAAGCATGAGAAACATCAACAAGAAGAGCAAGACAAAAGTGAAGAAAAATATGCATTCATTCCTACTTGCTATCAATGTAGAAAGAAAATGCATATCATACAAAACTGCACTCTAGAGAAAAATTCAAATCAAAATCAGAAAAAATCTAAGAAACCTCATAAAAAGGGAAAGAAAGCTTACATCACATGTGAGGATAATGACATGGAATCCTCAGATGACGAAGAAACCAACACGTCTCATGCCAAATCATCAAGATGGTGATAAATTCTTTACAATTTCAAAAATGTTAAATGGTACCTTGATAGCAGTTGTTCAAAGCATATGACCGGTGATAAAACCTTATTCTCTCCTCACTCCTAAGAATGGAGTTTTGTCTCTTATGGTTATAATAATAATGGAAAAAATTAGGTTTTGATATCTTGGTAAGTCTCTCTGTCTAACGATTAGGGAAGTTATTTTAGTTTAAGGGTTAAAACAGACTTTACTTAATAAAAGTCAATCATGTGACAAAGGTAACATTGTAACCTTTGATTCTTCTTGATGCATGGTCATTAAATTTTAATCAAATGAAAATTAATTTACGAGCTCAAGAAGTGGAAATATATACTTGGTGAATTTAAATAAAATTCTTTTAAGTGATATATGTCTCTTGAGTAACAAGGATGAATTTTGGCTATGACATATGAGAATAACTCACATCCACATGGACCACTTAAATGACTTGGTCCGCAAGGATCTCATAGACGGTCTTCCAGACTTGCATTTCAAAAAGAACAAATTATGTGATGCTTTCCAAAATGGTAAGAAAGTAGGGGCTACTTTTAAGGCAAAAAATATTGTTTCCACATATCGGCCCTTACATTTGTTCTACATGAACCTATTTGGCCTGTCTATATAATATGTATTGATGGAAACGTCTACGACCTTGTAGTTCTGGTTGAATGCCCTCGCTACACCTAAAAATTATTCTTATCTAAAAAAAGAGACGTGTTCCTTTCAAAAACTAGCAAAGATTATTCAGAACAAGAAAGGATTAAGCATTGCATCCATTAGAATTTATCACGGTGGAGAATTCCAAAACAAGGAATTCAATTTTTTTTAACAAAATAACCCTAACTATAGAAGTTTTTTTCATGTTGCTTTTGATGAAACTAACCCTAAACCATTAAAAGTAAAATGCTATTGATTGTGCATGTATTCTAGAAAAGACAAACTTGGAAGAAAATGATCAAGAAGTATAATAAAGTCAAAGTCAAACCTTAGATAAAGAACATCATCAAGATCTAAATAAAGGAACTCCTTCATATCAGTAATATCTTCTAAGAGAATGGAGGAATACCAAGGACCATCTTATTCAGAAAGTTATTTGAGACATCTCTAAGTAAGTTACCAGTCGACACTCTATTCACAAGATATGTAACTTTGTGGCCTTTGTTTCATAAATTGAGCCAAAAGGAATCAACAAGGCTATCATTGATGAGAATTGATCTCTTTCCATGCAATAGGAGATAACTAAATTTGAACGAAACAGCATTTGAGAACTTATTCCTAGAGTTTCAGCTAATCAATTGATTTGTACCCATTGGGTCTTTCGCAACAAGTTGGACGAATATGGCAATGTTTTAAGCAATAAAACTAGACTTGTTGCAATTGGATTAAATCATCTAGAAGGCATAGATTTTAATGAAACCTTTTCTCATGTAGCTAGATTAGAGGTCATAAGGATGTTATTAGCTTTGTTCTGCTTTATGAAATTCAATCTTTGTCAAATGGATGTAACGAGTGATTTCTTAAATGGGTATATCCAGTAGGAGGTATTTGTTGATCAATCTCTAGGTTTTATCAACTCAACTTTTCCTTATCATGTTTTCAAATTTATAAAAGCTTTATACGGTCTGAAACAAGCTACTAGAACGTATTACGGTTGTTTAAGCAAGTTCTTACTTGAAAAAAAGTTTCAAAGAAGAGAAGTGGATAAAACTCTTTTTAACAAGAAAACCGAGCATGACATTTTACTGGTTCAAATTTATGTTGATGATGTCGTCTTTGGTGCTACTAATGAATCCTTATGCAAGTATTTTTCTAAAATGATGCAGAACAAATTAAAAATATCAATGGTGGGGGCTTCAACACTTACAAGGGCTTAAAATCCATCAAGCTAAAGAAGTAAACTTCATCAATCAAGTCGAATATTGCAAAAAGCTACCAAAGAGTTTGACATGGAGAATTCTAAAACAATAGCAACTCAAATGGAAACCTCATGCAACCTAGACAATAACGAGAATGTAAAATCGATTGAGGAAATAAAATATCGAGGTATGATAGATTCCCTCCTTTATCTTGTTGCATCTTGTCCAGATATCATGTTTGTTGTGTGTCTTTGTGTTTGTTTTCAAGCATCCCCAAAAGAATCATATCTCAATATAGTCAAACGCATCTTGAGAGATCTCTCTAGCACCTAACAAATGGGTTCATTGTATCCCAAGGGAACTTGAAAGCTTTAGAGTTGAGAAAAATAAGAAGTGTAAAAGCTTGTCTGATTGAGTCTCATTAGGTGACTAGAGTTTTATGAAAGTAGGGGTGTAACTTCTAAGATACCAAGGAAACTCACAAACAAACATATAAAATGTTTTCAATGCCTCTATGTACTTGACAAAATTACCTAAAATTGTTTTTAAATCCTAGCCACCTGATTAGGAGAGTGTCTGAATGGTTCGAAGTAGTTTTCCAACTAAATAATCGATCAAACAACTTACCTAATTGATTAGGATTCGCTTGATTGAGTCTATAATCAACTGTGACAATCTTTTAATGATTGGTAATAACTATATATCAAAACATGTTATGTTTGGCCTTAACAATCGATTATTTAGGGTGACTAGTCGATTATCGCATTAACCTCGGCCCATGAATTATTTTATTTTTTAGCCATATTTTCTGATATACAAAAGAGGTCTCTCCTCATTCGAAATTACATTAGAATTCAAAATTTTCCTATTTCTTAACATTTTATCACTCTTTCTTCCTTTTAAATATTTTCTTTCACCAAAGTTGCCTTAGTGCCTTGTGAGTGAAACTACGTGTAAGGAAAGTGTTGTACTGGTGTTGTGGCACTATTTTATTTCAAGAGTTTGATACTCTTGAAGGATCAATTTTGATTCTTGAGATCAACCATTGAAAAGTCTATGTTTGGTTATAGAACTCACTCTATAAAAGTCATGTTTAGTTATTGATAAGTGAAATTTCTACTTGGTTCGTGAGTTCATCCTGTAAAATCTCTTTTGGTTTGAGGAATAAGGCAATGTAAAATCTCTTTTGGTTAGGAGGATAAGCCAGTGTAAATTCGATCGTTTCGCTTGTATCAAAGGTTTATGGGCATAACCTGTAATATCTCAAGATTATAGTGAACTCTCAAGAAGAAATCTTTCGGATAGGACTAAGATAACATTCGGCCGAACCTGTAGAAATCTCAATGTCATCTATATAACCATATCTCTTTAAATTTTGTCATTTACTTTATTTCTTTATTTCTTTCCGCTGGTTTTGTCTCTGGTTTTGTGAATATTAACAAAAATGGTTTCTTAAGTAAGAAATCACGTGATTTAATTATGAATTGAAATACCATAACTCGTTCATCTATTTTGCTTGGAGTCACTTGTCCAACCCAAAGCTGTAATTATTTAAACAAACAAAATTGTCAAAGCTTTCACAGAGAAATGCATGAAGTGTCTAATCACAAGCAATTTTTTTATTGGGACCTTTGCACTAGAAATCATTCCACAGAATAATGTCTGCCACTACATGAGGAGGTAAACTTTTTAAGCAGCCGAACATCATATCAATATTAAAACAACCACAACCTAGGTTACAATCAATGATGGAGACAGTATGCAAGACCATCCAATAGAAAACAACCTTACCACAATTATACTCAGAATTCTCCGCAGGAAGACATAATTTAAAAATTGGATGATACTCTAAATTAGTTCATACAATTGTCTATGACAAATCTAAATAACACTGATACATTAATTTAAAATCTCGAAGCTCGTGTTTATCAAATAACAAAGCAACTAGCTAATCAACAAGATGGAGCACCCAATACCAACAATAAAACAATCCCAAAAGAACACTAAAAAGTAATTACAACTAGGAGTGGCAGAGTGATTGAAAACAACATTAAGGAAAATGGAAATAGTTGGTGTTGAACAAAAAGAAAGTAAGAAAAAGGAAAGTGGAAAAGAGTTGGAGAAAAGAAGTGAAGATACAAAGAGAAAAGATCAAGGAATAAAGGAGGACAAACTAAAGACTCCACATGTTAAAAATATTCATGATACACTAACTCCAACTAAAAACAATAAGAAAAGGCAATATCATAGGTTGTCAGACATTCCCAAAAGACTACAAATGAGCACACCATTCTTTTAAGCCTTGGAAAAACTGCATATGTCAAATTCATGAAAGAGAATGGAAATAAAGTATATTATGAAACCTTTACACAAGCGTCAAACTAATGAATTTAAACAATGGCTTATTGGGAGGCAAGCCAATTTTCGTGATTTAATTTTTTTATGGAAATTTTATTTTTGTGAATTGAAACATATGAAAATAGGTTTAAGCAATTTTGCAGACATCCTGCTAGGTGAGCTCATAAACTCGCTAAGCGATGGCTTCATTGACATTTATTTTCTGAGTTTTCACAAAGGACGGTTGTCGAACGAAATATTATTATCACTAAGAAAAAGTTTAAGGTAACAGCTATGAGTATTTATTCAAAACCCTAGTTTCAGGTGATGATTGGCCAAGGACAAGCCAAATTTTTTTGAAGGGGTAGATGCTCCAAGAATGAGATAAGGACTAAAGCTCTCCAAAACTTGTAACATCTAATTTCGGTATTTAATTTCTTCATACATGGTTCAAATGGTTTAAATGGAATGAAAAGCCAAATGCATATGTTTTCCGTTAGGGATCCAAGTGTCATCAGAGATTAAAGGTTGCGAGATGCAACAATGGACTTGAACTTCCCATGTAATGAGAGATGGGCAGACCTGCAAGGCTAGTACTCCAACGCTTAAGTCAGCATCTGAGTAAGATGAGTGAATGGAGTTTTAATTTGAATTGTATACTAGGAAAATAAAGTGTTCCCTTTTATATAATGTGGTGGTTTATAACGACCTATTAATCTTCAAGCGTACGATGTAGGGAGCCGTTGGATGGATAATGGATCCAGATCCCTTACGCTCTAACCCAGGGTAAGATTCCTACCCTGTGAGTGGCTCGGTGGATTATTGTCTTCTTTGGGCTGCAATTGTTGGGTCTTTTGGTCGGCCTACAACAACTGTCCCTCAAGCCCTTGCCTCTACTTTGTAGTGTGAGGATTTTTGTCGTATTCGTCCTTTTGTACCGACTGCATTCCATCTTGAATGGAAATCCAAGAGGTGATGTCGATGTCATTGGAAATTTATGCCTTAAACGGGCCCATGTTACAAATTCCTTTTCTTAGGTTATATCGTAACGATATTTGGAAACTAAAATACTTGAGTGTTTTCTTAAGGAGATCTGGAACATTGATAGTGCTTATTATCTTTCTTTTTGTAAGTCACCATGCGATCTTTGAAAAATCTGTTCTACAATTTCTTGAGAAGTTACCTTTACTTTTTCATCATTTGTATTTTTGCAATGTACCATTTTTTGTGGCCGAAAGAAATGATGCCTATCATGAGGAAAAAATCAAAAGAAAATACTTCTTCTTCTTGGGTTGATCCAGTTACTTTGACAATTGCCTCTAGTTTTACTTGTGAAGGTAGTCTTGAGAGGACGTTCCTCAACATGGATCCTTCTTCATACTGGAGTATATTGACCATTGAGGAAGATAAAAGGGTTTGTATTGAGTATGGAGGATGCGCCATTCTTTTTTATGAGTGCACTAGTTTTGAACCATCTGATGATCGCTCTCTCTCCTATCTGAACTTTATGAGTTGGACTTACATCAAAGTCTTACATTATTGGTGTGATTATCTAAGGGAAGTCGTCTTTATCCATTTTCTTCCATCTTTTCAGAGATCAGATTAGTTCAGCGAACCTCATTCGTCTTAGAGAAAAAGAAAGGGTACATGCACACACTTTGATGTCGAAGTTCGTGATCATCAGAGATGGGAGATATAAAGTTGTTACGAAAATTTTTGTGTACCTGATTTAACGTATGTTGTCCCCCTTTTAAAAGGATTCTTCTAGGGTTTCTACTAACCCTTATTCTTTAATTCTCATCCAAACTGTTTATATTGTCAAATGGCGAGATATCGTTGTTATTTGGCGGTCCTTCTTTCTCCCTTTTGCTTGAATCAAATGTTTTCTTTAGGACGAACCCATAATTATTCACCCGGTCCTAGAACTTTCTGTTGGATGAGAGATATTTGCCCCCTAATGTTATTGCTATGATGTCATTTTGACTACAAATATTTTCATCCTAGACCTTTGTGACTGATCATCCTCAATCATGTCATGTCATATGTTAGCTCCGGTGTTGCCGCAAATCAATTAGTGTGATTATCAATATTTCTCTCTACAAATATCTTCAAAATCAAGTTGATAAAAAACCATTCAACTGAATTTATAATTTTTTTAATATCTCTCTCGCATATTTATCACTCACTATTTCTTCTGGCAATCAAAGATAGTTTAAGCGTTTGTTTGATTTAAACAAATTAAGGTATTCAATTAGACAAATATATATATTTTTTTCAATAGGCCATTTGATATAATTAATCACACTAGAGGTGCAACCCTTACAACAAAAACATCATTACAAGTGAATAAAATATCCCAAAGGTTTTATGAACCAATCGTAAAAACAATGAAAAAACACCGGATTACAATGAACCAACCAACTCCAAGAAAAATACATAGCGTTTGAGCAAACCACGTCGAAGCTATAATGAGCTGTCTCAAAAATCATTGCGTTCCTAAAAATTAACCGTGTACAAAAAGAAGTGGCTAAACAGGAACAAAATATTTTATCTTACCAAATCATTGTATAATCTGATTTGCATGTGACCAACATATACAAAGCTTACAAACAAGCAACATGTATATGTCAAAATGAAAATCAAACTCTCACAAAAATGCATGAATTAAGGATCCATGATATCCCTAATCTATATTATGTGCAAGATAAAACAGACACGTTACGTCCCACACATTAAACTAGAATCTTCTTGCATGTCATCTTCAAATGATGAAACCCCTTTTGGAGAGAAGACTTGAGTTTACCCGGAACTGCATAAAGCTTGTATTTGGCCACCCTACGTTTTCTATCCAAATCCCTGTCATTCCACCACGACGACCGGGAAGCTGGTTTGCTCGCGATCTCTGTACGCTTATTATGTGGAAGAGAAGGTTCATAATTATAAGAACAAGGAGAGGTCTTGTCCCGGCTCCTTGCTACTTGTGTTTCCTTCTCGCGGAAGGTGTAGGTTTTCACACGCTTACCGTGCTGATCATACACACTTGGAGCTCCATAAAATGATCGAGGTTGTCGATGCCCAATTGCTTCCATCTATTTGATTTAATATACCTCTTTTTTTGTGTATATAAAATCTGATGTTGGATTATATACCTCTCTTTTCTCCTCCTAGAGAGAAGGTAAGAGAGGACTTTGGAGATGAAACTAAAGAATCATGTAACGTTTGGAATAATATTATATATGCAACTTTACTCATTATTTTTGGTAAAAAAGGAAGGAGAGGTGGATAAGGGAAAAAGGTATGCGTTGCTACAAAAAGAGTGGGAGAGGATATGTAAAGTCTGAATTTAGCCAAGCTCATCATTCTCAAATCTCAGCTGCATTTTATATAGTACTGCTTATTTTGGGATTTAATCTAACTAACCATAATAGCAGCTATAAATATAGAATGTCTAAATTGTCACATTCTAAACAGGCATTTTATATCCAAGAACACAAAACAGCCATTTGAAGAAAAAAGAAAATCAAAGATAATATTCAATGAAATCTGATGGACAGAAAATATTTACATTTCATGACAATAAAATTTTTATTTTTTTTTTGCATTTGAAAGTTTCTATCATACTTTTTACAAGTTAGACGATCAATACTTCTTGGTCTCAACCCCGGCCTCTTTAATATGGGAGCTTCGATTCGTTTTCCACCGTAAGAAAATTAGGATGGAAAGAGAAGCTCTCCTTCAATTTTTGGTACGTTTCTTGTACTTCTTGGTCTTGCTCTTGGTGGTTTCAGTGTGGGACTCCTGGACAGCAGTTTAAACAGTATAAGTGATTAAGCATACAAACTGAGGTTATTCTAATGCAAGGTAAATGTAAATATTTACTAAGGATTTAATGTTTTGCCCAGACAAAAATAATGAAAAGCAACTAAAAGCATATAGAAAATGACAGAATGAAGAGCATTAGAATTCGCGCTGATGAAAAGGTGGTGGTATCGTCACTCACCATGCAAGACTTCCACTCATCTCCTTGATCGGGAAGTTGGCGGAATATGTGAACAAGTACAACAGCATCCAGAGCGGCATATTCCAGCTGTACATATAGAATCGTGTTAGATTATTGAGTGACTTGGTTCAAACGGTTTGAATTATACATACTGAAAAGTTTCTTTAGAAACCATATATGCATACAAACATAATTTGGAGCATTAAGTTCACTATTAGGAAGTTAAATGAACTTAGGTGTGAATTTTTAATTTTTTACACTTTACAATAGCAATCAATCATATCTTATCATGTGAGTATTTGAGCAAGTATTTTAGAAAATAATATTACATCGTACCATCATAGTGAGATATGATAAAATGTCAACTTATTATGTGAAACTTTTATATATCTATCACTCCCAACTTTAATACTTAAGAATGGAGGAATAAACTCAAAATTTTCATAACAAAATATTATGAAAATTTTATACCTCGGAAGATCTATTCCTCACCCACCCCGACATAAGTATATCAATGAAACAGTGAGTACCGATTGAGATGCAGCAAAATAAGAATTATACAAAAATAAATCTCAAGGCACCGAAGCAGATGTTGAAATAGAATTTACAGAGAAGTTTTGTTAAGTCAAAGAGTATTATGAACAGAAAAAAAAAATGGTGGGGGATCAATTACTTGATTTGGAGTTAAAGGTCGCTGCTCCCAATCGCTGTTTCGTCTTGTCTTGTTTAAACCAGCGCCCAGTACTTTCTGATTTACCAATAAACACACAAATTAATAAGCTCACACAGAAAAACGAGGGCTTTGATCATCACCCAACTACAAAAAAACTATAGCATGAAACATTAAATAGACATTCATAAATGGTACCTGTGCAAGCCCAGCCAAACCGCCATGGGGATCTTTAAAAATTTTCTGGACGTCTAGCAACCTTTTATAGTTCTTGAAACATTTCAGCTCTTCATATGAGTGAGCAAGTTGTTTTATATCACATTGGAAATTATACCCTGAAATAGATGCCATGGAGAAGCAATGGTTACTAATGCTTTTTGTGACCTGGAGTATCCTTCCACAGTATATGCGAGAGACTAGGGATTATATGTTTAGGGGAATAACTCAATACTACATGTTTAAGGGATCAAATAAAATACGAACATTTTCTATATCTGATCTCAACTGAAAATTAAAATATATATGTGCATTTAAATTGAGCAAATTGTTTCGTTACAAAAATATTTTTAAATAAAATATGATAGTTTTTCATCTACATTCATCCATCAACTATACGAAAAAAGCAAAAAAAATGATTTAATCAATTTAATGTCTTAAACAGTCTCATTGATCATCACTGCTTCGACACATCTTTAACCCCCTAGAAGTGTCTGAGATGTGTCCAAAGAGTTTCTAAGGTGTATCGAAGTAACGAAAAAAAGTTTTTTTAGGACACTTGTCTCACGTGTCGTACGAGTGTTTGTTAATTCAGACATAAAAAGTTACAAAGAAACACCAAGTTAAGTTGATGCACCATTCCCATCAATAAAGCGTAAGATACATGTTATCGAATCCCATCAATAGTAACATTCTTATTCAGGTGAATATAGTCAACCCTCAAAAGTTAATTGATGCACCATTCACCAAAAAAAAAAAATTGCTGGTATAAACCTGACACTAATGAATATAAAAATTTCCGTACCAAGTTTTAGAATTCCAGGTGACAGCAAAATGCGGGTTAGACAGTTGTCTAAACATTCAGGCACCTCTTTGTGTAACTTTATCAAATCAAGTATGAAGGCTTTCTTTTCAGAAGCAATTTGCATGATAGAAACCTGAAACATGGAAATTTGAGGAGAAAGGGAATATAACAGGAGAATCAAGAGTTCAGTTTTTTATTAGAAACATACCATAGCTCGAAAGGCTAAAACCCAAACATAAACCCAAGAAGTATTCTATTATTCTTTTCAATTTCATTTAGTTTGTCCAACCCAATACTTCTTAGATATGCCCTTAGATATGGATTCCTAGCCGAGGATAGGACTATCTCCCACTTTGTCACAACTTTGTGGGTTTTCCTTGGTTGGGAATCGGGATGAAGTAAAATGGCCAAAAACAACGCTCTTGTTAACATATCTAGAGTGTGGAATCTTGATAAGTTTTGTTGTCAGGATAATATTGCATTTAAGTTTATTCATAGATACATTAAGGTATGCATGTGAGTATTAATGAGTTATGCAGGCGTAGATGCAAGATTGTAAGTGTGTGGGTGAGTGTGTGCAAACATGTCTACACTGTGGTAATTTTACTTTGTTCTAAATTTTCGGTATCCCCGTATTTGTATCCCCATTGCACACTCATATTGAATAATGTATCAGGGCTTCTTAGATGGAGAAGCATTAATCGATTGCAAAGATAGTTTTAATTTACCTTGTTTGGCTTGCTGCCTTTTACATAATTAGGCTTCCACTCACAATCAAGACCTATGACTTTAGCATCCTCAATCTGACATGTTGCATCAAGCAAACTTTCAACTTCATCAACCCAAATAATGTCTTCAACCATCAATTCCTCAAGTTGTAAATAGCGTCCTTGTGGGATACTGGTTTCAAGCTCTGCAGGACAAAAGCAGTACTGTGCTCATCATCTGAGAAGGAAGTTACAGAAAACAGACACACACTCCATAACAATTAAGCACAAAAACCAAATGGCAACAACTAACAACAACAATTCATGCAAGCTGCTAAAAGTGCACTAATAAACAGGAGTAAATCCTTCACGATACAAGAATAAGAAAGGAAAATGACTGAAAAGAAACACAACTTTTGAGGCAAAAGACAAATAAGCAACAAAAAATTTTAATGATACAAAATATGTGTTCATTAGATTAAAATATTTTCTTTCTTTATGAATTTTTGTTAGTCACAAGAAATCGCCTTACCTTTAATATTCAAAAATCTGTCTAGGGAGTACCGTTCACACAGTTCATCAACTTTTTCCATGTAACCAGCTTCCATTGCCAAATAAACCTTAAACGTATAAAACTATTAGATAATAGCATACATATTTTAAATTTCATCTTTGCTAGCAGGGCTAAGAATCTAACAAGAAAAAATTAATAATTACTGCTCTGGAAAATCAACAGAAAAAAGTACTTCAACTTATATTTGGTCATACTATAGCTAATGCACAATTTTTGTTCATCGATAGTTATTTGCTCAAACGTAATCTCCTAATTTTTTTATTCTTATTGTTTGAATATATAAAATATCTTATAATAATTTAGAATATTACCTCATAAGACTAGTTTCTTATCTAAGAATGTCTCTCAACCTTTGTTTTCATATTACTTGATGATTAGTAATTATTATGATTTATTTTACTGTTAAATTAGAATTAGGAATCTTGAATCCCTATAAATATAGGTTAGTTCTTAATCTTTTTGTATTATAAAATCGCCAATCATTATAATATTTTGCCTGTATTCTTTCTCTTCTCTCTTGATCAAAAACCCATAACTTCAGCATGTTTGCAAAGTAGTATCATCTTCTGTGACCCGTCCAACATTATTTTCTTGCCATGTTTTCGATTGTTTGGGATTGTAGTACTGGTCAACCTAATATTTCATTGAGCTTTTGTTGTATATCCACCCTATGCAATTCAAATTGTAACAAGCACGTATATTTAAAGTTAGAGGTCGATGAGAAATAACCCCGCCTCCTAGGATGCACAGGGTTCTGACACAGCCCATATTACCCACTAAATATGAAGAAAATAGTGACACATGGGGATGAAATGTTTGTTCTGGTTTTGATATAGAATAGCTAGATAGATAAAAAAAACTAAAAATCTAACACAGACTCAATTTTGGCTAAACTAGAGGGGATAAGAAATAAGTTGTCAAAGTGTCATTTAAATACAAAATAAAGAAATCAAAATGCCAGATCATATGAACATTAATAAGATGGTAGTACTATTCAGTACAAAGTACAAACTCTAAAGGACATAGTTCAAATGATAAAGCTTTTCTATTTCATACAGTAGTCTCCAAAGGATGCACATGTGCAACAACATGATGCACATTATGTCATTATAAGGCAGTCATTATGCAAAACATAATAATCATTAAATAAATGAAATACTAACCAAATATTCCATAAGCTGTCTATCATTGTTTATTCTAGCCTCAGCAACGTCCCAACATCCCTTTTCTGCTAAGCTCTTTAGTGAGCTGCAAAATCAATTCAGTAATCTTGTAAATAAGACTTAAAAAAAGAAAAGGAGAGGTGGAGTCAGATTTAAGATGCTATGAACAAAATCAAAAAGCACTAAGAAAAATGAGAGGGAAAATATTCCCCGTGTTAGAAGTAATCAACCACCTTTCTTTACACCTCTTGTATACCTCTGGAAAATCCTCCTTTAGATTATTTTTCTTTATAAGCGCGTATGCATCTTTTAGCATGTTTCTCTTAACGAACTCCTCAACAAGTATGGACAACATAGGCTTCCCCATAAATGTTGCCCACTTCTCTGCTGCTTTAAATTGATTACTCTTTATCATCTCAAGGAAAAAAGATTGGCCATAATTGGAAATCGAGAAATGCTCCATTAATGTGACAGCTATAGTGTACAACTGAGATTTCACCAATTCAAAAGTATACTGCTCAATCAACTCCTTTGCCATGCCACAACTTAAATCATCGTTTTCTTTATTTTGGCACAGTGCATTTTCAACATTCGCCAATTTCACATTAAAAGTCTCCAGTATTTTCATGACTATCATTTCATCATGCTTGATCTGGCCCCTAATAATATCAACAAGTAGATACGCAGCCGAGTTTTTGACATCCGAGTCTTCTTCTGTAGTGATTGATGTTGATTTTTTCATGAAACGGCGAAAAGCAGATATAATCAAATGAGTAAACCCTTGACTTTGATTGTCAAACATGGGAGACACATACAAGCATTGAACAATAAAAGTAGCCGGTCCAGGTCTCGGATCATTACGGAGCACAAGACAAAGTTGTTCTTGAAGTGCTCGGAACTTCACTGTTGCCTTACAATTGCCTAAGAAAAAAACATGATATATACAGTAAACTTTCAAATTATTTCATTGAGTCATTTCAGCAAACAATTAGTAGGCAAAATCTTATCTCACTAGTTACTACTACAGACAGCAATTATTAGCATTACAAATGGAGAAAACCATAAAATCATACCATAATAATAACATTCTTTGAGCATGACCATAAACACCACAGGAGAAACATGTGCTAAATCATAAAAAGCATGTCTAGACAAGGTCCATCTTTGGCAAGCACTATCCTCTTTCATATCTACCTCTGCTAAATTCCCCTCCACACCCATAAAAACCTGTAATCAGAGTAGCAATATGCTGAATATTACATATCATGGTTCTTAATTCTATGAATTAATGATCAAAATTCAAAGCTAGCTAAATGAATGAATTTTGATGAACCATAAGATACCTAATCAAAATTCAAAACACTAATACAATAGTGAACAACTAAAATTTGATGAATAACACAAAAACTGAGACAAAATAATTGACAATTTTATCATAAATGGCTCCACATTAGCATGTAAGTGATCATTGACTACAAAATCAAAAAATTAATAGTACCTTTTGAGTAGAGTGGTTTTACACTGTTTGATATGTGGTTTTGACTTTAGAGAAAGACAATACAATATTTTTCACCTTTATGAAATAGATTCAGGAAAAAGTAGAAAAACTATATATGAATAAATAAAGAAAAGAAAAGAAAGACGTACAAATTTTCAGTTACTTTTCCCTTTTGTTCTTTTTTTGAATAAGACAAGCAAGGTAAACAGAGACGTGAGATTAAGGAAAATAATACCATTAAGAGTGGGAGAAGAAGATTAACAGAAACTTACTAGTAAATAATCCTGATTTCGGAAACAAATCGAAACGGAATTTTGTCAACTGTAGGGTTTTTCAACTCTCTACTTTTAATGGTTCTGCAGCTAATGTGTGACGTTGGAGATAAATAGAGTAAAACAAACAATTGAGACGTAGGAAACAAAATAAACATAAATTATGATTAAGAAGAAAAATAATAATTTTTTTCAAAATTATAATGATAAAAAATAATTAATTTAATTTAATAAAAAACTATATTAAAGTTAAAAAAGTAAATTTAGTATATAAAAAAAATAAGAATTTAATGGGAATACACCAACCATAGAAAGTAGTTTTACACTGTCGGTGAATTGTAACCGTCAGATTTTAAGTTATGTTTGACTTTTATTTTAATTATATATAAAATAATAATTATGAATGATTGTGATCAACTGAGAATCTAAAATTATATTGACGGTGCATAACCATTAATCTCAAAAAATAATCAATTTTTTTAATTTTAAATTCAGATTTACAAATTAAATGTGATTCATATTTAAAAAATAAATTAAGATCCACACTCTTATCATGTTTCTTAATTTATTACGTATTCGTTAAAACAACTTTAATGACGTTGATTTTAAAACGGTTCCTACTTAAAATATTGCTGATTCCGCAAATAAGGAGAGTAAATTAATTTGAGATGGACCTGGGGAGGTGGCTGGGTAGGACAATGAAATGGCGGCCATGAGATGATCGTCCGACACGTGTCCAAGAATATACGTTTCACAATTTTATAAGCCTTGGATCTAAGTGCTGGTCTTATCCATACACCCAGACAACGTTGTTTCTTTGGGTTTTTGTCGATTATTACTATTGTATTGATGTTATTTTTATAATTATAGTGATAGTGAAGTTCTATTTTTAATTTATTTCCTCAGAAATATCTAATCGTTTTTTTCAAACAAAATGACCAAGTTTTTTTTTTTTACGGGAAAAGATTAATTCATTTCATTAATAATAATATTCTAAATATATGTTGGAATATCAAATTACGAAAATTAGCAAAAGATGGAGCCACTCGTGTAAGAGCATGAGTCACTTCATTAGCTTGTCTTCTAACGAACTCAACATGAGAGTTCCTAAAAAAAAGAGCCATCAATCGGTTACACTTGCCAGTAATAGCTCCAAAGTCTGAGTCATTGAGTTTCAGATTAGTCACACTATCCACAACTCGCTTTGCATCCAACTCGAAATCCATATTATCAAACCCCAGCTCATGTACCCAATTTAAGGTTTTAAGAAGACCGAGAGCTTCTCCAATAGCAACATCCGTGCAAGGCGAAAACCAATCAATTCGGGCTACAATAAACTGACTTGTATCATCTCTAATACAAGGCTTATAAAATTACACTTGAGTCTGCCCCTCGAAAGTTTTAACCATCTAATGATGGTAGACGGGCGGTTAATAATCCCATTATTGGGGTGAAGCTGTTGAGCCTCTCTCCATCCTGTCAACAACTGAAGGGCACACTGACAAATAATGTTCGGAGAATCTACCACCTGATTCCAAACAAGGTTATTTCTTCCTTTCCAGATACTCCATAAAATAACTGAGAAAGTCGCTTGTTGGTCTTTACTGGATACCTACAAAAAGGAAAAAACCACAAATGCAAACGTCTCTCTATTGCCATTAACCTGCTGCAACATAGACCATAGACCCACTTGTATCCAACACTCAATACTTTTAGGACACTGAAGAAAGAGATGATAATTGTTCTCTTCACCATCCCTACAAGCGACACAGTTAGAAGGACAATCAATTCCTTTATCTAGGAGTCTTCTTCTAGTAGGCACACAATCTCTGCACAAACGCCATAAAAAATTCTTTACTCTTGGGGGGTCCTAATGTTCCACAACAGATTCCATCTCTCACTGATTCTAAGGTGAGAGGTGTCAATGGCATCATTGATAAGGTACCTATAAGCACTCTGAGCCGAGAATTTACCATTAGACTCATGTTTCCAAACTAAATTATCATTTTGAACCGCGGTAAAGAGGAGGGTATTCTGAATCTTTTCAGCTGCTTCGTCCCCTACAAGAGAATGAATAACACTTTGATTCCAATGCTTACCATTCGGAGACATCAAATCTGAGACCTTAAGATTATCTACCACCAAATTGTTAGGCCAAGGATTAGTCAGAGAAGTACCATCGAACATCCAAAATGGATCCCAAATCAAAATATTCTCTTCTGACCCTATGCTCCATTTTAAGCCTCCCTTAATCACAAATTTTGAACTCCAGATGCTACGCCACACATGGCTATGATTATGGCCAATATTAGAATTGAGATAGTCACAATTCGGGAAATACCTGGCTTTGTAAAGACGGGATACAAGAGAATCTGGAATGGTTGTGAGCCTCCATGCTTGCTTGCTTAACATCGCGAGGTTGAAAGCACTGATATTTTTGAACCCCATACCCCCTTCACTTTTAGGCATAGATAATTTATCCCATGAAAGCCAATGAATACCTTTAGCTCTATCTCTTTTATGATCCCACCAGAACCGATTCATCATCTTCTCAATCTCATCAATTAAGGAGGAGGGAAGGAGGAAGAGACTTATAATATAAGTTGGAATGGATTGCAAAACAGACTAGATCATAGTCTGTCTCCCTGCTTGAGACAAACTTCTACTGCTCCAAGAATTAATCTTCCTCCAAATTTTGTCTTTAATGAAACTAAGTGTTGATTTCCTGCTTCTACCAATCATAGAAGGAACACCAAGATAATTACATGTACCCAGAACCTGTTGAACTCCTAGAAGCGTAGCCAACTCTATCCTAGTGTCAGAATTGACATTCCTACTACTGTAGAATTCGGATTTAAGGAAATTAAGGGCTTGACCAGTGGCTTCCTCATATGTGGCAAGAATATCCTTTATGACATTTGTCTCTGCAATATTAGCTCTGAAGAACAGAAAGCAATCATCTGCGAACAGAAAGTGGGAGATAATAGGAGCATTCCTACAAATTTTAACACCATGGATATCACCTCTATTTTCTGCTTTCCTAATAAGCGCAGTAAGCCCTTCTGCACAAAGAATAAATAAATACGGAGATAAAGGGTCACCCTGTGTCAAGCCACGTCCGGGAACAATCGGGCCTACCATATTACCGTTTATACTCACAGAGTACTCCACCGTTCCAACACAAAGCATAATCCAGTTAACCCATTTTTGACAAAATCCCATAGTGGTAAGGATGTCCTCCAAATACTCCCAATCAATTCTATCATAGGCTTTACTGATATCTAGCTTAAGAGCTATCTCCCCTACTTTCCCTTTAGTTTTGGTCTTCATATGATGAACCACTTCAATAGCAGCCATAGCATTATCCAAAATAGATCTTCCAGGTACAAACGCTGACTGAATATCTGAGATGCATTATCCCAAAATCTTCTTAAGGCGATTAGCAAGAACTTTCGCTATTACTTTGTAAAGCACGTTACACAGAGCAATCAGAGTATCAAAATTGATTCTATCCTAGTATCAGAATTGACATTCCTACTACAGTAGAATTCAGATTTAAGGAAATTAATGGCTTGACCAGTGGCTTCCTCGTATGTGGCAAGAATATCCTTCATGACATTTGTCTCTGCAATATTAGCTCTGAAGAACAAAAAGCAATCATCTGCGAACAGAAGGTGGGAGATAATAGGAGCATTCCTACAAATTTTAATACCATGAATATCACCTCTGTTTTCTGCTTTCCTAATAAGCGCAGTAAGCCCTTCTGCACAAAGAATAAATAAATACGGAGATAAAGGGTCACCCTGTGTCAAGCCACGTCCGAGAACAATTGGGCCTACCATATTACCGTTTATACTCACAGAGTACTCCACCGTTCCAACACAAAGCATAATCCACTTAACCCATTTTTGACAAAATCCCATAGTGGTAAGGATGTCCTCCAAATACTCCCAATCAATTCTATCATAGGCTTTAATGATATCTAGCTTAAGAGCTATCTCCCCTACTTTCCCTTTAGTTTTGGTCTTCATATGATGAACCACTTCAATAACAGCCATAGCATTATCCAAAATAGATCTTCCAGGTACAAACGCTGACTGAATATCTGAGATGCATTTTCCCAAAATCTTCTTAAGGCGATTAGCAATAACTTTCGCTATTACTTTGTAAATCACGTTACACAGAGCAATCAGACGCTAATCCTTCATAGAAGTTTGAGTGTTTCCTTTCGGAATGAGGGTGATATTTGTTTTATTAAGATTTTGCAGAAATAAACCGTTTTGAGCCATTCATAGCCTGCTTTGAAAATATCTGTGCCACAAGTATCCCAGAATTGATGATAGAAACCGTGGTTGAAACCGTCGGGGCCAGGACTTTTATCGGCTTGCATAGAGAACACATCATCTTTAAATTCAATCAAAGAAAAATTCTACAGTAAGCATACAATTGTCTTCCTCTGAAATTATGCTATCAATGGCCAAGGTTAAAGATGTATTATTTTAAACTTAAGAAAAAACTACTTAGAAAATTCCAAAGTCACACTTCAAGAATAGATGGAGTTTGGAAATGAATTATACACAACTCACATATTCTAATGAGCGTATCGAGGACACAAATCTTTTAAGTAGGGGAGAGTTGTAACGTCCCATTTTTATTTATTATTAGCTATTTTACTATTTTGTTTATTTAATTATTATATGGTATGATAATTATTTAAGTGTGTGATTATGTGTTAATTATGTTATTTGAGTTATTGGTATAATGATAGAAATAAGCTACTGGGTCTAATAAAGAGAAATAGAAGTAATAAGGGGGTATGAGTTAGTAAGTCCACTAATTATATACTAGTTAGTAAGCCCACTAATTATATACTAGTTAGTAAATAGTAAGTCCGCAATCATGTTTATATCAACTGTTTTGATAAATCGGTTATCTTTCTTGATTCTAGCGTCGAGAGGGATTTGTTTTTGTCTACTAATCAAGTAGATGAGTCTGTGCAAGATGGTGTGATGTTGTTTATGTTGTTGGCAACTTTAGATGTTTTCGAGAAAAGAACGATTGATGAATTACCAATAGTTTGTGACTTTGCGGAGGTATTTCCTGAGGATGTAAGCGATTTACCGCCGAAACGTGAAGTGGAGTTTATGATTAATTTAGTTCCCGAAACGAGTCTGGTATCGATGGCTCCATATCAGATGTCAGCATCTGAGTTGAAAGAGTTGAAGAGTCAACTTGAGGATTTGCTTGAGAAGATGTTTATTCTCCCGAGTGTGTCACCATGGAGTGCACCTATTTTGTTAGTTAAGAGGAAGGAATGTGCTATGAGACTTTGTGTGGATTATAAACAACTGAACAAGGTGATATTAAGAACAAGTATCCAATTTCGATGATTGATGATTTAATGGATTAGTTGGTGGGTGCAAGTGTGTTCAGTAAGATAGATTTGAGATATGGGTATCATCAGATTCATGTGAAGGCAAAGGATATTCAGAAGACTGCTTTTAGAATGAGGTATGGACATTATGAGTATTCTGTAATGCCTTTTGGTGTGACCAATGCACCTGTGTGTTTATAGAATATATGAACATGATTTTTCATGAGTATCTGAATAAGTTTGTGGTTGTGTTTATCAATGATATTTTGATCTACTCTAAGGATGAAGAGGATCATGCTGAGCATTTGAGGATTGTGTTATCGGTGTAGAAAGAGAAGCAATTGCATGCTAAGCTTTCTAAGTGCAAGTTATGGTTGAAGGAAGTGAGTTTCCTTGGGCATGTGATTTCGAGTGGAGGTATTTCTGTTGATTTATAGATGATTGAGGTTGTATCTCAATGGGAAGCTCCAAAATTTGTTTATGAGATGAGAAGTTTTCTTCGTTTGGAAGGTTATTACCGGAAGTTCATTGAAGGATTTTCTAAAATATCCTTACCATTGATGCAATTGACTAGGAAGGGTCAAGATTTTATTTGGACTTCGCAATATGGAGCTAATTTTAAAGAGCTTAAGAGAAGGTTGACAATCGCTCCTATTTTGATTTTTGTCGAATCCGTTCGAATCATTCGTTGTGTATTGTGATGCTTCTTTGATGGATTTGGGAGGTGTGTTGATGCAAAATCAACAAGTTGTAGCTTATGCTTCAAGGCAACTTAAAGTTCACGAGAAATAATTATCCGACGCATGATTTAGAGGCATTATTTGTTTGGGTTGAGATTTGACGTGTATAGTGATCACAATAGTTTGAAGTATTTGTTTGATCAAAAAGAGTTAAATATGAGGCAAAGAAGATGGTTGAAATTCTTGAAAGACTATGATTTTGGTTTGAATTACCATCCTGGAAAAGCGAATGTTGTAGTCAATGCATTGAGTAGGAAATCTTTGCATATGTCGATGTTAATGATGCGAGAGTTGGAATTGTTGGAACAATTTTGAGATTTGAGTTTGGTTTATGAAGAGACTTCTTCTAGTGTTAAGTTTGATATGTTAAAGCTTACTTGTGGTATTCTTGATGAGATTCGAGAAGGTCCAGAATCAAATTTGAATTTGGTTGATAAGTTGACATTGATGAATCAAGGAAAAGGTGGTGATTTTCGGATTTATGAGAACTGTCATGAGGTGTCATGAGGTGTCGTGGTAGAGTTTGTATTCCAGATGTATCGGATTTGAAGAAGAGGATTTTGGATGAAGGGCGTTGAAGTGGTTTGAGTATTCATCATGGAGCTACTAAGATGTACCAAGATTTGAGAAAGTCATTTTGGTGGCAAGGTATGAAGAAGGATATTGCAGAATTTGTATATTCTTGTTTGACTTGTCAGAGTTGAAGATTGAACATCAGATATCATCTAGTTTGATGCAACTGTTATCCGTTACTGAGTGGAAGTGGGATAGTATCTCAATGGATTTTGTTTCGGGTTTGCTGAGAACGTCGAGTAATTGTGAAGCTATTATGGTTATTATGGATAGATTGATGAAATCTGCTCACTTTATTTCGATGAGGATGAATTATTCGATGGAGAGACTTGAAAAGCTATACATTAAGAGGATTGTTTGTTTGCATGGTATTCCGTCGAGTATTGTTTCAGGTGGAGAATTTAGGTTTACTTCGAGATTCTGGGAAGGTTTTCAAAGTGCTTAGAGTATTAACTTGCGTTTGAGTTATGCTTATCATCCGCAAACGTAGAGCTGTCAATATGGGCAACCCGGCCCATATGGGCTTCGGGCTTTTTAGGGCCGGGCCCAAAAAACCCATTTTTAAATGGGCTCTAATTTTACTACCCAGGCCCGACACTGTCTGGGCTGCGGGCTACCCGGCCCTAAATGGGCTTCGGCCCTAAACGGGCCCATTTCTATAAAAAATTAAAATTTTCTCCTTATTTTTGTAAGTAACCATATAATTGCATGCAAGAATAAATTATAATTTCTAAATAATCCATATAAGTTAATAATTAAAATGTAAAACAACACATTAACTTAATTTAAACTATCCAAAATACATCAAAAATTATATAATGTAACACAAATAATTAAATAACTTGTTCCAACAAATTTTAAGTTATAAATATTCATAACAATTATAATTTTATGATAATTATAACAAGAAAATGTTATAAATTTTTATAATAATTATAATTAGGAAAGGATAAATTTTAATTATATTAAAAATATTTAATTTTTTCTGGCCGGTGGGCTACCCATGGCCCATATTTTTTAGGGCTTTTTAGGGCCGGGCTAAAAAAGGCCCGGATGTAAACGGGCTCGAAAAATGAGGCCCAGGCCCTAAAATTTTTCGGGCCAAATGGGCCGACCCATGGGTTTCGGCCCATTTTGACAGTTCTACGCAAACGGATGGTCAGACTGAGAGATGATTCAGTTGCTTGAGGATCTTCTGAATTCTTGTGGTTTGGATCAAAGAGGTGCTTGGGATAGCTTTTTGCCCTTGATTCAGTTTACTTATAACAACAGTTTCCATTCGAGTATTGGAATGGCACCTTTTGAGGCTTTGAATGGTAGAAGGTGTAGAACTCCTTTATGTTGGTATGAATATGGGAGAGTGTTGTGGTTGGACCTGAAATAGTTCAACAAACTACAGATAAGATCAAGATGGTCCAAGAAAAAATGAAGGTTTATCAGAATCTTCAGAAGAGTTATCATGATAGGAGGTGAAAAGCACTTGAGTTTGAAAAGGACGATCATGTGTTTCTTCGAGTTACGCCGGTAACAGGTGTTGGTAGCGCTTTGAAATCGTGCAAGTTGACGTCGCGTTTTATTGGTCCGTATCATCTGGGAGAGTATGTGAAGTGGCATATCGGATTGCTTTGCCGCCGTCACTTGCTAATCTCCATGATGTGTTCCATGTGTCCCAATTTAGGAGATGCATTGTGGATCCGTCTCACGTTGTCCAATTAGATAATGTGCAAGTAAGAGATAACTTGACGGTTGATACATCACCTATGCAGATTGAAATTCGAGAGTGAAGATACTTCGTGGTAAGGAGATCGCTTTGGCAAAAGTGGTTTGGGGAGGACTTGCCGATAGTAACGTGACTTGGGAACTTGAGAGTCGGATGAAGGATTCATATCCTGAGTTGTTCGCTTAAGGTAATTTTCAAGGACGAAAATCTTTTAAGTGGGGGAGAGTTGTAACATCCCAATTTTATTTATTATTAGCTATTTTATTATTTTATTTATTTAATTATTATGTAGTATGATAATTATTTAATTGTGTGATTATGTGTTAATTGTGTTATTTGGGTTATTGGGTATAATGATAGAAATAAGCTATTGGACCTAATAATGAGAAATAGAAGTAATAAGGGGGTATGAGTTAGTAAGCCTACTAATTATATACTAGTTAGTAAATAGAAAGTTAGGTTAGAGAATCATTTTGTGAAAAACAAAAGAAGAGAAGAAGAGAGGAGGAAAAGAGAAGAAAGAGGCAAACCCTAGAAAGAGATCTACACTCAAGGTAAGGGTGGGGTTTCATGTTGTTATGGATGTATATAATGTATGCAATGGGTAGGATACATAATTTTAGGAATGGGTATTTCAATTTCTAGGTTTTGAATGCTTCGGTTTTAAAATGGAATCCATGAATTGGTGTTTGAAATCTTGTTTTGATGATGGTAATTGATGCATATATGTTGTGTTAATGATACGTAAGGTTGGGTTGTTGATATGAGAGGTTTGGGTATGTTGGGAAATGTTTGTAAGGGCTTTAGAATGAAGGAACTGAGTATTTTTGTAACAGGTTTTATGGTAATCGATTACCACTTATTATTAATCGATTACCTGCTTAAAATTGAGTATTTTTGAGTTTCTGGTGCAATAATCGATTGCCACGTATAGTAATTGATTATTGTAGACTGACAGCAAATTGTTTTTTAGCAAAACTAAAAATGTCATAACTTTTGAACCGTAACTCCGTTTTGTGTGCCGTTTAAAGCGTTAGGAAGCTAATAAAATAATCTTTGTGATAAAACTGAATTGGTCAGCACTAGATGACCTAATTGTTACGTGGTTGTGAAAATGATATGTAATTATGTATGTGTATGTCATGGGTTAATGTTATTTGTGGATAACATGTATTGGTATTGTGTACCATGTGCTAATTGTGATATATGTAATTGATGAATGATAATTATTATGCATTGTTGTGATTATTATATGATGAATGTGTTTTGTACAATTGGTGGATAATTCAACGTGTTGAATTATTGTGGTATGCGGTATGTTAAGATTGTATGGATAATCTTAATTGCATATGTTTTGAGGTAATTGTACATGCATTCATGGTTGCTTTGATCCTTGGGTGAAAAAAAATGGTGGCTTTGATCCTTGAATGGAAACAGAAGCGTGATTTTGTTCCTATGTGGAACGGAAGCGGTGAACTATATGTTCATATTGGTGGGCTTTGGTCTTGTCCGGATCGGAAGCGGGGCTCTTGTTCTAGATATTGAATCGGGATTAGTGAGCTTGATGTTCACGTTGGTACCATGTGCATGAGTCGCATGAATTGCATTGGAGTTACATTGGTGTTATGTGATATTTGTAATATGTGATAATTTGTTAATTGTTGCATTGGTGATGATTGTGCTATATGCCATACTTGTGTGAATCATTATAATTGTGGTAATTATATTTGATTCTTTTGGCAAATGGACCGTTGGACTTTGTTGCATATTTGGATATGTGAAATAGATTGAACTATGCTATTTACATGATTATGTAAGGTGTGTTGAATTCTTAATGTATGTATGTTTTGCATTGCTTATCATTACCTATTTCTATGATGATGTAAATTCTCACCCTTATGTTGGAATGATATTCTATGCGACATCGCTCAGGTATTCAAGATAGTGGTGTTTCGCACGAGGATAGTGGAGAAGCGTAGCTTGATTTTATCCGCTTTCTTAGGTAGTGAGTCAGTGCTCTGGTCATGTAATACTAGTGGGAGGGTTTTGTGAACTCGTGTTTATTGTTATGAGATATTTATTATATTTCTCTTATTTGGTGTAGTATTTGGATATAATATATTAAGTGGCCTTTGTGCTCGATGTTTGAATTCATATGACTTATTAATGAGATGATATTGTCATTATGTTTGTAGATGATTATAGTATGGGATATAATCATCAAAATTATTTTGCGAAAGAAATATTCCGTTGTGATATACATATTTGAAGAAACATGAAGTTTTAAATATGTGTTGTAATTATGATCAGGTGTATGCTATGTATGTTTTGTTGGTTTTCATTGTTATGGAGACGACATGTGGCACCATTTGTTGTATGCATGCTATCTTACTTAGTTTTTATGCTAAACTAATTGGGGTTAGAAAATGGGTGTTACAGTCGGCCCCGTTTTAGTACCCTAGTTTGAACTGATCAAGTCAATAAAATTTATGTAATGATTGGTCGTGTGATCAATAATGAGCTTCTGATTCATAATGATCTCATTATCATGTTTAAGAGCTTATATAAGCTTCGTTAAATTTTTAGTTTATCATATATGTGGAAAAAAATATGGTGTTTTTATCACCATGAGCAAGCCATTGAACCTTGCCCTCATCCTTCCAAAAGCTACCTCTATATTAAAGATAATATTGAAATTAAGCTGAGCTTCCAGCTCCCAAGCAAAAAGCACATCAAACTGACCATTGACACATATATCATGTTGGATAAAATTTAGAGATAGTTTGGTTCAGTTTTTATGATTTTTTCTAATATCATACATTTTTATTTTAAAAGTTATAAAAATATTTTCAAATGAAAATTTGATTTAAATAACTTTTAAAAAAATGTTTAGTTACCTCATTCTTTTCTGTGATATTTTTTAAATATTATTATTTTTAATGAAAAATCACTTTAAAATGGAAAGGTCAAAAATATAAGAGGCATTTCATTAAAAAATAATATGTCATCGATTTTAAGTACAAAGATGTGAGAGATGGACAAAACCTGATTAAACTTATAATGAGAGATTGTTTACATAAATGAACTAAAGTAGTTAGACTAAAATTATAATTAAGCTTTAATTATTAATAAAAATTATTTGAAACATATTATTAATATATTTTTTAAAAATATTTTTAAACGGGTCTTTGCTTCTGTTTAAACTAGTGTCTTACCCGTGCGTTCGCACGGGTACCCGTCGTTTCCGCGCATTGTGATTGAGGGAAATAAAAGATGATAGGAAAAATGTTATTTTATTCAATATAATTATTGTAGAAGTAAATGTCCTAAAATAGAAATTTCTTTTCAATAGGTTGGATCAAAGTTTGTGATATATTGATTAATAAATATTATTTTACCCTTAATATTCAATATTTCGATCAGTAACTTCATGTTTCCGTTAATATTCAATATTTTGATTAGTAACTCATGTTCTCGTTAATATTGAATGTAACTTCATGTTCCCGTTAATAGTCAATATTTTGATCAATAACTTCATGTTCCCGCTAATACTCATTATTTTGATCAGTAACTTCGTATTCCCGTTAATATTCCAAATTTGTTCCCGTTAATATTTAATATTTTGATCATTAACTTCATGTTCCCGTTAATATTCATTATTTAATCAGTAAGTCCATGTTACCGTTAATATTAATTATTTTGATCAATAACTTCGTGTTCCCGTTAATATTTCAAATTTGTTTCGGTTAATATTCAAAAAAATTATAAGGAAAAGGTATTAGTAAAAGATGAAATCTAGGTTAAAATTGAAAAAGTTATAAAAATACTAATATTAAAAAAATTGAATATTGAAAATAAAAAGTAATAAAGAAAATAAAGTTTATATGTTATTTTATTAATAGGGTTCATAGTAATTCACCCCCCTCTAATGTTAGTGAATTTTGCTTTTCCCCCCTCCCTACCTTTTGGCAACGGTTTTTTCAAAAAAACCATTGCCAAAACCTGCCTTTGGCAACGGTGGGGGGTAAACCGAAACACGCTCATATTACAGGGGGTAAACTACTATTAACCCTTATTAATATGCAATAAAAATTGGAAAGATCTATTATATGACTTAAATTATTAATGTTTTATCGATAGTAGAATAAAATGTGACCTGCATAAAGAACAAACAACACAATGTTTATTGTCCAATGCAATAAACTTATTCACATTTACTTTCAACTTACTAACATTGGTTCCCGTTAATATTGAATATTTTAATTAATAACTCCATGTTCCCGTTAATATTCAATAGTTTGATCAATAACTTCTTGTTCCGGTTAATATACAATAGTTTGATCAGTAACTTCATGTTTTCATTAATATTCCATATTTCGATCAGTAACTTCATGTTTATGTTAATATTCAATATTTTGATCAGTAATTCATGTTCTCATTAATATCAAATATTTTATTCGGTAACTTCATGTTCCCGTTAATATTCAATGTTTTGATCAGTAACTTCATGTTATCGCTAATATTCATTATTTTGATCACTAATTGCATATTCATGTTAATATTCTAAATTTGTTCTCGTTAATATTCAATATTTTGATCAGTGACTTCATGTTCCCGTTAATATTTATTATTTTCATCAGTAACTCCTTGTTCCCGTTAATATTCATTATTTTGATAAATAACTTCGTGTTCTCGTTAATATTCCAAATTTGTTCTCGTTAATGTTCAAAAAATTTATCAGTAACTTAATATTTATGTTAATATTCAAAAAAATCATTAGTAACTTCGTGTTCCCGTTAATATTCAAATTTTGTTAACAATTAGAATAATATATTCATTGTTATTATCTTTAAAATGCAACAAATGTTTTTTCTATTATATTACTATAATTATTATAGATTTTTTATCATAAAATATTTTATTAATGTTTTTTGTTATTTTATAACAAAAATATAATTATTTATTATCATACTACTAATATGGCTCTATATTTATTCCAAAAAATATTTTCGATTACTAATCTTTATTATAATTATATAATAATAAAAAATTTAATATAACTATATAATAGTCACAATCCTTAATACAACTATATATATTATTATTATATATTTATATTAATCATTTTAATTAATATGAAATTATATGAATTTATTTCTTTTTTATTTTTAAAACAACCATATATCTTTGCAGCAAATATTTATCAAATAAATATAACTATATACACGGTTTAAAGTAATATGGGTGTTATGTCTAGAAAAGAGTGGAGGAGATTTAAATTAATAAATATTTATGACTCTTAATATAACATAAAGAATATTAAAGAATATTTATGACTCTAAATACATATACAATTAAATAAATACTTAAAGAATATTAAAAGACAACAACAAAAATTTAAATTAATATTTATGATGATTAATTTAATTGATTGTAACTGATTTATATTTATTTTATTTTATGATTCAATTAATGGATAAGATTAATTTTCGATCTAATGAATTTTGATTACCAATTAAATAATTTTAATAGATTTTTTTAACATAAAATAATTTTATTGCTAGTGTTTTGTATTTTTTAATTAATAATTAATATACAAATTAAAGCCTATAAAAATGTTTTTCGAATTACTAAATAACTATATTAATAGTTAAATAATATATACTCATGGTTATTATCTTTAAAATGAAACAAATATTTTTTCTTGTATATTATTATTAAATATTTTTTATTATAAAATATTTTATCAATGCTTTTTGTTAATATAATTATTTATTATTAATGTAAACAATTAACATCTTCGATAAAATTAATAATATGACTCTATATTTATTGAAAAAATATTTTCTACTACTATATCTTCTTGTATTCAAAAAAATAAAAAACGATATATTTTCATATAAATTATAATTTTTATTATAATTATATAATAATAAAAAATTTAATATAACTATATAATAGTCACAATCCTTAATATAACTATATATTAGTATTATATATTTATATTAATAATTTTAATTAATACGGAATTATATTAATTTTTTATTTTTATTTTTTTAATACAACCATATATGTTAGTAGCAAATATTTATCAAATTAATATCACTATATTCACGATTTAAATTAATAGTGGGTGTTAGGTAAGAAAAGAGTGTAGGAGATTTATATTAATAAATATTTATGACTCTTAATACATCATAAAGAATATTAAAGAATATTTGTGACTCTTAATATAACATATAGAATGAAATAAGTACTTAAAGAATATTAAAATACATAAACAAAAATTCTATTTTATAACTAATATATATATATATATATATATATATATATATATATATATATATATATATATATATATATATATATATATATATATATATATATATATATATATATATATATATATATATATATATATATTTATATAAGCAACACATTAATGTAAATTGATCTTTTGATATTAATGTTATAAAAATTTGTTGAAAAACCTCATAGCAAATATTACAATGAGGAATGATGATATTAAATTGCTTGATGGTTTTTCGTATATTTTGTGTATATTGGCGGCATAAAATAAGAGATACTTGGTCTATATCTTAGTTTTTTTTTTTTAAATCTTGTCTTTGATCTTATTTTTGATCTATTGAATTTATTTTGTGTTAGTAGTAATATAAGTAATTTCTAACAATAGTTATTTTCTTTTATTTTATCATTTATATTGTCATTTATGTTACCATTAAATGTTTAATATACAAATTTTTTCTTTATTCTTTGATTCTATTTACATATACATTTTAAAATTATGTATACATTTTTAATTTGTAATATTTTATTACATTCTATATTTTTTTTCGACCTTACAATAAATAAATATCAATAATATTTTATAAAATTAATTTTATAAAATTAATTTTAATATATATATATATATATATATATATATATATATATATTGATAAACTTAATTTTTTAATTTGACTTAAATAAAATATTCTTTAGTTCTATGAATTAATATAAAATATTATGTTATTTACATATTATAATATTTATAATTTCGATAATTATTAAGATTTAATATAAATATCGCTCAAACATAATATTCAATCGATCAATGAAGTTTATTTATTAACATTTGCACTTAAAGTATAAAAAATTAAACGTCAATTTGTAATAATATACCAATTACTTCACGAAACAATTTCCATATCAAGAAAACAGGTGTATAAGAAGTTAAAAAATTACAATCACATTAAATCAAAATTAAAAATTGCAATCAATCAATGATTTTAATATTATAAATTTATATTAAATGTGTAATAATAATATTCATAATTATAGTTATTTTTTCTCGTATATAAAATTAATTTAATCAATATAGTTATTTGTATATAAATATTTTTTGTCATTAATTATAAAAATATTTCAATCATTAGTAAATTTGTTATATATATATATATATATATATATATATATATATATATATATATATATATATATATATATATATATATATATATATATATATATATATATATATACACACTTGAAAAATGTCTCCCTATTTAAATTTACATTATTTTCTTTTCTTTTATATATTATATAAAACCCCGTCTCCATAATTATTCTTTCTTTTATTATTTTTTTAAATATTAAACTATTTTTGCTTTAATATATTAAAGAAAAAATATAGGCACGGCCAATTTAAAAAAAAAATATATCAAAATTATAGTATGCAAATTATTATATTAGGTAAACTATGTTTTATTCAAAAATTATTTTTAAATTAATTATAATTATAAATAACTTTAATAATATATTGGGACAAATGAGTTTGTGGATTAAGTGGTTAGTCTATAACAATCCATATGACCAAACATCTAAGGACAAACACAAAAAACATTAATCATCAAATAAAAATGGATAAATAAATATATTTCGCATGATAAAATAATAGAAAAAAACTCAATTATTATGGTTTCTTTGTTACAAAAGATTTTGCTACTCCTTGTTATCTGATTTTCAAGGGTTTGAGTAAATGATTTCTATAATGCATTCATAAATATTTTCTACAAAGAATCTTCAAGATAATCAAATATTTCAGACTTCACTTCTTCCACTTCTTTATTTCACTTCTTCCACTTCTTCTCCCAGCAATGGTAGTTGATGGTATTGCCCTTAAATAAAAAAGAAACATGAGTTAAGAAACATCATATATCACGCAAATAACATATCCATGATTAATATAGAAAATATCCATGATTAATATAGAAAATATTACAGAGATGGAATTCATAAAACAAAATAACAAAAAAATAGAAAATATTACAGAGATGGAATGAAAACACCTCACAAATCGTGAAACGAAAATGAAAAGAAAAAAATTCGCCTTATAAGCATTATTATGAGATACAACCTGCAAGTTACAACACAACAGAGTAAAAAAGAAAAAAAAATAAAAAAATTTGTGGTGTCGAAGGAACCAAAACAGATCCGGAAACACATTGGAGCACTACCAACATTTCTGACACCACGCATAACCTTCACACCACGGCGCTTCAAACCGTGATAACCCATGTAGACCACCACCATCATCAGCGGCTACAGCTGCGATCCACCCATAACTGACGTCTTCCACCATCACATACATACAACCCAACGCAAATCTTCAATCAGGATCCCTCTGACTCACACATGATCATGCAATTTCACAGCACACTGAATTAAACGTGGAAAGAAGAAGAATGAAAGTGGTTGATAAATATGCAAAGCATTATATGAGGTCATTAGTGTTGTAAGCAGTTTGGAATGTGAATGGCCAGAGAAAGTAAATAATTTGTAACTGCGAGATCATGAGAGGTTGGAGGTTTAAAGTCCAATCCTTACAACTGCTGCAACATACAATGGGAAGGGAATGATGTGGAATTTTGTGAGAATAGAGGCTGATGTGGCATAGCTAAGAGATGAGGAAATGGTAGACTCTTCTTATATGATAGATTTCAGAGATGTTTGAAATTAACGAAGTAGTTATTAAAATTTATTGAGATGTCAAATACTACATAGTTTTGTATGACAATTTTTAAGAAAAGAGTTTTACTTTTCTTAGGCTAAGACGATGTTTCTAAAAGCTTTTGCCTGACTAATAGAATATTAGAAAAACAATAAAGCTCCAATATTTATTGTTCCATATTCCAAGATTGATTGTCTCAATCTCTTTCTACTTCATCTCAGACTTATTCTATCCATCCTTCAGAAGAGATTCACTCTTGTGTGATTGTCACTTTGTTCCTAGTCAATAATCCTTCCAGATTTGTTGAATTTTTATTTTCTCCATTTTGTTCTTGTTGACTCGGCTTGTGTCTTACTTCTCCCTGTCCTTATTTTCTACCTTCTGCTTTACTTTCTTTTTATGGGTTTGCCTATTTCTTTTGTCACTGCTTTATTTCTTCCATTTTGGTTCTCGTTCTCTGTCATCATTCTCTCTCGGTTCATGAGATTTAAAGAAACTGGAAAAAAAAGGCCAAGATCCATTATCTACATAGTTTGTGGTAGCAATCCTACCAGACTAAAAGTCCTTGCAATCTTTCTTAAAGAATAAAATAACAACCTGAAAATTAGGAAAAAACCATATACAATAATTAATAAACATTATATACTATAAACAAGAAAACAACAATCAAGAAATGGAAGAAGACCTAAATTATTGTGTTTTCCATGAAGAAGATGTTAAAGAAGTTTATAAGGAAAAATAGAATGTTGTTTTAGGCCAATTTCTTTTAGGAAAACCTATCCACATGATATCCTTAAAGGCATGTCTTCAAGGCATTTGGTGTGACTATGTTGGGTTAAGTTTAACAATAATAGAATTAAGATTGTATCATATTTTTATTGAAAACTATATTGATATCGAAACAATATTAAAAGGGAATCCTTGACATTTTGTAATGTTTGGCTTAACGTAAAACCTTGGGAGCGAAGTTTCATTCCTCAAAACTTAAATTTAAATTTTTCTCCTATTTGGGTCAAAATACAAGGAATTCCTATAAAAGTAATAACTAAACGAATGGGCACTAAAATAGGATCATAACTTGGTGAAGTCCTCGGAGGCAAACCTATAGAACTATAAAAAAAACCTTTATCAAGGTCAAAATCTTGCATGACATAATAATACCCATGTTTGCATATTGGCAATACTAAAGAAGGTATAACATAGGTGGATTTTAGATATGAAAAAATCCCTATGTTTTGTTTCAATTGCAGTATTATTGGGCACATTGAGGAATTTCACACTAAAACTTACAAAAAATCATGATCCTACTATCAAGCAACCTTTTGTTCCTTGACTTAGATCATCAGAAAATGGAAAGGAAGTTATAGAAGAGGCAGAGAGGAAATACAACAGCAGCCCCAAATTTTTTCAAAGCTTTGGAAGCTACAGCCTTATACTGGAGGCACTTTGAAAAAAAATGGAAAAACGGAAATCACACCACAGCATAATCAACAACTAAATATGCAACATCAATAAAAGCCTCAATCAAAGAATCAAATATGCACATCAACACATGAAATCAAGAAGATTTGTATAGATAGTACCTAGAATGCCATCATTTAAGCAACGACAGGCCCCATCCAATGAGCCTATCGAGAGGCATGAAGATATTAAGTTGGGATGATTGAGGGTTGAGAAACCCTATAAGTGTTATACCTTAAAAAATATCATCCAACAAAGCAAGGGTATGTGTAGTCCATTCACACTCTGTGAAGGATTTCATTATGTTATATCTTTGTGCATCCTCACATCAAGAATCTCCTACAATCTTCTAACAGAGACACACAAATCCTATGGTGGACTTTGAATCCATCTGATTCAGAAGACCTTTTTACAACAAAGACCAAATACTTTGGTGGATTTTAAGTTCCCCCGAGTCAAATAACATTCTTACAACAAACAGAAATAACACCACTTCCGATTTGCAAACACCTATAGAAAGTACACAAATTTTCTTTACCGAGTCGGGTCGATAAAGGATTTGTTTCAGTGGAAGCTCTATTCTTACTATTATGGTGTGGGCTAGGATGTAACGCCATAAATTTATTGACGTGATTACGAGGGACAAAGATGCATTCCCTATCCTCTAATACCGTGTTCATGGTCTAACTAAAGCTTTCTAAATTAAGTATATCGGTTGTTGTTGACGTCTGGTTCTTTGACAAGAACGAAATTAACCACTTCTTCGGAGATAACTACGCAAAGAAACATGGATTCTCTCGACAGAGGTATGGTTAATACCAATGGGTGGATAAGGCTACTTTTAAGTATGTGAACGCTTGTTGGCACTCTGGCGTACATTCTAATTGGACCTTTTTCTTCAAAAAATTATATAAAGGGAGGTTGTGATCTTCCGACTTTGAAATGAATATATTCAAACTTGTAAGTATTTTGTTCAGCCGCATTACTTCTTTCTTCGTCGTAGGTGCACTCATATGCATTATGAAAGTGCAGTCATGGTATCTTATGATATCTTTGATTTGTTTTGATATTTTTGTTAATTTGAATGTAATTGTTTTAGTATATTTGTGTATTTGTAATTTGTTTCTCATTTAATATTTGTATGTTTGTACTTTATTTGTATTTCAATTGTATTGTAATTGCTCTAGCTATTGTATTGTTGTACCACAAAGAACCCTCTTTGATCAATTAGATAAGAGTCTTTTGATCCATGTATTTGTTTCTTTTTTAGCATATCAAGTTCCTACTTTGTCGTTTCATCAGTCGTAACTTGAATCACAAGTTAAAACTCTTAAATTTGGATTTTGAGTTATTTAATTTGAATCAAGTGTAAAATATGATTTGAATTAGAAGCCTTGTGAAAATTATGAATCACCTCTGGACATTTGATTCGTGTTACAAAATAAACATGATCCAAATCAGAATTTCATGTGATCCAAATAAAGTGTAAAAGTTAATTAAAATCAATTGTTTCCATGAAGCCATATTTGGGCTTCGCTCAAATTGATTTGAAACGAAGTTTCTTCTTCATCCGAATCAATGCTTCATAAGACCCATTTTCCCATCATTGATTTAAATTGTTGTTTCTTTGGTGAGATCAACAAGTGTGTGAAACATATGGGTGAAACCTATAAAGATGAATAGTGACTTTGTCTTATCTTCTTAGTTGTGGATCTAGTTTGTTTACCGTTGAGCAGTCTGTAATACGGTGGGAGAACTGACTTTTTAAAATGTGTAGATAGCTAGAGTCGCCACCAACTTTTATTTTATCCAATTAGGAAAGGCAAAAAGAACAGGAAAAACCTTTAAAATATTTTGAGTTTGGGGGGGTAGGTTATACAAAGGGAAGGTGTAAGCACCCTTTCCTATACTTTAAGACTTTCCTTGACCGATAGTACTATCCATACCATTTGTGGGTAGGTAGTCCTATACATTGGATATATTCGGGACATCGAGGGTCATCGTATAGTCATAGGGCTATCCATACCATAAGGAGGGTAGGAAGTCTATGAAGTGGATGAGAATAGTCATTAAGGCAACAAGTATGGATACCTTAGCATTCGAAGGGACTATCATCATTTAATCGAAGGCGACATCGAGGGACGAGATCATTTTATCGTAGGCAACTCGAAGGGACTATGATCTTTATTCCGAGGGACTATGATGATTTTTGAATTGAAGGCAACGGGCTAAGGTATCCCTATGCTCGAGGGACTTGACTATTTAATCGAAGGCAGAAGAAGAGGAGTTACCCTAAAGGTGGGTGTGTGCATCAATCACATGTGTTATATTCAAATATTTATCTTTGAGTTAGTTGTTAGCTAGCGATTGATTTTAAATCTTTCCATGCAATCCAATTACCCATGCATCTAAACAGTTATAGCAGTTTATAGTGCAGAAAATAAAAGCGAAAAATAAATCTACGCTATTACAGGACTTCGGGATTAGGGAAGTACATAACCAAAAAATCGGGGGATGCGAAAGTAAAGTGCGGAAATAAAAGTCCTAATTACTATTACAAAAAAACCTTTTGCGACCTATACATAATTTCTAGAATTTAAAATGAATAATTAAATTAAATAAAATAAATAAATAATAAGAAAAACATGTGACAATCACAGAAAATTGTACATTGGGAAAATTAATGGTTGGAGAAAAAATCCAGGTTAATGAGAAACCTAAGTTAAATTAATTTTAAAAAAAACCTAATGGTTACAAACCTTATGGCTAAAACCCTAATGACAACATTCACCTAAGGGAAAAAACCTAGTGGGCAAAAACCTAATGGTTAACTTAGACTACAGTTAATGCCTTAGGGTTCCTATGGTTTTTTGAGTTTAAAGGCTAAATCTAATTAAAACCTAAAATAAAAACCTAATTAAAAATTAAAACTAATTATTTTAATAAAACTAATTAGATATGACCGTGCTAATTAAACCTAATTAAATGAGTTAAATAAATCAAGTGAGGAAAAAGTTAGTTTTAGAAGTTAATTTGAAATTAAGCAAAATAAAAAGAAATAATGAAACAAAAGAGAAAAGAGGCGCCTGGATCTGGTGAGATTGGTCCCTGATGGACAAGCGTCGCTGGGCCCTTAGATTTGGTTCCAGCCAAGATCTGTTGGACAATGTTGGGGGTTTACCGCAGGCTTACATTAGTTGGTTGCGCAGGATCCGTTGCAATACAAGGAAACAACAATTTGAAAAAAAAGAATTTATATGCAACCCCAGGGATCGAACCCAGGCATATGGGGTTGCAAGTCACACGCTTAGCCACTTGAGCTATTTTTATTCACTACACATGTATCACACAAGAAAGATTAAATATAAAACAAAGACTATGTGGAATTTTCATAGAAATAGTCAACCCTGGGGCCCACGTAACACGCGATGACCAATGAGAGGGGGAGAGAGAGAGTCCAATATTGTAGACTAGCCAATCACGCTGAAGATAAGGGGGGAAACCTGTTGACCAATAAACTATCACCCGCCATGTTGCCGTCTTCATCCTCCGGATCCTGCAATTGTGTTAGCTGTGAATTTTGCTTGGGCTTTGCTACAAAATTACCACACCATTGTCGTAACTAAAACAATCAAATCCAAACCTGAAAAATAAGCAACAAACACAAAAACCAATTGCCCATATCTCCTTAAAATTAACCCCTGATCAAGAATATGGCGCTCATTTTGCATGAAACGTCATGGAACATGGGACTCGAAGCTTTGCAGGTTCGAACCATCAACAATGGTGGATCACAGTTTAGGACCTAAAGCTCTAATATGGCACGTTGGACATGCTCTAATTGACATCAGAAGCTTGTTAGAATCGTTAGTTCACAATAAAACGTGATGAAATGCGTTATATAAAAGTCACAACGTGAATGCTTATGAAGAACGTAATTTCCATGTTATGAACATGATCAAGCTCAGTTTATGATCTCACCTTACCTTGTAATACCTCAAAGGTTGATTGGGGTAATTGGTTGGCCTTGAATCCTTATGAAATCTCTTCTTTCTCGTGGCCTAGTTTAGGTTTTTTTAAAGAGTTTTTGGAACATGTTTCAAGCTAGGATTCGTCCTCTTGAGGCTGAACGTGTTTGGCTTATATAGAGGAAGGAATTAGGGTTAGAAACTTGGAGAGAAAGCCATTGATTGATTGAAAAAATATTTGATTTGATCTTGTATGAAAACTTTCCAATATTGGCCAAATTTATTTCCAGTCTTCTTTGAACGAATTTGTATGATATTGCCTCTAAATATGTGCTCAAGATATGATTTAGAAATAAGCCAAATGCAATCTTTTATTTTTCCCATCATTTACTTGATTTAAATTGAATTTTAAGAGAATCAAATTCAAAATAAAATAAATAATAATGCTAAAAATAAGAGATTGGTCATATGGGTCGTGTACAGGTTTAGGATCAAGTCTCAAAACCAAAACTTAGGCCCATGGGCTTAAAAGATCAAGATTCTCCCCTTTTGCACTTCATGCATTTTCTCAATTTTGCCTAACTTGTGCAAGCCATAACTCCTTCAATTTTTGTCATATGAAGATGTTCTAGGACTTTTTGGAAATCCCAAGATGTCCTCTACTAGCCACTTTGGAACATTTTTTTGCATTTGAGGCTTTTATCTTGAAAATATGGCTCCTGACAAAAAGCAACTTTTTGTAAACTCTTAGAAGGACCTGTAATGTTTTGGCTCATATCTCCCAAATGATGCATTTCTTGGTCTTGTGTCCAACATCAAAGTTGTAGAGAATTGAATTTCCTTGAGATTGAGCTTTGGTTGGGGAATTTATGATAAAGTATGTGAGAGTTATGATCAGTCAAAGTTTAGTTGACTTTCTTCTACAAAACCCTAATTTAGAAACTATGAGTTTTGTTGATTTATGAACTTTCCGTGATGAATCATGATCAACCCTTGATAAAATGATGAATGTAACTTCAAAATATTGATGTTGACCAAAAATCAGGAGTTTTGACTGTATGTTGACCATAGTTGACTTTTAGGCCACATTAGTCGACTATTTTGGGGTATGACACGGTCTAGATGTGATTTTGGGTATGAACCGGTTGGAATGCAATTGTGTTCATATTAACTGTTACAACAAGTCTGTGCGGTTTTCTACTCTTGATGAGGAAGGGGAAATTGGTTTCTTATCTGCTAGGCAGTTGAACGAGTTGATGCTGGATGAAGCTTAGCTGTTTTCATTGGTTGCATCCTTATCTATTAAGAATAGGGCTACTTTTGATGAATTGCAAGTAGTACGAGAATTTTCCGAAGTTTCTCCTGACGATATTCCAGATGTTCCACCAGAAAGAGAAGTGGAATTTACTATTGATCTTGTCCACGGTACCCGACCTGTTTCCACCGTACCATACAGGATGTCGGCATCTAAATTAGTAGAGTTGAAGAAGCAATTAGAAGAATTGCTTGAAAAGAAATTTGTGAGACCAACTGTGTCGCCTTGGGGAGCTCTAGTGTTGTTGGTGAAAAAGAAGGACGATATGATGAGACTTTATGTTGATTACCGCCAGTTGAATAAAGTGACAATTAAAAACAAGTATCCACTTTCGAGGATAGTTGATTTGATGGATCAATTAGTATGTGTACGTGTGTTCAGCAAGATCGACTTGAGGCCGGGTTACCATCAAATTCGAGTAAAAGATGAAGATATTCAGAAAATAGCTTTTAGAACTTGGTATGGACATTATGAGTATATGGTGATGCCTTTTCGTGTTACTAACACGTCGAGAGTACTTATGGAGTATATGAATCGTATCTTTCGTCCTTATTTGGATCAGTTTGTAGTAGTATTCATTGACGATATTGTAACATATTCCAAGACAAAAGAGGATCATGCTGAGCAATTGCGAATTGTACTGCAAGTGTTGAAAAAGAAGCATTTATATGCTAAGTTGTCGAAATGTGAGTTTTGGTTGGAAAAGGTTAGCTTTCTTTGCTACGTTATTTGATCGGGTGATGGTATTGTTGTAGATCCATCCAAAGTAGATGCAATGTTGCAATGGAAAGCTACGAAGACGGTTACGGAGATCAGAAGTTTTAGAGGCTTGGCTGGTTATTACAAGAGGTTCATTGAAGGTTTTTCTAAGTTAGCACTTCCGCTAACTCAGTTGACTTGCAAAGGCAGAGCGTTTGTGTAGGATATTCAATGTGAATAAAGTTTTATCGAGTTAAAGAAGAAATTTACGACGACTCAGATTTTGATATTACCTAATTTTGAAGAATCGTTTGTTGTATATTGTGATGCTTCTAAATTGGGTTTAGGTAGTGTGCTTATGCAGAATGATAAAGTGGTGGCCTACGCATCGAGACAGTTGAGAATTCATGAAAGGAATTATCCTACTCATGATCTAGAATTAGCTGCAGTGGTTTTTGTGCTAAAAATTTGAAGGTATTACCTTTATAGCTTCAGATTTGACATGTTTAGTGATCATAAGAGTTTGAAGTATTTGTTCGACCAGACAGGACTGGATATGAGGCAACAGAGGTGGTTAGAACTCTTGAAGAATTATGATTTCGGCTTAAATTACCATCCCGATAAAGCTAATGTGGTGGCGCACACTTTAATTCGGAAAGCGTTACATATGTTATATATGATGGTTAAAGAAATAGAATTGATTGATTAATTCAGAGATATGAGTTTGGTTTGTGATCTAACACTATAGAGTGTAATGTTAGGGATGCTAAAGATTATCAGTGACTTCTTGAATAGTATTAAGGAAGCTCGAAAGTTGGATTTAAAATTTGTGGATTTAATGATTGGAGGTAATCATCTTGGAGACAATGATTTTAAAGTGGACGAATAAGGTGTGTTGAGGTTCTGTAATAGAATTTGTATTCCTGATGACTCTCAGATGAAACAGATGACTTTAGAGAAAAGTCATAGGAGTAGTTTGGGTATTCATCCAGGTGCAGCTAAGATGTACCAAAATTTGAAGAAATTATTTTGGTCGGCTGGTTTGAAACGCGATGTAGCAAAATTTGTATATTTGTGTTTAACTTGTTAGAAGTCAAAAGTCGAACACCAGAGACCTGTAGGATTAATGCAATTGTTAGATATTCCAGAGTGGAAGTGAGATAGTATATCGATGGATTTTATGACGGGTTTTCCAAGTACACTAGGAGGATATGATGCTATTTGACTGATGGTTGATAGGCTGACAAAATCAGCTTATTTTATTTTGATCAATATTAGTTTTTCGGTACCGAAGTTAGCAGAGATTTACATCGGTGTGATTGTGAAGCTGCATGATGTGCCCTTGAGTATCGCGTCTGATAGAGATCTAAGATTTACTTCGGTGTTTTGGAAGAGTTTACAAGATGCGTAGGGTTCTAGGATGAGATTGAGCTCGGGTTATCGCCCATAAACATATAGATTGGGTTCTTGAATTTAAGGAAGGAGATCATGTGTTTTTTAAAGTCATTCCAGTGACCGGTATTGGCCGTGCGTTGAAACCAAAGAAGCTTACACCTCAATTTATTAGCCCGTCTCAGATTTCAGAGAAGGTAGGAATTGTTGCTTATCGGGTGACATTGCCACCTAATCTTTCGAATTTGCATGATGTATTCCATGTTTCACAACTTCAAAAATACATTTCGGATCCATCTCATGTGATTTCAATGGATGACGTACAAGGGCACGATAACCTTATAGTCGAGACGTTACTAGTGAGGATTAGAGACCGTGAAATGAAGAAGTTGAGAGACAAGGATATTTCTCTCGTAAAGGTAGTTTTAAGAGGAGTTGCCGGACAAAGTATGACGTGGGAATTAGAAAGCAAGATGCAAGAGTCTTATTCTGAATTGTTCGAATGAGGTAATTTTCGAGGACGAAAATATTCTAAGTGGGGGAGAGTTATAACACCCCAAATATTTTATTTATTATTTTAATCGGTTGTTTGTAACTTATTTGATGCTATTGTTGTTTGTCGGTGTTTTTATGCAGGATAGTGTCAAAATAACAATTTTTGGGAGAATTAGCCTAATTAAATAAAGTGGTGTAAAATAATTATTTAGAATTATAAGAATTATTTAAATTGGATTATGAGGAAGTTAGTGAGGGTAATATGTGATTATCATATTAAGGGTCCAAGGGTTAAAGTAGGAAAATGAGGAAATTAGAGAGGAAGAAAGAATTGTTGAAACATTTGTGTATGGAGAAAGAAAGGAGCATAGCTTGGGCTAAGAGAACCTCCATCGAGAGATATTTGAAGAATCTTTACCAAGGTTAGGGTGAGGTTCTGACACTATAATAGGTGGTATAATTGTGGGTATGTGGGGATTGTCAAATGTTAGGCTTGTGGTATATGTTGTTCATAATTTGATCTATATAAGTGATTACCATTGTTGAATTTGATGCATATTTGCTTTTATGGAATGGTTAAATATGTGGTATAATGTGTAGTAACAATTTATGAATAATGAGTATTTGTTTTGATGCAACTTTTGAAAGTTTTGGGCTTGAAGGGTTTGAAAATCGCAACCTGAAAATAACAGATTTTTCTATTGGTATAGTAAAGTAACCGGTTACTTGAAACGAAGTAACCGATTACCTAACTCAAAAGTTGAAAATAGTGACTACTGAAAGTTGAAGTAACCAGTTACTTGAAATGAAGTAACCGATTACATTGGCCAAATTTTGCCTAATAGAGGCGTAACAGGCTTAAAGTAACCTGTTATCTGAAATGAAGTAACTGGTTACTCTAGGACAAAAGTCAATTTTTCTAAACTTTGAAAATTCATATCTTTTAACTCGGGTGTCTGTTTGGCGCGTCGTTTGAACCGTTAGAGAGATAAAAATATTCTCTTTAACATGATAATAATTTTGGTATTTAAAAATGATGTTTTCTGTTGGAGACTTATGTCTCACATGTCCATATTGTATGAAGTGCGACAAATTTTGTCGTGATTAACAATGATGTTGCAGGAATGATGATCGAATAAATTACATAATATAATGCATAACGATGTCACCGTTTTTGGCATGAAATGGTAGAATGCTGAGGGCTTACACTCTGTAATTGCATAATTACGTTGTTGCATATTATTGTTGCATGCATACATCGTTGAAGGCTTATGCCATGTGGTTGCCCAAATTGGCATTATGGAGAGAGCTTATGCTTTGTTGGTACCACATGCATCGAGTCAGGTAAGTTTCATAACATAAAAATAACTGATTTCCATGATGTTGAGTTGTATGGTTTAGTAAATGATACTAATTTTATCATTAAAACCAATTTATTTAATCATTTTGTTAAAAATCGCACAAAACTCAAATAAAATAAGACTGAAGAATTAATTTGATATGCTACTAATTATTAGTATTATTATTATTTTATATTTCCTTTATTTTAATTTTTTAAAATTTCTGAAAAATAAATCCCAAAATCTCTTCGCGTCTCTCTTTCTTTCTTTCTCTATTTATTTTTCCCAAAACTCAAACCCTACCGTTAGGTTCATTTCTTTCATCAATCAACAATCAATAGAGCAGTGTAGTATCCACTACAGTGCTTCGTCTTCCACCTTTCCGTTCATCACTCCTCATACGATGTCGTATCGTCCAACTGCAAACTCCAGGACCGAGGTCCGTCGCAATCGATACAAAGTCGCCGTCGATGCCGAAGAAGGCCGCCGACGCCGCGAGGACACCATGGTTGAGATCCGCAAGAATCGTAGAGAAGAGAGTTTGCTCAAAAAGAGACGCGAAGGTCTTCAACCTCAGCAGATTCCTTCCTCCATTCACTCCGTCGTAGAGAAGAAGGTCTTTTTCGCTTAATCAATCTTTTGCATGATTCCTAAATTGCTTGATCACAGGGATAAATAATCGTCGTTCTTTGATTGTTTAATTGCTTAATCGTTGAATTTGAATTGCGGAAGAGTAGTTAGTTTGCTTAATTACTTGTTAATTTTTTAGATTTGCGCAACCCTAGATTAGTCTGAATTTTCTCTCTCTGAATTGCAGTTGGAAAATTTACCATCCATGGTTGCTGGTGTTTGGAGTGATGATAATAATTTGCAGCTTGAGTCAACAACTCAGTTTCGAAAGCTGCTTTCTATTGGTTTGAAATTTGATTAATTACTCTGATTATTTACTGTGTAGCCACTTTTGATTAGTTAATTAAAGAATCTTGGATTGACTTGAGTTTTTATTTCCAGAACGTACTCCACCGATTGAGGAGGTTATACAGACGGGTGTTGTTTCTCGTTTTGTTGAGTTTTTGATGAGGGAGGATTTTCCACAGTTGCAGGTTTGTTGTGTACTTGGGTTTTATTTGTGTGTTTCAGTTTGTAATTTTGTAATTAAAGTTTTCTTGTATCTGATGTTTGGCCTAAATGTTATGTGTTACATGATCCAGTTTGAGGCAGCTTGGGCTTTGACAAATATAGCTTCTGGAACGTCTGAAAACACCAAAGTGGTAATTGACCATGGCGCTGTCCCAATTTTTGTGAAGCTCCTTGCTTCTTCTAGTGACGATGTCCGTGAACAGGTATATTCTACATATTTTAACTTACCTTCATCCACCTTAAATATGCAGAAACTCTGGGAAACTGATAAGATTATTATTATTATTATTATTATTATTATTATTATTATTATTATTATTATTATTAATTATTATTATTATTATTATTATTATTAATTATTATTATTATTATTATTATTATTATTATTATTATTATTATTAAATATTGAGGTCTAAACATTTTGTGCATGTTAATAAAATGAAATAAAAGGGATACCTATCAAGTCTCAACTACGAAACTTGGTTTTGTTGATTTTTGGATTTTGATTTTATAAATACTTTTGTGGGTGCATGCATTATGTTTCTGCTGAGTGGTTTTATTTATTTGTGTACTAGATATCAGAAGAACAATAATAGAACCTTATAATTGCACTTTTTCCAGCATCTTTTCTTGAAAACTAAACATTTCTCCTGTTGGGTTTTTGTTATGCAGGCAGTGTGGGCATTAGGAAATGTTGCTGGGGATTCTCCTAAATGTCGTGATCTTGTTCTCGGCCAGGGGGCTTTGATTCCTCTTTTGGCACAATTGAATGAACATGCCAAGCTTTCTATGCTGAGAAATGCTACTTGGACACTTTCAAACTTCTGCAGAGGCAAGCCACAGCCCCCTTTTGATCAGGTAGAAGAATATGCATTGCTTATTCATTATGAATCCAATAATTCAGTCCTGACAATAATTTTTCTCTAACTGTTACTTTTCTTTATTATACTCCAATCCTTTGCCAAGGTCAAATACTAGAGTGGTAGTCATTGTTTAAATTTTCCTTCTGTAACCTTCATAGGAAACGAAGAGGGATTGTAATACTCAACTATTTTCTGTTTAATTTTCATATTGAATCAATAGTATGTTTACAGACCCTATAGATTAGCGTGTTTATGTTCTAGCATTATACAGAATACGTAAGTAGAGCTGGTCTTCCCGTTGAACAACACTATTCAGCCTTTTCTTTATTTTCTTAAGCGACATCTTTCACGTGTTCTATCGTGGAATTGCTGAGAATGCAATTGGCCAGCCACTTGTACAACCAAATCTTAACTGTTGTCCATGTCTGAACTTGGAGGGTTATCTGTTAGCTCAGTATTTGGTTTGTCCAATATCTGTTTTACTGCTTTTGCTGTGTTGCTATAATGTTTTATTCTATGGACCTCACATTTTACTATCTTTTTACAGGTTAAACCTGCACTTCCTGCCCTTGCTGGTCTTATTCATTCAAATGATGAAGAAGTCTTGACTGATGCCTGCTGGGCACTTTCATATCTTTCTGACGGTACAAATGATAAAATTCAAGCTGTAATTGAAGCTGGTGTTTGTCCCCGACTTGTGGAGCTTCTACTGTGAGTAACCTCACATCTCAAATTCAGCCATGCAAGAATGCATGTGCCACTGTTGTTTTTCTGATAATTTCTAAATGCTCTACTTTTGTTCAGGCACCCATCTCCTTCAGTGTTGATTCCTGCTCTTCGCACTGTTGGAAACATAGTCACTGGAGATGATATGCAAACTCAGGTATTGACTTTTGGAGCAAATCTTGTAGCTGTTTTGCTCATTAAGTTACTTTGCCTTCTATAGTAGCTTTACTCTTGTGTTTTTGTTGCTATGTGCAGCAAGTAACTTTGCCTTTCTGTATTACGGATAAATAAATTACTGCTACCAGGGGTTATAAGGTGGGATGGGTTGGGGAAGGGACACAAGTGACTGAGTGATAAGGAGATCAGAACAAACTAGCTACTAACATTTGCTATTAAAAAAAAAAAACTGGGAGCATGGTTTATTATTTGCAATGTCCTCTTCTATTTTCTTTTTGTTTAAACATTAATTATTAAAATATTACTTGCCTAAAATGTTCTAATTTTCTTTTCACTTTTGGAGATTGCATTGTTACCTTCTGTTGAAGCTATTCATCAGTCATTTTTTGCCCATCTGTTATCTTGTAATCATTTTATGGTTTCCTTATTAGATTACCAAGGTTTTGCTATAATCGTTACACCTCTCACATGCTTACACACCCATATAAATGTTATTGCTCAAGTCACATACCTAACTTTTCATTGGATTCGAGTAAGTTTTCCCTGGACTGTGAGATAATAAGCTCTATTTTTTTCCTGGAAGTTTCTGCTAAAATTCTCATACCTAACTTTTCTTAAGGCTCCTTTGTCAAGTGGGGCACCTCTACAAGTTTCTGCTAAAATTCTCATTATCACTTACACAACGAAAATGACTGTGTTTCAGTGTTGAAACATGCTTTTCATAATTTTATATTATGTTTGTTTGTTTTAACCTGGTGCTTTGTTCCATAGGTTATCATCAATCACCAGTCTCTTCCTTGCTTATTTAATCTGTTGACCAATAATTATAAAAAAAGCATCAAGAAGGAAGCTTGTTGGACCATATCAAACATTACAGCTGGGAATAAACAACAGATTCAGGTACAGTTGGATTGCACGATAATTAGAATTTAATACTGTCTGCGATGTTCTGATTGCATTGAACATTTCTTTAATTCTCATTTCCTAATAATTAACAGGCTGTGATTGAGGCCAATATATTCGGTCCTTTGGTGACCCTGCTTCAAAATGCTGAGTTTGATATTAAGAAAGAGGCTGCTTGGGCTATCTCAAATGCTACATCTGGTGGATCTCACGAACAAATCAAGTATGGAGAGAGATTAATTTTCAATATTCCTCTTGAGGGTTATTATGGTGTTTTAAGTTATTTAATTTTCTTGCAAGATATAAATTATTCTTCGCTGATAACAGGTACCTAGTAGAGCAAGGGTGTATTAAGCCATTGTGTGATCTTCTTATCTGTCCGGATCCTAGAATTGTGACAGTTTGTCTGGAAGGGCTTGAAAACATCTTGAAGGTTGGAGAAGCTGATAAAAATATTGGCAACACTGGTGACGTGAATCTCTATGCCCAATTGATTGATGATGCCGAGGGGTTGGAGAAAATTGAAAACCTCCAGAGTCACGACAACACTGAGATTTATGAGAAGGCTGTGAAGCTTCTTGAGACATACTGGTTGGAGGAAGAAGATGAAACTATGCCTCCAGGGGATGCTTCTCAAGGAGGATTCAACTTTGGTAGCACTGATGTTCCTTCTGTGCCTTCTGGAGGGTTCAACTTCAATCAGTAGATTGTTCTCGCCTTAATGAGGGCAATGTCTTATATTTAGCATTTTCTGGTTAGTCTGCAAATTTGTTGATGAAACCATTCTACTATCTTATTAATTTGCATGTGTTTGTTTTTTTCATTTCTTTAAAGCTTATTAAGATTTTTTTTACTGCAGGAGTTTTGGCTGGTCTATCATTAAAGTCCTACAGTATACAGGACAAAGCTGGGGTCAAATGAATGTGTTGTTTCTGTGTTCAACAAGGTCCAACATTGGTAAATAGAGTGTTGCTGGATTGGCTCGGGTATTACAATGCCTGTTTTTTCATATCTCATGGTGACAGATGTGTGGTGGCTTGATATTTTTAGCCATCGTCGAAAATACTAGACATCTCTGAAGTGATGATTACATAAAATGAATGTTCCGTATCATGATTTATTTTTTCTTCGTTATATGTAGTTTGGAGTTGCTTAAGTCTTAGTTATACAATTGTGGGTCTTTTTGGCAAAATGCCATATGGTCGAGTTTTTACCGGTCCGTCCGCACCTATGAATTTTTTGGTCGATGAAGTTTACCCTAGAGTGCAGCTATTCATTATGTTATCTATATCTAGTGTCCTTTTTTGTTGATGAAAGTTTGTTTTGCAATGTCCTAAAACAGGAAATAGTATGATGCAATCATTTTGTATTATATATAGTTTCACGAAGGGCATGTATTTCTATATATTCCTGCTTCACGCTATCACATTCTCATAAATCCTTGTCTTGTGCATTGAGCATTATATTTCCTTCAATTTTGTAGATCCTTAATAAAGAACTCGTTTCAATAGATGGAACTCAATTACTTCTCACTTTTTAATCCCTGAAATCTGTTTTTCTTTTCATTTTTATTTTATTTTCATATATGTAATGTAATACCTAATCTTCAACTAGTCGACTATCTATCTCAGACAGAAAGATGCATATGATCTTCTTTTAACAAGTTTGAAAAATTCATACACTACTTCCATTTAAAAATTTCTCATCTCTGTTATAAATAAATTTCAAAATTTTCCAGTTTTCCAATTTTATATTATTTTTCCTTTATTATTCATACACTACTTTTTAAAAAGTTCACGTCTCTCTTGTTATAAATTTCAAATTTTCCAGTTTTCTACTTGCTAATTATTTTTTCCATTATTCTGTAAAAGTGTTTGTCTCTTTGTTATAAATTTCAAATTTTTGAGTTTTCCACTCTTTTTTATTCTGGAAGAGTGTTTGTCTCTTTGTTATAAATTTCAAATTTTTGAGTTTTCCACTCTTTAATTATTTTTCCATTATTATGTTAGAGTTTTGGATGGAGGGAAGTAAACTTTTTTTTCAGAGGAATTTAAAATGATTTGACTGATTATTTATTGTTTGGATTAAAAATATAGAAAATTGTTAAAATGATTGAAATCAATAAAATATTTTGTTTTAAGTTAATTTTAAAAAAATTTAAATGAAAATTAAAAATAAACAATTTAAAATTCTCTCGGTTTATATAATGTGAATGTCAAATTGGTAGTAAAGTTGGTAACCATAATTTATAAAAAATTTAAATTGATTCTATAAATTTTCAAAAAATTGCAAATTAATTCTAATAAATTTTAAATTTTACAAGTTGGTCTTCATAATTTATACAAATTTAATATTAACTCCATAAATTTTTAAATAATTTCAAATTTTACATTTTACAAAGATTCCAATAAATTTTAAAAAATTATAAGTTGGTCATTGTTTTTCAAAGTTTAAACTATATAAAAATGTTCTAAAAAGTTAACCATTAATAATTCTAACACTTTGTTCAAACAAAAGAATTGAATTTTTTTTTTCCAGTTAAATCATTTAAATTATTTAGAATTTTAAATTAACTCATTCAAATATACTATTATTCATTCTCGTGTTCACACACATACACCACACACTTTACGTTTTCACTTTCTTTATATTCATGTTCAATTTCGTTTATATTCTCCAATTCCCCTTCTTTTTAATCTCTCACTCGTTCTTTCAATATGTTCTTTTACCTATCTTGTCACATACTCATCTCCTCATATCTAGACGAACATTCTTATCATCTTTTGTCTTGCTTGAATGTTGTGTAGTATTTCAATTACATTATCTCATCAATTTTTTTTCACATGCATCACATCAAGACAATGTTTTACATTTATACTAAACCAATATGAAAGATCAAAGAACACTAACTTCTTTTTTCATATATTTTTCTCCGCAGACTCTTTTTGGTTATTTTCAAAGAAACGTTAATGTGTTGTTTAAATTATAAATTTTCTACATGTTTAAGGGCTTTGGAGCGATATCAAACTTCTATTCTCCATTAAAAGTCTTTTGTAATCGAGTTGATTAATCTGGATGTGTGTTCATGGTTAATCAATTTCTTAATAACAATCAAGGCCAAGATCCATTCATTTGAAGGTTCTTTTAGATTTTCTATATCCTCATTTGGGTCATCTTTATTCTTAGCTCTCTTTCTTGTTCGAGGATTTTTATCTTTGGAATCGATTGGTTTGCCACGCTTCAGGCGTGGTTGAGACTCATTTGATTGTCCAACAGGGATATCAATTTTTATTGGAGCATTTACAACTGGTATATATGATTTAGTCACACTTTTTGGATCAGTGAATGCATTTGGTAATTGATTTGCTAAGTTTTGCAGTCGAATTATCTTTTACACTTTTACTTCACATTGTTTTGTTCGAGGATCAAGATGAGATAATGATAATTCATTCCAACTGATCTCTTTTTCCAACTTCTTATTCTCACCCCCTAATGCTGGAAAATTTAATTCATGAAAATGACAATCAACCAAACGAGCAATGAATAAGTCCCCTATTGTTGGTTCAACGTACTTTATAATAGATGGAGATTCATATCCAACATATATTCAAATCCTCCTTTGAGGACCCATCTTATTGCGTTGTGGTAGAGAAATTAGAACATACACCGTACATTCAAAAAAGTTTAGATGGAAAATATTTGGTTATTTACCAAAAACTAGTTGTAAAGGGGAAGAGGTGTAGTAACTCGTTGGCCTGATGCGAATCAATGTTGCAGCATGCAAAATTGCATGTCCCTAAGCAGAAACTGGGAGTTTGCATCTCATAATCAGTGGTCTTGCAATTAATTTTATTATTTTAATAAATGATTCGCAAGTCTATTTTATGTATGAACATGTGCTACTGGGTGTTTAATGTCAATTCCAATGAAAATTCTGCAGCATTATCAAGACGTATTTTCTTGACAGGATAATCGGGGAAATGAGCTCTTATTCGAATTAGTTGAGCTAGAAATCTCGCAAACGCCTGGTTGCGAGTTGACAATAAACAAACATGTGACCATATAGTTGATGCATTAATTAAAATCATAAAATATCTAAATGGTCCACATAATGGGTGTATTGGCCCACATATATCACCATGTATACGCTTTAAAAAACTGATAGATTCATTTCCAATTTGTGTTGGTGATGGCTGAATTATCAACTTCCCTTGCGAGCAAGAGCTGCATGAGAACATATTTGATTGAATAATTTCCCTACTCATTAATTGATGACCGCATGAATTTTTAATTATTTTTTGCATCATTATATAACTGGTCTTGCAAAATTAGAAATTTATCATTATTTGTAAACTTCTGATTTACACTTGTATGTGCTTTTCCATTACATATTTTGTGTCCGAATTATATTTTGTAATACAAAAATATTCAATCCTTCCATCATCTCCTGTTTCAATATGGTATCCATTTAGACGAATATCTTTGAAACTCAATAAATTTCTATGAGACTTGGGGGAATATAATGTATTATCAATGTGCAATATTGTTTCTCTAGGTAACAACATATTGGCTCTTTCGGAGCCTTCGATTATTTTTGAGGTGCCAAATATAGTACTGACATCAGTATTTCGATTTACTAAATTAAAGAAATATTTTGTATTCTTGAGAATTGTATGGGTTGTTGCACTGTCAGCAAGACACATATCTTAATTATTGGTGCTAATGTCCATATTCATTTTGAGAGCTCCGTGCTGATAACGTGTTATAAAACTAAATAAAACTATAGAGATCAAAGAGAGGTAGAAAAGAGAAAGCAATATTATATTCTCTTCTTTCAAGTGTCATTTACATTGCAATGTCAATCTCTATTTATAGAACCTAAGGGAGATGGAAAATTACACATAATGAAAATGAAAAACTAGGAGAAGGATGAACAATTGAAAATATGAACAGTAATTAAATGTTAACACCTTACGCCATGGTTGATAATATGAATCGTAATGAAATATAAGGACAAATTCTTTTTGTGACGAAAAAATAGAAAATGAGTTATTACTACGATTAATAGGACGACTGTTGTAATACGGTGTTACGAAAGGTCTATTTTGCAATAGTAATACCACATCACTTTGGCAGGAGGACCCTTTCTTCTTACACCACCACCATCATCATCATCATCATCGTCATCGTCATCGCCATCGTCATCGTCATCGTCATCATCATCACCGTCATTGTCCTTCAACTTGTAGCGTTACACCCTACACTTGGGGCACTGATTCAATATGTCATACTCTTTCTTGTATAATATGTGATCATTACGATATGCATGTATTTTGATATAGTACAAACCCATTATATGGAATGAAAAACAAAAACGCAAGTAAACTAAATGACTATTTTGTTTTTATGATGACAACACATGATATCAAACGATATTCAGTGAAGTCAATATATATTAAAGATAACTCAAACGGTCAAAGATACTTCAAATGATTGAACAAACTATTCTCCCGAATCAAATCATAGTCTTGAAGATCAAAACAATAATATAAGTAGTGCCAATAATATAATACACATGTTCCTCAATTCACTCTCTTTTAAACAATGAACATTTCTCACATATTACTCCAATATATATACGCTAACAAATCTTCTCCTCTAACATTTTCATCTCATGGAAATTTTTAGATACATGTGTAAAATGTGTTTCAATAGAATTTGGTTTTCAAACAAATTAATATTTAAATAGGTAGATTTTGATATTATTCATACCGACAATAAGAATAATGAATATTTTGTTAAGAAACAAATATTTAAAAATTAGCATAATATGCTTGTAGACAATGAAAGATTAATTTTTTTTTCATTTAGTTCAAACCATCAACTCTTTAGATCTAATATTGTAGCGTGTCTGATTTATGCTGTTATCTTTCATAAAATATAAAAATGTAATTGACATATCTAGTAGCTGCAGAGCCAATACAAAAGAGTGAATGAGGCTCAATACTTCGTTTGAGTTAGATTTGAATGGTAGCTTAGGAAAGCTTTTCACGCGCAAAATAAAAATAAATTGCTTTCAATGAGAGTTGAACTCATGACCTCCCGCTTACTAAACGGGTGCTCTAACCAACTGAGCTATGAAAGCTTGTTGACACGATCCTGATACTGTACATATTAATTCGCAACACGTATCTAATAATTATTGAAGAAATAGATTTCACTAATTTCCTTCCCTGCAAAATAAACACAAAATAGGTCAAACCTTGTATTAACTCGTGAATTGATGTTACATAAAGTAGTACTAGCATGTTTTTTTTTTTGGGTTTCTTAAACGTAACTGAACATTTGAGAAATTAAAATTATTTTGTTACATTCAATGCCAAAGGATAAGTCCATGTTCCATGGTCAAAGTTTACTGAAACTCAAATTAACCAACAGTAAGTCGAATAGTTGATTCTTTGAACCAATTCCTGTAAAGTACACAAATCAATGACTTACATAGTTAAATTTACATCATAAAATACAAGCTGTTTATTAATCATCTTGGTGTAACATACTACAATCCTTGTAATTGGAAATAATATAACCGTATTCTGTCAAAAAGAAAAGTAACTACTTATTTTAAATTTCATAGAATCAATACTGTTTGTCAAATAGGGGAGCAAACGCGAGTGGATATAACTCTAACAACTTGTTTTATTTTATTTTTATCAAAACAACTCTTAACAATTTATTAGAAAGTAAAATTTTGTCCAGCTACACTAGTAACCTGATTGAGCCTAACAGCCCACTCAGAATCAGTTTTGACCGAAGGTACTCCTCAGTCCTCACAAGCTTTGATCAAACTTATATTGGAACAGTAAAGGCATCATTATTAGATATAAGTTAGATACAAGAAGTGCAATAAAATTTATACAGTCAATTAGAGTTATTACATAATATTAAATTAAAAGTAATGCTAACGAGTGCCCCAGGGGCACTGGTTAAGAGATTAAAAAGGTAAGTTGAACATTGTTTAATAAATTAAAAAAATATGTTTTTACCAAAAATATATGTATTAAATGCATTAAAAAAGATTGGGTGTATTCAGTGCATTGAATTTAAAATATTTTCTTAATTTGGAATGTTTAACCAGTGCCCCTGGAACACTCGTTAGCATGACCCTTAAATTAAAATTGCAGTCTATGTTTGAAAAAATTTAAGCAATCTATAATATAAGAAAATTAATGGTTGTGGAAAAGTCTAAAATACCCTTATTTGATTTTTTGCCACCACATTAAAATTGTGGTTTTTTGGTCTTTGTACCATAAAATTCTTAATTTTATTATTAAAATAATACAACTCTTATATTTTATCAAACTTATCAAATATCTCTCTATTCTCTATTTTTTTTCTCTTTCATCACTTTCTCACTTCTTTCTTCCAAAAAAAAATCTATCAATCAATAATATAAGAAAATTAATAGTTGTGGAAAAAACCAAAATACCCTTATTTGATTTTTTGCCACCAAATTAAAATTGTGGTTTTTTGGTCTTTGTACCATAAAGTTCTTATTTTTATTATTAAAATAATACAACTCTTATATTCGATCAAACTTATCAAATCTCTCTCTATTCTATATTTTTTTTCTCTTTCATCACTTTCTCACTTATTTTTTCCAAAAAAAAATCTATCAATCTATAATATAAGAAAATTAATGGTTGTGGAAAAGTCTAAAATACCCTTATTTGATTTTTTGCCACCACATTAAAATTGTGGTTTTTTGGTCTTTGTACCATAAAGTTCTTAATTTTATTATTAAAATAATACAACTCTTATATTTTATCAAACTTATCAAATCTCTCTCTATTCTCTATTTTTTTCTCTTTCATCTATTTCTCACTTCTTTCTTCCTAGAAAAAAACTATCAATTTCTAATCTATAATATAAGAAAATTAATGGTTGTGGAAAAGTCTAAAATACCATTATTTGATTTTTTGCCACCACATTAAAATTGTGGTTTTTTGGTCTTTGTACCATAAAGTTCTTAATTTTATTATTAAAATAATACAACTCTTATATTTTATCAAACTTATCAAATCTCTCTCTATTCTCTATTTTTTTTCTCTTTCATCACTTTCTCACTTCTTTCTTCCAAAAAAAATCTATCAATCTATAATATAAGAAAATTAATGGTTGTGGAAAAGTCCAAAATACCCTTATTTGATTATTTGCCACCACATTAAAATTGTGGTTTTTTGATCTTTGTACCATAAAGTTTTTAATTTTATTATTAAAATAATACAACTCTTATATATTATCAAACTTATCAAATATCTCTCTATTCTCTATTTTTTTTCTCTTTCATCACTTTCTCACTTCTTTATTCCAAAAAAATTCTATCATTCTATAGTATAAGAAAATTAATGGTTGTGGAAAAGTCTAAAATATCCTTATTTGATTTTTTGCCACCACATTAAAATTGTGGTTTTTTGTCTTTGTATCATAAAGTTATTAATTTTATTATTAAAATAATAAAACTCTTATATTCGATCAAACTTATCAAATCTCTCTCTATTCTCTATTTTTTCTCTTTCATCACTTTCTCACTTCTTTCTTCCAAAAAAAATCTATCAATCTATCTATAATATAAGAAAATTAATGGTTGTGGAAAAGTCCAAAATACCCTTATTTGATTTTTTGCCACCACATTAAAATTGTGGTTTTTTGGTCTTTGTACCTTAAAGTTCTTAATTTTATTATTAAAATAATACAACTTTTATAATTTATCAAACTTCTCAAATCTCTCTCTATTCTCTATTTTTTTTCTCTTTCATCACTTTTTCACTTTTTTCTTCCAAAAAAAATCTATCAATCTATAATATAAGAAAATTAATGGTTGTGGAAAAGTCCAAAATACCCTTATTTTTGGGAATGATACCTAAACAAAAATGAAGTCTGTATACGGGAAAAAATCTATTATTGACCTAAATATTTTTATATACGAGAAATGCTATTTATGATCAAATATTTTTGATAAAAAATGGTATACAGGAAAAGATATATTATTGATCTAAATATTTTAATATACGAAAAATATATTATTGATCTAAATATATTTTTTTTAATAATGGTATACGGGAAAAAATTTATTATTGATCTAAATAATCTTATATACGAAATTTACTATTGATCCAAATATTTTTGTGAATGATACCTAAACAAAAATGAAAAAAATCTATTATTGATTTAAATATTTTTATATACGAGAAATGGTATTTATGGTTAAATATTTTTAATCCAAAAATGGTATACGAGAAAAAATATATTATTGATCTAAATATTTTTATATATGAAATAATCAATTATTAATCTAATTTTTTTTTAACATTTTTTTTAAAATCAATGGTGTATTCAAATTCGCGTAACCGAACAGAACCCGTGCGTATGCACGGGTTTGTTTAGTTAGGAAAGTCATTCATTAGGTTCTTAAAAAGACAACTTTATTTACATTGTTTATTTTATTCGATGGCTATATCTTGCCTTAGCTAACAGAAAAAGAGCTTTATTTTATTCGATGGCTATATCTGTCTTACTTTGATACAAAAGATATGCAACTCCATTTATAAATCCTATAACCTCACAAAACCTCTATTTTTATTGCATGAATTTTTTTTATGGAAACAAAATTCTAATCCCCCCTAAATGCAATTGCCTGAGGGGGAGAAGATATAAAAATGTAAAGAAAAAACATGAAAATGACTTCACCAAGTTCTGCAGGCAAAGAATGTTTAAGTAGGGGTTCATACAACTGCCCTCTTTACATTTTCTGGCTTTATGTATAATTTTCTACTGTACCACAACAACTTCTAAAGCTCTTTTTCTTCTAACACACCTAATCCGCGCTACCTCTTTCGTGGCAAAACAAAAAAATATTGCAAGAGAATGAATATTGCCTCTTCATCCGCTTGTAGCCCAGCCATGTGTAGTGGCTGTGGTTACTCCAAAACTCCATGATCTTTTCTTAGACAGGCTGCTGTACTATGTCCAAGCAGGCAAGAGATGGTATGTGAATGGAAAGGTCACTCCAATGAGAGGTGACCAATATTATAAAGAATATGATATGAAATATCGCCACGGATCACAAAATAATTTCCTTAATGACCAAGAGAACCAACATAACAAAGCACATGATAAGAAGGACCGTCGCACACATTACCATGCCCCCCTTTTTCTGAGTTCTCTCTGCCTGCATGTCCCATAAACCAAATAAATACCATGGAGCAAAAGAGATAAAGAGAATGTTATAGAGAGGGCATGAGAGAAACTGGAAACTAAAGCCGACGTGTATAGTAGACAATAAAGAGAAGAATGACCTTTTGAAGCTGTTTAAGGCCATCCTCAACTGTGGTTGCCACATTCTGAATGTTGTAGTCTATTCTATCAACAATGGTTCCCTGTGTATAGAGGATGTCAGTTTTCATAAGGGTGTGGAATTAAGAAAGTTGTTGTCTCCTCCCAGAGGGAAAGGATCTGCTGACCTGGTCTATGACTAGTACTGATAAATCCTTCATAATCTGAGCAAGCTCATTAACAGATTCCACAACCTATAGAAGTAAATAACAAAAACACCGCATCCGTTCAAGAGACAACTGAGTCAAATGTGTAATTAATGATAGTGCAAGTGCATCTTTTTTTTACCTGTTGGATCTCTTTTTCTCTTTCAACTGTGAAAGCTTCACTCTTTTTTAGCTTGGCCATTTGATGCTCGTTAAATATCTAGATATAAATGATGTGGCAGTATCAGTAATCAACAGTTAACATATATAATAATCAACTACACCCGGTACAGGGAATGATCATGTGGATAATAGAATTTGTCAACTATAGTTCCAGGCTTCCGGTGAACCAATAGCTAATATACAGGATAAGAACATAAAAATATTAGCCCATCTCCCCCTTCTCAAGAAACACAAAGGTAAGCCCCCCAAAAAAACCTGAAAAGGAAATAGAAATACCATATTGTCCAAGTCATCGTCTTCAAATCTAGATTTATTTCCATTTATGTTGATCTCTAGGTCAACTCCATCTGGACCCTACATCATTATAAAATGAAAATAATGATTTAAAACAAAACCCACACTTAGTGGTATGTAACATGAGAATTGAGATAGTTTCCCGACAAGGGACAGAGAGAGCAGGGGAATAAGGCAAGAAGTACAATTTTCTTCACTACAATATTCCTTCAAAACAAAAGACCGAGTATTCTTCACCACTTGTTCACTGTTAACTGATGATATTAGAGAAAATCAAGACTCAAGAGATTTCTTTCCCATAAGAGAAAAGAAAAAGTGACAAGTCATGAGTTTCTACAGTACTCTAAATTAGAATTCAAGGTAAATTAAATTTGTTGAGCAAAAGTGAAGCAAATTGATTTGAAAATTTAAAACATTTTTATTTATTTAATAATTGATATAAATAAACCTATGCCAGTAAACCCCAAATAGAAATGCAAATGTATTTTCTTTATTAATGAATGAAAAATTGTGTAACACAAAAGCTTTTCCCTCACCTCTTTTTGCTGTCTGAGGCGCTTCAAATAAGTTGATTGTTTCTTGCGAAGCTCTACAGAGAGGCTTTGAAGGTCAGTAGCAAGAGAACGCTGCATACAGTCCAGACAATAAGAAAACGTTCAGCAAGCTACAACTAATACCATTATAGATTCTTCCAGCTACATGAGGGTGCAGAAATCAAGGCATTTTGGAGATTATTTTACCATCAATTAAAAGAAGTCAAAAAAGGAAGATATATGCTCATAATCGTAAGTTAGAACTTAGAATAATTTTTGTTTGAAATTGGATTCTTCTTATTTACATCAGTAAACAAATGATCACGAGTAGTGTACCATATATGCTTGTCCCAACCATACAACTCAAAGCAAAAGATTTGAAATAGTTTAACAAAGCACAAAAACTTATGGTTGACTTGAATTGAAGAATACAAATAATAAGTCACTGAAACAAGGACAAGTGGAGACTGAAGAGAACATGGAGTGAGAGAGCAAATCAGTAAATAGTTATATGTTCATTTTCCTAATCATCTCCTTGCCAAGTTCACTTTATAAGATCTCAGTTTTAAATTGTAGTAGACTTGAAGGCCAGAATAACGTCAACTAAACTTGGTATAGTTCGCTGAGCAGCAATGAAAATAGGATATACATTTGCTTCTGCAGATGCGTTTCATATGTGGAGTCATTTGGACAAATTATTTGGCGTTATTAGAGAATATGAGTCTGTCCTACTTTTGAGAAGTTTCTTCATGTTATCACCAAAGCATCGGCAAAAGATAAGGAAGACAAAATTGTATATGATGATTGTTTAGTTGAAGCAAAAACACATCTTTAAGGGTGTTTGCATGCCCTTGGATGTGTTTTGAGATGGAATTGTCTCTAAAGCTTCCCCCTGCACATGCTTCAGGGCATCTAGAAAGCCCATTGGCCATGGTTTTAAGGTCTACTCATACCTCATAGGCTCACACTTAATTAAATGGAGCTTCTTGTTGCTTTTTTTAGTGTTTTTTTTAATCTTTTTCCTTTTATCTTTTCTGATTTGGAGTACGTCTACCCACCTCCCCCACTCACTGTAGTTTCTCACTTTTCTATGATAAATACTATCCAGAAAATAGAAACGATTAACCATACGAGTGATACCATGGCAGAGGCTCTGGTTTAGCTTGTGATGATGAGCCCACAAACATTTCAACTTGAATAAATTATATTAAGATTACCACTTGAATAAATCATGATAAGAGTCCCGCATTAGAATAAACAAGCTCTGAAAATATGTTATAAGTGGGGGAAATCCTCACCTTACAAACCAGTTTTGTAAGGATTGAGTTAGGCCCAATCCAACTTCTAAGATGGTATCTGAGTCCATTCAAAATCCAATGGGCCACCCATTATCAGACCGCTCGGGTCACACTCCAAATGTCTAGTTCTGGATGTGAGAGTTGTGTGTTAAGAGTCTTACATTGGATTCAATAAGGCTATATGGAGAGAATCCTCACCTTACAAGCTGGTTTTGTAAGGGTTGAGTTAAGCTCAGCCCAAATTCTAAGAAATTGCATACATTCTTATTGGCCAAATATAAAAATGCATGTCCTATTAAAAGCATTAAGGGAAAGTTATATAGTGATAACTACCTGCACATTTTTCCTGACATTGGAATCCTCAGAAGGCCCTGCAGCAGCAAGTCTCCGCAGTCTCTTTTCTGATCTCTTTATCAAGTCAGTTATCTCGTGTGTTAGAGACTCAATAGCATGTTGGTCATCCTTACCGTCTCCAAACGATGGCATTAAGGCCTTCGCATGAGCCTTGGACAACTCTGCCATTTTTTTGCGAGCACGTTGCACATTTGCTGATATTTCTTCAGATACATCCACCCATGCTGGAGGTAGCCCAACAGTAATTGGATGTAGACCCTTACTGCATCCGCAAAAATAATTAATATCCTACAATTACCAAATCTTATTTAACTTGTAACATGCATGCATGTCAAAAACAATAGACAAATAATTGAAATGAGCATAATAGTTTTATAAACATATACGATCCAATTTTCGAAGGAAAAATTCCCTTTCCAAGACAATTCTAATTCCCAAAATAAAGGACAAAGAAAATAAAAAAACTTCACTGCAAATAATCATTCAGTCCACTATTACTGAACAATTGTGATTCCACTTGGTTAATTCGCACATGCAGTTAGTTAGACAGTCTGATACATGTCACTATTAGTTGGGCCTATAAATAGTAGATGATCTCGGTAATTCACTCATTCATTGCACTAGTTGAAGCATTCTTCTGTTCCTTATGCTTTGCTCTAATGGTATCAGAACTCCTTTTTGTGGCAATACTGCACTACTCTGCTTTCCAAAAATGCCAAGGAACAATTGTGTGGAGCTGTACCAGCTAGTGCAGCTTCTGAAACAAATGCCACATTTTCACTTGCAATGGACCCAACAAAGATTCCAGATAGTCCTTCATCCTACTGAAAACACATCTGTATTCTTGGTCTCAATTGATGAATAAACCTATGGTTTTGAAGAAAAAGCATTATTTTCTAGATGGTAGCATTCCAATCACGATTAGGTTGATCCATGCTTCAATGCATAGGAAATGTATAATAACCAATTATGTTCTTGGATTTTAAGCTCAGTCACCCCTTCAATCACTCAGAATTTACATTGGAAGTACTGCTAGAGAGTGGAGGAATCTGGAGGAAAGATTTTCCCAAGGAGACCTTGTCAAGGCAATAACTTGATTCTTTTAGACAGACATGTTTTATGTTTCAGACTACTATACTAAACTTAGGGTTCTTCTAGAGGAACTTGATAACCATTGATCCATAAAAGAATGTTCATGCTAAATCAAGTGCTCTTGTGATGCAATTTGAAATGCATTGATGTACAATAATCAAAATAAGGCGATTAAACTCTTGATAGGATTAAATGCTCGCAAGCAGCAGCACCGAAGACATGTTCATTTACCGACAGCGGGCCAAGGTTAGTCCTCCCTCCTCTTCACTCTCTTGTTGTCGTTTCTCTATCTTTCCCTCTTTCAGTCGCTTTCTCTTAATTTTCTTCTTCCCATACTACACTTTTCTAATTTCTTCTTTTTGATTGAATCAGTATTATTTCATAATTTGACAGGAGCTCAATGTGGAGGTTGCAGAGCTCTCAGAGAAGAAATATGTTCTAAGGTATCTGCCAAAAGCTGATTGCAGAAGCTGCAGAAAAATTATGCAATGTCGACAACAATTAAACACACAATCGCCCATCATGGATGATTGCACACTTCTTAATCATCGCATGCCGCATACATACAAATTGTTTTGATGCAGAGGGTACACAATAACACACAATTGCAAAAGATGGATCAATCTACTGGTTAGGAGTGTTAGTCTACCATGGATCACAATCATCTTGTAATATATGCATTTTCTCTTTAACTAATGTCATATACGCTTCACTAATATTCTAAGTTAAAAACTAAAACTCCTTCCACTATGGCTTCATGTTTCAATCCACAAACTTCAAAAGCATCCTTCCTTTTTTGCATTTCCGAATCATCGAAAATATATAAACCAGAAGCAAACTATGGATCTAAATCAAAATGCCACGAGTGTAACCATTTTGAGAATTGATCTACGATAACACCAATAAAACTATACAAAAACTGTAAGATCTGTGAAACCGCACCTCGAACTACCGGGATCCTCAGTACTAAGCGGAGCGTAAGATCGATTCGGATTGAGAAGCGACGTGCTGACCAATTCAATGACGGGACCGCCGCCGGAAGAGGTGGACGGCGGAGAAGAAATTGACGGAGCACGAACACTCTTCAATGCGTCTCTGTACTTTCGGAAAAGCGGAGTGCGATTCCGTGTCGCCATTCAGATTCCGAAGATCTGAAAATGAAACGATACACAGAGCGAATTGAATGATGCTACGTCGTTTCGTTACAGTTTAACCAACCGGAATGAAGGAGAAAGAAAGAAGAAAAGAGTTTCGGACACAGTCAGATCGCACCCTCACGTGATCTAAGTTGACGATATAACAGAGTGGCACGTGACGTGCCTTGTACAACCGTTTGTATGCTTTGAATGGAAGCACAGTTAGTTTGGTTTACTTTAACCATGCGACATAGTACTAATTCAAAGCTCTTTTATTTTAACACCTTATGTTTAATAAATTAATTTTACACCCTAAAATTAAGATTCTTATAAAAAAACTAGGGATTTTATTTTTTTATTGAACGAAAATGAGGGGAAAGTTAGCTGCTGTTTATTTAGTATATTCTTCTTAATTGTTTTTCAAATGAAAAGAAACTTTTGTTTTCCTTTTTTTTGGGTTAAGTTTTCTCTTTTTTTTACAAGAAATATTATATTTTCCTATAGCATTATTTCCTTTCTACGAAAAAAAGAAGTAAGTACCTGTTTGTAATGAATTCATTTTTAAAAATAGATGTGAATCAAAAAATTTAAATGTTTTTTAAGAGAAGAAAAAACAAAAATCACAAAGAGCAATGAAATAATTAAATGCTGCTATAGTTTTTACTAACATTTTATTTTAAAGGTACACTAAGAGTGTGTGTTTGGATGAAGTAATTAAAAATTTATAAATAATTCAATATTTTAAGTAATTCAAATGATTTAATTGAAATTTATTCATTTTTAAATTCTTTTGTTTGAATGAAGTATTAAATGATTCATGTTAAACTTTTGGGTCATTTTCATAAAATTTTAAAAAAATTGAACCAAATTTAAAATAAGAAAAATAGGGATCAATTTGTAATTTTTGAAAATTTTAAGGGGCCAATTTATAAATTTTAAAAATTATTAGGGATTTATTTGTAATTTTTTGAAAATTTTGATACCAAATTTGTAATTTTTATAAAATATAAGAACCATTTTGCAAACTTTCAAAAATTAATAGGGTTAAATAAGTTTTTGGTCCCTATAAAATTACCAAATTTCGTTTTAAGTCCCTCTAAAATTTTCCTTCAAATTTCAGTCCCTACAAAATATTCCGTCTAAAGAAATGGTCCCTGACGTTAAAAGCCACTAACGGCTGCTGATGTGTCAAGACAGGTGGAATTTTTTTAAACCATTTTTTAATTGTTTTAATCCAGCCTTATCTTTAAGATGATCTTCTTCTTCTGGTCCCTCCTCTTTCTCTAATCTTCATCGTGGTCCCTCTTCTCTCATCCATTCTTGTCCCTTTCACTCAAGTGGTCCCAACAACGACAACTCCTGCTCCTGCTCCGGTCCCAAAAAACGACAAGGTAAGTCCCACTTTCTGATTCTATTGTTTAATAATTGCGACATTTCTGTCTTGAAACTTGTTTAGGGTTGTGCGTTCCTTGCATGCAGTATTTAGGGTTCTATTTTTGTCTGATATACCATTGAAATGTGTAGGGAATGGGGTTATTTAAGGTTGTCTTTTTTACCAATGGCAAATTTGTAAGAGATGAAGGGGTATCATATGAAGGGGGCGATGTTTTTGCTATAGCTGGTCAGGACCCAGATTTCTGGTCATATTTTGAAGCATGTGATTTACTTAAGTCTTTGGATGCTTCATTTATAAAGGAAGATGTGAAAATGTGGTGGAAGTCCGAACATGGCTCACTTGAAAATGATCTAAAACCACTTGTTAATGATGAGGATGCAACATTGTTAGCTATGTGTGCTGAGGAAACAAAGTCTGATATTGAGATATATACTGAGCCAAAAGACAATGTTAATTCAGAAGATAGTGAAGATAGTGAATCAAGTGAAGACTCTTTGGATGGCATACATTTTGAAGATAGTGAAGAGGAGAGGATGAATGATAATGATGAAGATGTAGGTGAAGAGATCAATAATTCTGGTGCAGGTGGAGTGGAAGATGGTGCAGGTGGAGTAGAAGATGGTGCAGGTGGAATAGAAAATGGTGCAGGTGGAACAGAAAGTGGTGCAGGTGGTATACATACAGGAATGATGACAGCAGAGATGGAAAGGGAACACATAATTGATGATGACTACTTAACAGATGAGCTTGATAGTGGGGCAGATGATGATAGTGATGGTGGTAGGCCTTCAATGGTAAAGTTTAGGGATGATGAAAAACTTAGAAAGGAATTTAAGTTCAAGGTTGGAATGGAATTTTCATCTCTGAAGCAATTTAAAAAGGCTGTACTGGAACACAATGTGTTGAATGGGAGGGAAGTTAAGTTTGCCAAGAATGATGGGGAAAGGTGCAGGGTTATTTGTAAGGATAAACAACAATGTGGTTACACTGTTTTATGCAGTAGAGTGTTGAGAACTGAATCATTCAGGATTAAGACTTTAATTCAGAAGCACAAATGTGGAAGGAAGTTCTTCAACAAGAATGCTAATGCTGATTGGGTGTCTAGAATAATTGTGGACAAGTTGAAGAACAATTCAGGTATGAAATTGAATGAGATTGTTTCTGATGTTAGATTGAGGTTTGCCACAGAAATTACTGGATGTAGGGCTTTCAAAGCAAGGCAAATAGCTAGAAGGGTTGTTGAAGGTGACTCAGCCAAGCAGTACACTATGTTATGGTCATATGGAGCTGAATTGAGAAGGGCATGTATAGGTAATACATTTAAGTTGAACATTTCTGGTTTGCCACCTAAGTTTGAAAGGTGCTACATGTGCTTTGATGGTACAAAGAGAGCATTCAAGAATGGTTGTAGACCTTTCATAGGATTGGATGGTTGTCACTTAAAGAACAAATATGGTGGAATATTGTTGATAGCTGTCAGTAGGGATGCTAATGATCAGTATCTTCCACTTGCCTTTGGTGTTGTGGAGACTGAGTGTAGAGACTCTTGGAGCTGGTTTATGAGGTTGCTTCTTGAAGACATAGGTTCTGATAATAGGTGTTGCTTCATTTCTGATCAGCAAAAGGTGTTATTTGTTAATCTTTATTTCCTTATATGTGATTATATGTGATTTTAAGTATTAACTTAGGTCTTTATATGCAGGGATTGGTGAATGTATTTGAGGAAGACTATCCTGAATTTGAGCACAGGTTTTGCTTAAGACATTTGTATGCTAACTTCAAGAAGAAGTTTGGGGGTGGTACACTCTATAGAGATCTAATAATGGCTGCAGCAAAGGCAACCTATTTTGAAGACCATGAGGCTAAGATGAATCAAATTAAAGAGGCAAATCCAGATGCCTATGAATGGATGAATGCTATTCCCAAGAATAAGTGGTGTAAGCATGCCTTTCCCTTCTACTCTAAGTGTGATGTTCTTATGAACAACCTAAGTGAATCTTTTAATGCTACTATTTTGATGCAAAGGGATAAACCTATACTAACCATGTTTGAATGGATTAGGAACTATCTAATGGGTAGGTTTGCCACTCTTAGGGAGAAGGTAGAGAATTACAAAGGAGTGATTATGTCTAAGCCACTTAGAAGGTTAGATAGGGAGATAGAAAAAAGTGCTAGTTGGCTGCCCACTTATGCAGGTAGATTAACATTTCAGGTTACTCATGTAATGTTCACAGATAGTTTTGTTGTGGACTTGGCAAAACATACATGTTCTTGTAATTTTTGGGACTTGGTAGGGATCCCATGTAGACATGCTGTTGCAGCCATTCATAGGAAGGTAGATAACCCCATTAACTATGTACACAAGTGTTATCATAAGTCTACCTATGTAACATGTTACAATGAAGTTATCAGTCCTATTAATGGCCAAAACAAATGGCCAAAGACCACTGACCCTGAAATCTTGCCACCTAGTTATAAGAGAGGCCCTGGCAGACCAAAGAAATTGAGAAGAAGAGAGGCTGATGAAGAAAGTCAAACAAGGTGGCAAAGGACTAACACAAGTCATAGGTGCAAGATTTGCTTTGAATATGGACATAACAAAAGGACTTGTAAGAAAAACAAACAGCTAGCAGTTATTGTTGGTGAAGTACCAAGAGATGTACCAAGAGATGTATCAAGAGATGTACCAACAGATGTACCAACAGGTGTTGCACCCACCCAAGGAAGCCAAACACCTAATGTGGGAACTTCTGGAGTCAAAAAAAGGGTAAGTAATTGAACTAAATTGGTTACAGTTATTTTGGTTGATTTTCTTACAATTACATTGGTTGCAGGCTTCTGTGCAAATAGGAGGGAAATCAAAGAAGTCAAAGTCTACTGCAAATATAGGAGGGAAATCAAAGAAGTCAAAGTCTACTGCAAATGTAGGAGGGAAATCAAAGAAGTCAAAGGCTTCTGTGCAAACTAATGATGTGCCACAACATGAAGCTGTAAGTGAGAATCAGGCTGAAGATGTGCAAGCTGGAGATGTGCCTCATAGCAATGAGAATCAAGCTGAAGATGTGCCTCATAGCAATGAGAATCAAGCTGAAGGTGTGCAAATTAATGATGTGCAATCTAATGATGTGCCTGCTAATGATGTGCCTGCTAATGATGTGCCTCATACCAATGAAGCTGTAAGTGAGAATCAAGCTAATGGTGTGCCTCATACCAATGAAGATGTGCCTGCTAATGATGTGCCTCATACCAATGAAGATGTGCCTCATTCACAAAACACTGTCAGTTCAGCTGAGGCAATGAAAAGGTATTGTGGAATTGATCCTGATGAATTGGAGGCCTTGTTAGATGATGAGGAAATACTTGACATTGCACCATTGAGAATTGATACTAGTCCTGTCAAGAGTAAAAGACCTGGTCCCAAGACCTTTATTGGGAAATGCCCCAAGGTTCCAAAAACTGTCAAACCATCCATTGCTCCAAAGGTGTCCAAAGCTGCCAACAAGCCAACTATGTCAACTATGAGTGACCCTGTAAGTTTGTAACAAACATTGATGTACCTTGGCATGCTGTGTTTATAAACCATTGTTAACTGTTTTTTGTCTTAACAGGTAAAGGTAATGATATCACCAAGGAAAAAGTCCAATCTTGCTGCATCTCCAATTAGAAAGAGTGATAGGCTAAGGACTTTGAAGGCAAAAAATATACCGGGGCCTGGAAGGGATCAAAATGATCCACTTGAAATTCCTGATGAAGACACTACTGTGAGCAGTGCTAGTGGGAGCAAGCCATGGGCTGACATCCAAAAGAGCATGACTCAGTGATCCATAATTGTCCTACTGTTTTGTTATTTACTTTGAAACATTTGTGTGATGTATGATGAACCACTTTTGGAAGTATCTCTTTTGTGTTGAACTGAATCTAAGCTGTATTATGAAGATGTATTATGAACCACTTTTGGATGTATCTCTTTTGTTTTGTACTGAATCTAAGAGCTTTGGTTTTATCAGTTGCTTTGGTTTTTATCAGTTGCTTTGGTTTTTATCAGTTGCTTTGGTTTTGTATCAGTTGCTTTGGTATTATGAACCATTTTATCAGTTGCTTTGGTTTTTCATTTATGTGTATCATAACAAACAAAATTGAAACAAGAACTACATTGTATTTCATTAAACCAGAACATCAAACAAGAACATCAAACAAATACATCAAACAATGAACATAACCAAACTACAATATTTTTCCAAACATAAAATCCAAACATAACCAAACATAACCAGACTACATTATTTCACAAGCCTAAACAACTCAGTAATTACACTTGAACACAAAATACAAATTAATCATACAGGACACAACAAGAACCAACATCTTTATTTTTCCATGATATTCCAATATTTTCAACTTGGCCTTTAAGTTCTTGTTCTTCTTCCTTGCATCCTCATACAATGACTTCATATATCCCACAGATTCCATGACATCAAACTCTGAATTCCTAATGGTAAGATCTTCATTTCCAGATTTTTCACCAACATCTTCAGCCCATATGAATAGATTACAAGTATCAGCATTCTTCCAGTAAGGACATCTCCAAAACAACCTCCCCTTATTTGCTCCATTGTTACATTGATACATCACCATCCGAGCTTGACACCCACAAAACCTACCACCAAATCGCGATTTCACTGAAACAGACGACATAGGTCACGATGGACGAAGAATAACTTGAAGGAATGAACGAAGAAGAAGCACAAAGTGACACTGATATAGGAAGTAGGGCAAAAGAAGAAGAGGAACAATGGAGGCAGAAGATGAAGAAGAGGAATTAGGGCAAAGGATTTGCAAAGGAATGACACTGTGTTGTCCCTTTAATAACACGCTGGATTAAAACAATTAAAAAATGGTTTAAAAAAATTCCACCTGTCTTGACACATCAGCAGCCGTTAGTGGCTTTTAACGTCAGGGACCATTTCTTTAGACGGAATATTTTGTAGGGACTAAAATTTGAAGGAAAATTTTAGAGGGACTTAAAACGAAATTTGGTAATTTTATAGGGACCAAAAACTTATTTAACCCAAATTAATAATAAACAATTTAACATTTATATAATGAAGCAATTTCAAATTCTTTACTTTTTGGTGTCATTTGAAATTTTTAAATTTAACTTGAATAAAATATCTTATAAATTTACATCATTTTAACAATTCTCCATGTTTTTTATCCAAACAATAAATTTTGATCTAGTCATTTTAAATTCTCTCCAAAAATTATTTTTCCTCATTAAAATATTTCATCCAAACACTATAAATGATTTTGAGAAATGATAGAATCCATTATAGATAGATAAATATTTTTCAAATAATATAGGGATATAAAAGTAAAATAAGTAATTCGCGACTTAAAATATGTGATTTTTTTTATTGATAAAGAGTCCCTAAGTCCAAAAAGGAAAGAACTACAAAGGCACATCACCAAAGGAGTAAACGCCCAAACTATTAGCGAACACACATACTCCTGCAAGATAACAGGTATATCAATGTAGATACAAGAATGCTTTAATGAACAAACAATATTTGCAAGAGCATCAACACATATATTTGTTTCTCTATACACATGAAAGACTTGGAAGCTCTCATATTCTTCCATAAACTCACGAATTTTTCTGAGTAGAGCGAAACCATTCACATTATTGGACCTACCATCTTCCAAAATTTTCGCAACAAAAGTAGAATAAATGTTAAGGGTCTGCTTGTTTTGATAGAAATACATACGAGAGAAGTTGACGAGTGATAAAGAGAAGAGAAAAAAACAATTTCTACTGCTTGGGTTAGGGAAGAAGTAGGGGAGAGAGACCAAAAATATGAGACCCACCAACTTTTTAATTCTCCTCTATGATGCGAAAAAAGTATGGAGAAAGAGGATAATTTGGTTAACAACGGTATGGTCGATTTGGAATTCAATAAACAACTTCATCTTCAATAATATTAACATTGTCTTAGATGAAGTTATTACAAACATCAAATTGGTTTCTTGGATTTGGTTGGCAATTGGTGCAAAATTAAGTAGATTCATTCTTTGTTCTATTGGTTTCAAGCACCTTTAGAAGTTCTTAAAATGTATTAACTTATTGTTTTTTTCTTCTTGTGTTTGTAATGGGTTGTGTGTACCCCTAGTACTCACCTCATTCTTAATCAATCAATCTTGTCTATAAAAAAAAGGATATATTTAATATATTTTAACTTTCCAATATTGCCATTATTTCATTCAAATTAATACCAATTGTTTTAAAACATTTCATCGTGCTTTAGTTAAACATTTCATGATATTTTTTCAAAAAAACTATCACTGTAAATAATTCTACTACAGTTTAATAATTAATTAATTATAGATAAATTTAATCTAATTATTTGAATTAATATAAAATAGATTAAAATTATCTATTAATTTAATCAAGTTAATTTAAGGTAGTTAGTATTTTTAATAATATCTAACACTTTTTTCTTCTCTATTTTTTCTTTCTTTTTCTTATACCAATCAACACATCAAATCAACTCTATTTCTCTTCTATTTCTCTCTTTTCACACTCTTTCTCATCTTTTTCTCTCTTTTCATTTTCTCTTCACAACCAAACACACCGTAAGTTCCACCTTTCTCATCTCTGAAGCCTTAGTAAGCTTCAGCCCTTAAAATAAACTCATAATTATGCAATGAAAGCACTACATTGCTCTCGATATTTGGAAAAACCACCAAACCATTTACCCACCGCTTCTCGAATAATTCCTCCATACCTAGCTTGACTATTATTTTTGCTAGCCCCGTCCGTACCATATCATTAGGGGGCGACTTCCACCTACCATTATGGTTCCATGCTTCTTTCTCCATCACTTTTATGTTTTTGTTCTTTGATATTTAATACCAAAGACTACTCTGTAAAATATAGTGCTCAAACTCAATAAGCCGAAGGTAAAAAATATCATGCTCTTTTTTATTTCGCCAACTCTATAATTGAGACTTTATATATATATATATATATATATATATATATATATATATATATATATATATATATATATATATATATATATAAATATAGTTGTAAGGAGTTGAATCATATCTTACAAAGAAATATATATTTCTTTTAATTTAAAGATGTTATTGGTGAACAATATTGTACACGCTATTCAACAACTTGTTAGCGCCTTCCAATCCAAGGTTTACTTGTAGTATTGTAAACCAAACAAGACTTCTGGTTGTGTAGTTAGAGGCATAATTTGATGTGCAACCAGAGGCAATTTGATAGATCCAACTATTTGAGGATTTTGGATCAAATTTGATACAACAAAACCACGTCTTCTAGATTCGTGACGTTTTGCCGAGGAGGTGGAGAAAGAGGTGGTTGATTGATCGCTGCTTAAGCTACTGCATGGACAACATCTTCTCGAGCAACTGAATGAATAACTATGGATCTAACCATTACTCTGAATCGTAGGAACTAGAGATCTGGAGATTTAAGGAGTTGAATTTGAAATGATATTCAATTGAATCAAACACGACAAATCTTCGTGTTCGATCTTGATTGCTCTTGATTCAGTGAGTTGAGAAGATTATGAACTATGAATTGGAGGGAGAACATGAAATTATGGAAAATGCAGGAATCAGAAGTCAATTCCCACAAACACTGCCACTGTTTCGTTATAGAACCAGAAAATTGAGTGAGGGTCAAAAGTGATGGCGGATCTGAGCTTCTGGCGCAGTGGACAAGGGTCCGACATGCAATGTTAGCACTCCAACGCTCAAATCAGTATGTGAGAGAGAAGAGCGAATTAAAATAATGTTTGAAACATGTACCTGAATTTGACGCATTCTCTATGTATAGTAGAGAGTAAATAGCAAACTCGATATTAGTTTCCGTTTGATCCACTTGCAGTGGAGATCTTTGTTATCTTCATGAAGGGAATTCTCGTGTACTGAGAAGATTCTAGAAGGATTACTATTCCCTCAGAGTGGTTAGCCATGGTCGATATGGTCGGCCCAAAATACTAACCTTGCAAATTAACCCCCTCTACCACATCAAAATCTTGGACCACCGCAGTGTCACACCAATTCGACCTCTCCGATCATCGTTTTGTTTAAGTGTAGAACATTGATATCATCGGTGATAATCAACCTTTAATTCCTACAATTTTCAATATGTCTCTTAATCACAACACACTTTGTCTCATTTATTTCGAAGAATCCTTTTGAACAACCTCAAAACCCACGTGTCTTTTTCTTTTTTTTACGACCAACGTGTCTCTCTATCACAATGTCTCAATTAATTTTGTTAAACATTTTTTACTATTTAGAGAAATTAAAAGTTAAAAAAAAAATTGAACAAAATTAACAAATATATCAAACACGTAGATAATTCAATTTTAAATGACAAATAAAAATTTAAAAAGAATCTTATCTTATAGTAATAATTAATTAAAGAGCACATATAATTAAAAGAAGTGTCAGCTAGTACACATCATTTTCCAAAAACAAAAACAAAAAGATATTACTAAAACCTTTGTAGCAGCATTTCACAAAAATTGACAAATTGACTCCCTATTTATTTATGACCCTATTCCTCACTCGTCTTTCCAGCTTGAACTTTTGGACATTTCCGAACAATGACGTGTAAAATCCAAAAAACAAAAGATTAAATTAAATAAATAATCAAAAAAAGAAAATAAAATGAATGGAGGAAGACAAATACATTGGTCACTTTTACCCTTTGTTGGTAAGGTGAAAAATTCGCGATCACATTCTTCTTCTTCTTCTTCCTGTGGTTGTTTGTTCCTTCCTTCTCTCTCACTGTCTCACTTCCTCTACCAAATCCAAAACCCTAATCCTTTCACATCGCAAATCAAATCATGGACGCCGATTCCTCTTGGACTGCTCGTCTCTCTTCCGCATCCAGACGCTATCAAGCCGCTCTTCAATCTCGATCAGGTCCGTCTTCTCCCCCTTTCGCGTTTTCCCCCAATTTCGAAAATTGAAATTCGATTTTGGATTATGTTTGGAAGCTGTTTTCAGCTGATGGTTATTGTTTTTTGAAGTTGTTTATGTGCTTTGGTTGTTACCGGGAATATAGAAATGAAATTATATGAATTTGGAAGTAGTGATAATTGGGATCTGTTATTAGTGGAGTTGTAAATTATAGGGCTTTACTTAATAGAAGCTTTTTTTTTAATCGGAAGGTTTGTTTCTGTATAAGTGTTTGTGCTTAATGATTTGAGGTTGTGTGAATGTAGATATGTTCATGGGTTTTGATGAAAACGATGTGGAAGAAGATATAAGGGAAGAGTTTCTGTGTCCGTTTTGTTCGGAGTATTTTGATATTGTTGGATTGTGCTGCCATATTGATGAAGAGCATCCAATGGAAGCAAAAAACGGGGTATGTATGACCACTTTTTGTTTGTTTGTTTGTCTTCTCTCTTCTGTTATTTTTTTTTCAAACAGCTGACAAGGTTTTCAGTATTGGCTAAGAGATGCTTAAGTAGTGCAGAGCCTACATGTCTTTCCCTGTTTTTTTTTGAAAGCTTGGTATCCGAACTTGCGATCAACTAGTTCAAGAGAGTCAATTCCACCATCCACTAGAGGGGGGGGGGGGGGGGGGGGGGGGGGGGGGGGTCCATTTAAAGCAAAGCTCTGTATGGACAGGCCCAACTCAGGAATTGTCTTTCCCTGTTTATTTCATATAGATGAAATCAATATTATGTTATGATGCTTACATTGGAAAAAAAGTTGTATGTTTTTTTTTTTTTTGTAGTTAGAGAAATCAATAGTTTTTATGGATTACAACATTTCTGCATGCAGGTATGTCCAGTTTGTGCATTGAGGGTGGGGGTTGATATGGTTGCTCACATAACCTTACAACATGGAAATATATTTAAGATATCCTTTTTTTCTCCTCAAGTTCTATTCACTTCTGCCAATTCTTAAATAATTTTTAACATGAAAATTGCAGATTTTTTAGCATTTAGTTTAACATGTTTTTTACAATATGGAACATGTTCCCATAAAGTTTTACTTATTTTAAGGTTGATCAAAATTAATATAAATTGATTTTTATGTTTAAAGTTCAAACCATACCCTATTACTTGGCTGAATTCCTTAACTAGGGAATACATGCAGCGCAAGAGGAAATCACGGAAAGGTGGATCTTATTCAACACTTTCTTTATTGAGGAAGGAGCTGAGAGAAGGAAATTTGCAATCCCTTTTTGGTGGGTCTCAATGTATAGTGTCCTCGTCTAATGCAGCACCTGATCCGCTGCTGTCTTCATTCATATCGCCTTTAAGTAATGAATCTATGAGTTCTCAGTCTCACACACATACGGAGACAAGATCATCCAAGAAAGGCTCGGATGAGACTGTACCAAAAAGGTATTTCTTTTCAATTTTCAAGTTCCGTAACAGATTAATCTCCCCACTTCTCTGAATTCTGCTCAATATTGCCAAGTCTTCCTAAATGAGTTGATATGTGATACTGTGCCCATCTCTTGTTTTTCATGCGAGAATACTATTGTTTATACGTAAATGAAAATTTCAATAAATTGGTAGGTTTTATTCTACTATTGCAGTATTTTTATACTAGATAGATTGTATTCATTGTTATGGTTTTCTTCCTACTTATCATTTCTCTCACACTAGAGTCCTGAAAAGCTTTATTCATTGTTTCTGGAACAAATGTTTGAAAACAGGAAAAAGTGAAGACATTTGACAGTTTTCCAATTCAAAGTGAAAACAAGATGAGAAAAGAAAACATTTCCTCAAACTTAACAGACTTTAAGAGACTTGTTTTCACACTATCAGTACCAACTGTGTGATGATGGCATGTTTAATTTATCTGAATTTTGTTAAAGGCTTATGGCTTCCAACTTATTCAATTGAGTAATTTATTTGCTCTGAATAAATATTTTTTTCCTGATTATTTTGTCATTAATGTTTTTGCATTTGTAACCTTTCACATGTCCGATCAATTTAGTGCCTTGTTGCAAACAATGTCTTGTTCCTTGCTAAGGGCACAGTTTTCGAACAATATTACACAATGGTATGGGTTCTATTGTCTCCTGGTATCTAACAAGTCTACCTTTTCTGTTCAGCCATGTGGAGACACCAACCATGTCAGTTAAAGATAAGGAGGAGAAGACGAAAAGATGTGAATTTATTCAAGGACTGTTGATGTCCACCATACTTGATGACGATTTATGAAAAGAAATCCATCAAGATGTAATGCTTCAGTGGCGGGCTAATTCACAGATGCAATCTACAATCTATATAGTTTGTTTACTGAAGTTGTCTATGTATGTATTCCGAGTGGAATAATAAAGAGTAGTAAATTAATGTAATCTATGTTGTATGTGTACTGATGTTTGTAGCTCGAGTGTTTCATATGGCATCCTTAATATAAGATGGTAAGGCTTAAAGAAATAGATAAAGTTCCTTTCTGGCCACAACTTATGTTTGCCTTATGCTTCTGTCTTGTACAAAATAAACATACTAGAAATCTCAAGAGATGAAAATTTCATGTCTGGTATAATGAGAAAATTTTAGGTATAACGGTATTATCTTTGCATGATGGGCATTTATTATCTTTTATTATTAAAATAATTTATGCAAGTTTATTCATAAGCGTCTATTTTGATAAGCACTTATATCATAAGCGGTATATAAGCTGTTTAAACAGGCTTTCGTGTAAATAAATGAAATTTAAAACATGTGAAGGACCGAGTAAGAGACCCATCTTCCTTATGATTAGCTCTTAGAAAGGAGAGACTATCATTAGCGAACAAAAGATGGGTGATTTTATGAGCACTCATTACCATTTTAATGTCAAGGGTTCTGTTATTCCTGAATGTCACTCATTGCATGCCAGTTGAGCGTCAAGGGTTTTGTTACTCTGAGCTTCTTTATGCATCAATCCAAACAAAACTATAGCAAATAAACAAACAAGAAGAAAGAGTACTACCTTTGCGAGTGTCTCGTTCTAACGTGAAGCTACCATTTGCAGAACAAAGGTATATCAATCAATATAAACACTTATATATAAATTTTTACACAAGTTATTTATGTAGTAAATGATTAAACAATATTAAACTATTTTTGTATAAAATGTCATCAAATGTTTATATATATATATATTCTCTCAACAGTAATTATAAAATATATGTATGTAGATAAGTATGGATAAACTAATCCAAACAACCTTGATAAAAGTTATTATTATTTTAATAATAATATCTTACAATTTAATACCAACAAAATGTATATTTAAAAATGATCATCAGTCAACTTTTAACTATAAGTTAGTTGATAATTTATTTTACCAAGTACAACCATAGATATAGATTAAGTTACCAAATAAACCAAGTAATTACATATTCTAAACTATGAAATGTTTTAAATATAAACCACCGAGCGAGTGAGCGAAAGGCTCGGAATCAGGTTCGGTGCAGCTTTTTCACGTCAATATTAGAAAGGGTTAAATAAGTTTTTGGTCCCTATAAATATTCCAATTTTCATTTTTAGTCCCTCACTGCCTTTAGGCAACGGTTTTTACAAGAAAACCGTTGTCAAAACCAGCTAAAACCGTTGCCTAAAGGCAGGGAGGGACTAAAAATGAAACTGCAATATTTATAAGGACCAAAAACTTATTTAACCCTATTAGAAACAACAAAACTAGAGGGAAAAAAATAACCGAGGGAAACTGAGAGAGAAAGAAAGAAAAAACTTTCAAAAAACCATTTTCTTTCTCTTCACTTTCTTTCTTTCTTCGCCTTTCTTTCTTCTTGATTCATACAGAAAGAAAGGCTCTCTCAGAATCCTAATGTCTGCATCTTCATCATTATTTTTCTCATTCTCATGAGCATTTAATTACAAAATAATAATATTTTTGAATTGTTACGAACGGTGTTTGATTGAATCTTCCCAACATTTAATCGTTTATTTTCTCATAAATCGATTCGGATTTTCGTTTTTCGAAAGTGTTGAATTGTTGAGGCCGAGTAATGGCGACAGAGCCAGAGCCAGAGCCAGCTTTGCCATTCTCACTTGTATCCGTTGTTGAAGACGTTATTCAAAAACATGGAAGTAGTTTAAGCGATATCAATTTGGCTACAAGAAAAGCTCAAGAAGCTTGTAAGTATCGCATTTCTTCATTCTTCGATTCTTTCGCAATGTTTTCATTCAATTCCGTTGTTAGTAACATAGATAGTACTTTGTGTATGCTGTGTTGTTGAATTGTAGCTTCAAGAAGGAATGGAGCAGCTACTTGGCTGCGAAATACAGTTGGAAACGTCGGAGGAAAAGAGATGGTGGATGAACCTTCTGAACAAGATTTCAGAATTGCATTGCGAAGTGGCATTATCCTTTGCAATGCTCTCAACAAAATTCAACCTGGAGCTGTTCCCAAGGTATATATATCCGAGCATCGGAATTAGAATCCCGATTTTAATAGTAAAATCTCATGATTTTGCAATTATACTTGCCTTGAATGATTAAGAGTATATGCATAATCATACTTTGGCGGAATCTGATGGAATTGCATTGAATAGTATAATCCACAATCTTTGAAATGTTTAACATGACCGGTGTCCGATACATATAGGTTTAATTACTTCTTGTGTCTGGTATCTGTGTGTTTGTTGGTGCTTTATAGATTATCTTAGTCATTGGTTTGTGTGATAATCATTGTGTATGTATTGTTAGGTAGTTGAAGCCCCGAGTGACATTGATAACATTCCTGATGGGGCAGCGCTGTCTGTTTATCAATACTTTGAAAATGTAAGGAATTTTCTAGTAACTGTGGAGGAGATGGGGCTTCCAACATTTGAAGCTTCTGATTTGGAGGAGGTGCGCTATTACAGTTTAAGTGCGATAGAGTTCATGAAGTTTTGGTACTTTGAAATTATTGCAACATTATTATCGTTGTTGTGATGTAATTTTATTCTGCTTAAAGATGTTTTATTTCTTTTTTCAGGGAGGGCAATGTTCGAGGATAGTGAATTGTGTTTTAGCACTTCAATCGTATAGTGAATGGAAAATGGGAGGTAAAAATGGATTGTGGAAATATGGTGGGAATCCCAAACCACGTAGCTTTGAGAAACCAGTTGTGAGGAAACGCTCAGAACCATTTACGAGGTCTTTGTCAAGAGCTAAGTCAATAGGCGACAAAGATAGTTCGCCGGGTGATCACTCTTTTAACATTGATGCTGTACTGCCTGATCCCAGTGAAGGGGTAATTAGTTAATGATCATTTTTGGTTTTTTTTAGACTAGCAATTATTTGATAATCAAACCGAATCTAACGGTTCAACTAGTTGAACTTGAACCGTGAGCGGACACTATCTATTTGAACCATGACTTGGAAGTCTTACTGGTTCAATGTGGGATTGGGTTTTTAAAACATTTGTTCTGAGTGAGTGTACTATATGTCCATATCTATCTGAATAACTTTTTGGATTGATATCTGCAGAGTTCTATTCCTTCAGTGTATTCACTAATTCGTGAAATTTTGCATGATAAGAAGCAAGAAGAAATTCCAATTGTAAGGATTATTGCTTATCATCAACTACACTGTATATATATGTTGTATAGCACCTCTTGGAAGAGATTTTTTAGAATTTGCTCATCACTAAAGAGTTAATTAATGTCTTTTGTCAGATAATGGAATCTCTGCTTAGTAAAGTCATGGAGGAGTTTGAAAGTCGCGTGCTCACCATACAGCAACAAACAGTGTGTTCCAACCTCATATCAGTGAAACTGTTTAAAATAAAATTCCCCTGTGGGTGTGTTTTGCATGCATTCACATACACACACACCCAAAATTTGATCTATATGTCTTGCTAAATTTCATTACAATTTTTATGATGACAGTCTATAACACCCCGAGAAGATAAGGCACCATCTAAAGCATTGAATTCAAATTTAAAAGTTGTTGATGGTGATGAAGAGGTAAAAAATGATGATGTAGATGGTGTGAAGCACAATGGCAGTGAAGAATCAAGTAGCCAGCTTTTGAAGCATCAAAACTGCCAAAACATAATTCAAAGGCAAAATGAAAACATCCAGGTAACTCATGCACGTAAAGTCGTAAAGCAATATATGCAGTAACTCAAGTTGCATACTGCATGAGTATGGGATGAAATGATGGTGTATAAGGAACTTACTAAAGCTAGATTAATTCAGGAATGTAAATGATTAAGTGACGAATTTGATATTGACAATCTTCAGGAATTGAAAATGATTGTTCATCAAACAAAAGAAGGAATGCACTGTCTACATAAAAAATACAGGGAGGATTTCGTCTATCTAGCTAAGCATCTGAATAGCTTAGCTTCTTCTGCTTCAGGATATCAGAAAGTTCTAGAAGAAAACCGCAAGTTATACAATCAGATGCAGGACTTGAAAGGTGAAACCCAATTTGTTTTCAGTGTCTGATAATTAATTTCCTTCTTAGTTTTCTGAATGAGACTAGATAGTAAAACATTTTTACTTGTTTGTAGGAAATATTAGAGTGTACTGTAGAGTTCGCCCCTTAAAAGGGCAACCAAACAATCGTGGCATTGTTGGTAATGTAGAAGAAGAAAGTCTTTCACTCATAATGCCTTCTAAGAATGGAAAAGAGGCGAAGAAGATATTTACTTTTAACAAAGTGTTTGGTCCTTCTGCAACTCAAGGTAGGTTCTGTTGTCCTTTTAATCCAAAGGTTACTTTGTGTTGCCAAATATTCTACATAGAAATTAAAATGACCCACAATTTACAATCTTATGGATGTTTTTGCCATTCTAAGTCTATGCATAACAACACATATTATTTCAATGGAGTTTGACGCTTAGACTTCTCATGTTTGGTTCATGGACGATTGATTCTCTTTATGTTTTACATGCAGTGGAGGTTTTCTCAGATATACAACCTCTGATTCGTTCAGTTTTGGATGGATTCAATGTTTGTATATTTGCCTATGGCCAGACAGGCTCAGGAAAAACACACACCATGGTAAGACTAAGAGAATCAGACAATAATGCTGCCCCCTCTCTGTTTTCACTTTCTAAATTGTACAAATTGTTATAATTCCTTTAGTGCTTCTTATGTGTTGATGTAGTCTGGACCAGACAATATTAGCGAGGACACAGTTGGTGTCAACTACCGCGCTTTGAGGGATCTTTTCAATCTTTCAGAACAACGGAAAGACACAATTCACTATGATATCTCTGTCCAAATGCTTGAGATATACAATGAGCAAGTGAGAGACCTGCTAATGATTGATGCTTCTAATAAAAGATATCCTTTTTGTTAATTTACCAACACTACTAACTAATTTTTTAAATTAATGATTCTCTAGCTACTGTCTGTGATCCATTAACACTTGCATACATTAGAAATTCGCAACAGCTCCCATAATGGTATTAATGTGCCAGATGCAAACCTTGTTCCTGTTTCATCCACAGCCGATGTCTTAAATTTGATGAACTTGGGGCAAAGGAATCGGGCAGTTAGTGCTACTGCGATGAACAATCAAAGTAGTCGTTCTCATAGGTGTGTGCAGATCAAATTCATCTCTTAAATTCTTCAACTTACAGCACTGATTTTTTTTCTTAATCAAGCTGATCAGCGAGGCTTTTCTAGCTGTGCCAAAATAAATCAAAAGAAAAATAGTCTCAGTTAACTCTTCAAAGTCTTAACAGTCTAATAGCTATGCAGATATTGATATTTGTTGTGATGTTTGGTGAAATGCGATTGATCCTTTGTGCATGTTCATTAAGCTCAAATTTTAAACCTTGTACTTTTTCCCGTGTTATGTATATCCTTTAATAGAAAAACTAGTATCTCACTGCGCTAGACTATTACATACTTTGGTATCTTGTTTATCATATACGTTTTCCTATAAATTTATTAATCGGTACTAGCGTGTGACGTGCTAATTGCAGCTGCTTGACAGTTCATGTTCAAGGAAGAGAGCTTACGTCAGGAAATAGTCTACGTGGATGTATCCACCTAGTTGATTTGGCTGGAAGTGAGAGGGTTGATAAATCTGAGGTCATAGGAGATAGGCTAAAGGAGGCTCAACATATTAACAAGTCGCTTTCCGCTTTAGGAGATGTAATTGCTTCCCTTGCCCAAAAGCAACCACACGTTCCTTACCGAAACAGTAAACTTACTCAGTTGCTTCAGGACTCTCTTGGTATGTTCATATCCTTTCTTTTGGTATTGTTTCTTATGTTAGCTATTATGTAGCTGAATTCTGTCTATGTATTTGCATATACTTATCAGGAGGCCAAGCAAAGACACTCATGTTTGTTCATATTAGCCCGGAGCCTGAAGCTCTTGGAGAAACTATTAGTACACTTAAGTTTGCTGAAAGGGTCTCAACTGTTGAACTTGGTGCCGCAAGGGTTAATAAAAGTAGCAGCGAAGTGAAAGAGCTGAAGGAACAGGTTCTTTCTTCTTACCTTTTTTTTTCTCTGAATTGAACCACGAGTCTCTGTACGTGCAAATCGTGCACTTTCGTCATTGATTGTCTCTATCGTCTTCTATTCCAGATTGCTAGTCTACAGGCCACATTAGCAAGGATGAAGGATGGAGAGTTGGATAACTTTAAACATCCTGCAAATAGCATCACTGACATGACAAGGTCAACATCTCAATTGTCTTTCCTTGCCCCAACTAGTTGGACTTCCGGAGCTCGTAAGTTACCAAGAGATGATTCTAATAGCATCGAGGTAACATAATTAAACACGACTCCAAAAATTCATTTATTGAATATTTGTTTTAGCTAACTTTTAAAAAGAAAATATGTATTTTCTTTTCTTTCAAAAAACTGTCCTTAATATTATGATTGCAAGTTGATTTAAACATATCTAAAATTTGAAATTCACTACTACTAATGTTAAACATCTTAGAAGCAGATATACAAGAGAATGATCTCATAATACATAGTTTCCAATCTCCAGCAGCTAATATGTCAATAGTATAATACATATTCATAAAAATGATTTGGTTCTGTAGGACCCTAAAAAGGCTGCATCCAAGCTGAAAATACAAAGCCTTGATCCTGAAGACATATATATGAATTTACCTACATGGCCACATCCACATGCTGGGGTACATGGAAATGAGGATGACAGAGAATCAGTTTCTTGTAGAAGTATGAATAGGGATAAGAGCTTCACAACTGATGATAGCCTCACTGGACAGTCGGAAATAGAAAGCAAACATTCTCCATTGTTAAGTCCCTCATATCTTTCAGACCCTTCAAAAATATGTATGGAGGTGGCCACCACACCCACAAATGACTATGATGAGCTTGAGTTAGCAACTAGTGAATGTTCAGAATCAGACATGAGTTGGCAATCTCATTCATCCAAAACAACCGCCATCTCCAATGCATTAGTGTCTAGACCAAAGAAATCAGTTCATCTCAAACAAGCAAAGAACTTCGAAACCAGGTATTATTTGCTGCAGTTCATGTTGCTTGTGTTCTTTTCAAGGATCATATTATTAGAGCATTGGATTCACATACACAATCAGTGTAAAGTTTTTTTATACTCTCAATCAATCGTAATCGCCATATCACTAAAAAGGCTTGACTTTTAATCATAACTACTACTAAAGTCACACTTATCAGTGATTGTGATCTATAAACAGTTTTTAGTTTGACATTGTATCAAAACTAAATTCATTATTATTATTATTAACGAACTAACTAATTAACTAACTTGTATTTCGTTTCCTATAACTTTTCAATGTGGATAAGGAGTATGCTCCCGTCGTTGACTCCTTCATCGCCAAGGAAACAACCTACATTAGTTAGTCAACCAAGAAAGCATTCAGGTTCAGTTTCTGCTAAAAGAAGAAGTGGAAATGCCAAGTGAGATAGCTGCTCCAGGGGCCAGGGACAAGCTTCCTATTTTATTTCCCCACTGCCTTAACAATTTTTGTATATATCTATAATTTAGTTGTAAAGAGAAATGATAAGGGTTTTAATTTTTCATCATTAGAGGGACAGTGAAATAGTTGCCTCTGTTTTATAGTGTGATCATGAGATGCCACCCCATATCAATCTGTTTATAGGGACATAATTTTTGTACAAAAGGAGAAGAGGAAAATCCAACTTAGTTTTTAGTGTCCTATCCTCTGCTGCACTAGAACAAGAAAAGTAAGGGGAGTAATGGAAAAGTGATAGTGTTGTTTTTATGCTCCCCATGTATTTATTGACTGTTCTCTGCAGACTGCAGTACCTTCAGACTGTGCGGAGTTATATGAAAAAGTTGTGAATAGGAAAAAAATCGTGCAAGTACATAATTAATTTTACAAATTGTAAGTATATAGTATAGGCTATGCATAAATTAGTTTCTGTAAATCATTTTGTCATAGATAAGTTATATTGAATAAATAATTTCACAGCTTTATCAACCCAAAAAAATTTCACTGTGAAATTTAAATTCCATTTTTTGAAACAAAAACATTTTAAATGTTGGGGCTTAGCCCCTTACCATTCAAAAAATAATTTTATTTGAATTATTATATAATGTTTGTTACAAGAGAAAACATATGCTCTATATTTAACTTTTTATCTCATATGTAAATAAATATAAATGAATAAATGGAGGGAATATATGCTCTATATTTTAACTTTTATCTTTTTTTAAAAATATCATGTTCCGAATTCTGTCACGAGGACAAAAAAAATCATGTTTGACTTAGATAATATAGAAAATTAAATTTGAAGATGGAAAAGGAATTTTTTAAAAAAAAAATAAGAAATGAAAAATGATATATTGATATAGATCAAATCTTTGTTTTTATAAAAAACTAAAAAATTATTAGTGTTTGATGCACTAAAGAGGAGTAACGAGAGAGAATGAAAAGTGATTAAGAAGAATTATTATTGAAAAACTATTAAAAAATTGAATTACAATAAATATATATATATATATATATATATATATATATATATATATATATATATATATATATATATATATATATATATATATATATATATATATATATATATATATATATATATATATATAAGTAGTTTGTACACTAAATAATTAATTAGAATATGACTCGCGCGTTGCACGGTTATGTTGAATCTATTTTTTATATTTTATGTAATTGAAATAATTAAAACGATTTTTTAGATATAACTTTAATGGTGTATATTTAAATTGTCTCTCAAAAAAATATAATTATTTTATATAAATGATATATGACTATTAAATTATAATTATTATTTTAATATTAAAAATTGATATTTGAAATAATATACTTTTGTATTTGTTAAGATTTGAACTTATGACCTCAAATAGAAATTCAATATATATTTTTAAAAAATATACTTAGTTATATTTAGTTGGAGTGATGCTTCTGTTATTAGAATTTTTAGTTCAAATATGTGTTTCAAATTCATACTTTTTAAAATATTTTTTATAATAAGAATAAAATGTTATAATGAGTTGAAACTCGAGTATGTTACTGATGTAAAAGAAAACGATATATGTATTATATTGTATTTGAGCTTTTGTATAGTAATTTTAATATTCAATATTAAAACTAATAATTGACTTGTCATAAGAGTCTCGTTTATTGTAAATACTATGATAAAAGAGTAGTATAAGATTTTGTTTGTTTAAAAAGAAAGAAGTTAATATTATTTTAGATAAATTATATAGAAAAGATATTAAATTTTTTTATTAATTAAAAATAATTGCAAGGAAAATAAAAATATTTTTCTATAAGTTTTATGACAATATGTAAGTAGTAATTAAGAATATATTTTTGCCTATTTTAATTTTATAATAAAAAAATTTATTGCAAGAAAAATAGAAATATGAATATATTTTAAAAAATAAAAAATATGTAAATAGTTATTAAACAAATAATTTATATTTCCCTAAGTAAATAAATATGGATATATTTTTAAAAATAATATATTATAGCAAAATATAATTGAATATATGTACAAAAGGGTTAAACTAACAATATAAATAAACTAAATTCATTTAAATATATTATAGATAAATAGTTTGAAATAAATATAAAAATTATAAACAAGGCATATTTAGAATTTGATATGACATAAAATTATTATGTGATGTTAGAAGACTTATTTTATACATATAGATTAATATATTCCAATATGTATTGTAAATTGAAAATATTTTCAGAAAATGTAGTCATATTGAAAGATATTGCTTAAAAGTAAATATTAGCATGTGTCATCCATCCAAGTTCCAACAAAGTACAAACAACAAGAAAGGCAATATATAGTTGTCTTTCCAGCTGTTATGTGGGTTACCACCAACATGTGGCCACGCCAGCACGTCACTTTGGGATAGATACATACAGTTTTTAAAAAATAATATAATATAACATATATTTTCTGTTTTTTTGTTTACACTTTTTTTAAGCGATAAATGATAAAGTATAAATTAAAAATGTAAATTTGTTTATAGTCAAATTTGGTGACTGAACAAATCAATGAGCTGCTAACTATGATTTTTAGTGCTGAAGAGATTCACTAGGCTGTCCAAAATCTAAAGGCTGACTCTGCTCCGGGTTCTGATGATTTTGGGAGAGTTTTTTTTATCACAAATGCTGGAACATAATAAAGCTTGATGTCACTAATGCTGTTTTACAATTTTTTACTCAAGGATGTAATGCCTAACTATAATGCTAATACCTTAGTCCTTATTCCTAAAGTTAAGGAAGCTAATAGTCTTCGGCAATATAGGCCTATTGCCTTAGCTAACTTTAAGTTCAAAATCATATCCAAAATTTTGGCTGATAGATTATCTACCATCCTCCCTAATCTTATTTCTTCTGAGCAAAAGGGATTTGTCCCTGGTAGAAACATTAGGGATGGAATCTGCCTAACTTCTGAAGCTATTAATACCCTTAATAACAAAAGCTTTAATGGCAATGTTACTTTAAAAATTGACATAGCCAAAGCCTTTGACACCCTTAACTGAGATTTCCTCATTCACACTCTTAAATGCTTTGGTTTTAATGCTAAATTATGTCATTGGATTGTTGCTATCCTTAATTCTGCCACCATGTCTATTAGCTTCAATGGCAAGCAAACTGGATACTTCACTTGCTCCAATGGTATGAGGCAAGGAGATCCTTTGTCTCCTCTTTTATTTTGCATAGCTGAAGATGTTCTCAGTAGAGGAATTACAAACCTTATGAAAACTAACCAACTCAATCTTATTAAAGCTAACAAGTATAGTTTGGTTCCATCTCACACTCTCTTTGCAGATGACATAATGATATTCTGCAGAGGGGATGCTAAATCTCTCAAAGCTATTCCTGATCTTCTTAAGGATTATGAGAAATTCCTTGGCCAGCTCTACAACTATTCCTAATCCCTTATTTATGTTGGTGGAATGTCTATTACTAGGCATAACAGTTTGGCTAATCTAATTGGTTTCACTATGGCTAACCCTCCATTCATCTATCTTGGTGTTCTAATTTTTGTTGGTAAATCTAAAGCTTGTTACTTTATGTACATTGCAGATAACATTAGGTTCAAATTGGCTGCTTGGAAAGTTAAAACTCTATCTATGGCTGGAAGAACTCAGCTGGTGAAATCACTAATCCTCAGCATGATGGTGCATTGCATTTCAATATATAATTGGCCTGGTAGTTTAATAAAAAAGATTGAGACTTGGATCAGAAACTTTATCTGGAGTGGGAACATGGAAAAAAAGAAACTAGTCACAGTTGCTTGGAAATCCTGTTGCAAAAAGATGAATGAAAGAGGTTTAGGAATTCCTTCCCTCAAGGCTTACAATACTGCTACCAACCTTCATCTATGCTGGAAGTTTTTGAATGTTAATCAATACTGGTCCATTCTGCTTAATGATAGAGTGAAAAGAAATGGAAAGATCATAAAATATGTCATTAAATCTTCAATTTAGAATGGAATCAAAGAAGCTCATGACACTGTTGGATAGTTGCATCTGGAGCATCGGAAATGGCAACAACATTAATTTTTGGTTGGATAACTGGACATGTGACTCCTTAGTAAACAAGTTTCAAATTCCATAAATTTTTCATCATGCCCTCACTTCCAAAGTCAGTGAATGGTGGAATAACTCTTGGCATATCAGCAATAACATTCAACTGACTCTTCCCTCCCTGCTAGGCATTGTTTCTAAATTCTCTATCGCTGCAGTGGAGGTTCATGATCTTTTTGCTTGGAAGAATCCAACCAATGGTATTCTAACCTTGAAAGAGGCCTATAATTCAGTCATCAAACCCTGCCCCTATCTTCTTGGAATTCTTTCCCTTGGGATAGGGACTCTCCTCCTTCCCACTCTATGCTTGTTTGGAGGTACATTCACAAAAAGCTTCCAACTGATGAAAATATCCATATTAGGGGCTTCTCTTTTCCTTCTATATGCAATCTTTGTTCATCTTGCTGTGAATCATCTGCCCATCTTCTTTTTGACCGTAACTTTGCTAGCAGCATCTGGAGATGGTTGGCTAGCATTCTTAACCTGAATTTTCTCATCATGAGCATCGAGGACTGTAGGAGGATCTTATCTCTCAGCCGGTCTCCTCAAGCCAAGGCTGTTATCCATGCTAGCATTGTCTGCATTTTCTACCAGGTCTAGAATGCTAGGAGTCAAGCTAGATTTGAAGATAAAATCATCTCTTGGAAGTCTTGTGTTTCCATGGTCAAGGCTCAAGCTAAGATAGTGGGCAATTCTTCTCGGCGGGTTTCTAATGGTTCTATCTTAAACTTTTCTCTATTAAAACAGTTTGACATTACTTTACATCCAAGCAACATTGCAAAAACCATGGAAGTCATTTGGTCTCCTCCAATATTGGGATGGATAAAGTGCAATATAGATGGTGTTACTGTTGGTAATCCTAAAAATTCTGCCTGTGGAGGAATCTTTAGTGACCACAATGCTAACAATATTGTGAGCTTTAGTGCTTACTTAGATGGTGAGTCTCCGGAATCGGCTGAGCTCCTTGCAGCTATTATGGCCTTAGAGTTGGCAAAAGAGAAGAATTTTACTAAGCTTTGGATGGAAACGGATTGTAGTTTTGTTGTTAATGCTTGCAGTAACCATGCTTTGGTGTCTTGGAAAATTCGGTCTCGTTGGCTTTCTTGTTGGGATTACACTTTAAATATTGATTTTAGGATCTCACAATTTTAGAGAAGTCAATTTTTGTGCGGACTCTTTGGCTAGCATTGATTTAATTTCCAAAACTACATCTAGATTTTCTTATGTTCATGAAGATATCATTAGAGATTACTTGTTAGACAAGAAGGGTACCCCTAGGCTTAGACTTTGTTATTAAGGGGTTTTGGTTTACTCTCCCTTGTGTTGTTTTGTTATTTCTTTTGTTTAATGATATCTTTCCTTTTTGTTTAAAATAAAAAATTAAAAAAACAAAAAAAACTAATGACTATTGTATATCCTACTAAGTCAAACTAAAATTTCTAAGTTACTTATATAACATGATAGAGTAAAGATTTTAGTGAATTTTTTTTACAAAATAATAATGTAAAACTATTTTAGATTATTAATACATTTCCATTAAACTCATAATTCTATAATAGATATTAAAAACTATTTTAATGGAAATGTATTAATAATATTACTACAGTAATAGAAATAGTTTTATATTATTAATACATTTCAAAATTACAGATATTTTATATTATTGATATATTTCCATTTTACTCTATCATGTTATATCAGTGTAAAGATATGTTATATTATTAAAACTATTTTATATTACAAAATTACAGTGTAAAGATATTTTATATTATTAATACATTTCTATTAAACTCAAATTTATCATAGTAATTATAATTAAAAGTGCTATATTAGAGAAAAATTAGACCTAAGAAATTATTGCAACCAAATATCTTGCTCCAAATAATTCAACCCAATTAATAAATATTGAAAATTTTATCTTAATAGAATATAACATAGAATAAATGTATATGCAAAGACACCGTTAAATAAAGAAATAGGAAGTTGATAGTAGTGAATATGGAGAGAAGTTAAAATTTGATAATAAGTCAAATATAAAATGAAAGGATATGCTAGTGGAAAGAACAAATCGTTAGAGAGTTATAAATTAAAAAAAATCCCAACTTTATATTTTAAAAAATATTAAGTCCGTGATGATTTATCAACGGATATAAATATTTGTGATACATGTACATTGAATTCGCATATGTACTCATTAACTATTGAGTAATAAAATATTCCGTTAATTCTTGTGTCTGTAGTAGATTTTATCTGTGAATATTCGCAAGTACGAATTGTTTTGTCATCTCTATGTGCAAGGACTTCGATTATTACGTTAGACGCCAACATCGAGATTCAAATCATCTATCTGATGATTGTGTGTGAGTTTTTATTAATTATTATCACCTCGTCTACAGATAAAAACTAATACTAATAAATAAAATTTTGATAATTATACTATTAGACAAAAGATAATTTTTCTTTTCAAAATATATGTATAAAAAAGGGCAAACATGTTCATTCATAAAAAATTATGAAGGTTGTTGCTTAAGGCTAATCTCACTCTACTCGTTTATCAAAATATTTTTTTACAAGATACGGAGTAATTGTTTTTTTAAATATTAATTATTACTTTTTTAATAATAAGTATGCATTGTATTTTAACACACATAATTTATGATAATGTTTAAACTACTAAATTTATTTTACTATTGAAAACCAAAATAAATAATATTTTTAAAAATCCACACAAAATTGAAACATGTCAAAAAAAAAAAAGACAATGAGTATAGAAAAAAAACAACAACAGAGAAACCAAATCAGTCAGGGCAACAATACTAACAACCAAATAAAGAACTTGAAACCAAAATAATACCTCGAGAAACGTCAAACTTAGGGAAAGATGAACGAGACTACCCTTTGGTCCATAGAGGAGAAAAGACAATCAAGGATACTCCTATAGGCCTAAGCACACGAGAGGACTCATCTCCCAATCCCTAAAAGATATCGAGTGATTCACAAGATGAGTTTGACTCCATTTCTAGGACTATTAAATAATCACGCTCACCTCTTATTAACCGTGAAGTTCTTTATGCAAAAAATAACATTATTATGAGAGGTCCGAATCACCTAGATGACTGCATACCAAATTAAAGTCAGGCCAAACACAATACTCTCATCTCCTTCAAACTTCTTTAACCCCTCAAATATATCAACTAAGAAAAATGGTAAGATCAATGTTCCACCAAACCACTTATAAACTTTATATTAAATCATCTCCACAAAACTACACTATGCAAATAGGTGATATACCAACTCTATATGATTATGATACAAAACACAAATTGTTCCACTAGGCTCAAGAATAAATTTACACATGAAGAGGTTCACCCTTGTAGGGATTTTATCTTGCAACATTTTTCAGAAAAAAGTAATCACTTTAGAAGGAGTCATACTCTTATACTCCTTAGGAAGAGCCTAAATCACCCTACCAAATCTTCTTTCATAAATACGAAACAAAGTGGTGATAAGGTAAAAAACCAAACTCACACCCGCGACCCCACAAACCCCTCCATATGTTGCAACTGACTAGAGATGAAGAACAACCTCCTAAAGGGAAGAGGGCCATAATCCATTCACACATCCTCCTAGAATATTATTCTCAAACCATTTTCAATAATCTTAACAACCCCTTCAATAAACTACTTGGAGACATCACCATCATTGGAACATATGAGTGAGGTCCATTTCCATCACATGAAGACCCCCTTAGAGCGCCCACCATGCTACCTATAGAGGACGAGACAACCTGAGAATCATACCTAGCTGGAAGAATCTCACACCACATAGACAGGAAAGCCTTAAGGGCTCTCCAATACTACTTACCTAAAAGGCGAGATCAATGTGTCTCTCATCTCAAACTACTAGAGACCTTAAATTTGCAAACATCCTCCCAATGCATCCAAGCAATCTTCTTCCCACCTTTAGCCACACTCCATAGAAAACTTTTGCGTTCCAACAATCTTCTTTCAAAAAGAGACCAAAAACTTCATAAAGAAAAAACATAAGACATGAATGACACTTGACACATAATTAAAAATATTATCCTTTTAAGATTAACAAACTTATTCCTCCATGAAGTGAGTCTCTTGATGAGGAGGTTGATCAAAGGCTTCCTAATAACCATCTTCCTAAGATCTGCTCCCACCAAAAGACATAAATACTCGATCGGGAGAAAACCCACTCATCAATTCAAAATATTTTATGTCAATTTAAGGAATCACCTATCCACATTAATACATAACTTAAATTTACTAGATTATTTTTTAATATTAAGTATAAGAACACACTCAAGTACATTGCACTTTTATTAATTAGTACATGATAAACGTAAATTATGTTATAGATTCTTTCTTTTTGAGATTATCTATAATATAAGAAAAGTATATCTTTTTCAACAACTCCTCTGGCTGTGACACGTGGCTTCATGGTAGCAAGGAATTCTCTTTTTCAACTTTCAACCTGGTGCATCCACGTCACCACTCTTTTGACTTCTCAAATATTCATCCGTTTCTAACATGCAGCAGCAGTTAATAATCCATCCCTTCAACTTCCACATGCAGCAATTATGCAAATGAAAAGTTTCAACTGCTCCACTCTCAATAATGCTACTCGATGTGATATCTATCATATAACTTCCAATCCTTCTGCCTTCCAAGCCCTCCACCTTCCACATTCCAAAACGGTTTTATCATTACTATATATAACCGATCATACTTTCACATTCTCTATCATGTTCATCAAACCTAATCGTGGAAATTTTGGTTTATACTATTTTTGCAATTCAGCCATTCGCACGACTATTCATGGACAAACAAGTATTTAACATTTGCTCCTTTCTTTTCTTGATAGAAAATATCTTTCATGTTATTTGCAGGTTGAATTTGTAGTGTATCATTTTAAAGTATCAATTGGCGTCACTCCATAGTATATGGTTCGTTTTTTACCTGGGTTGTTTCCAATCCCTATTTTCTATTCTTTTAGTAACAATTTAAATATTGTCCTAATCCATGTGTTTTGGATTTTTTTTCTGGTGCAGACAGTAGCAAACATCGTCTATACGATTCGTTTGAAATAAATATTCTTCTTTGACTACCCTGAAAGTTTGAGCAGTAGAAGTAGAAATCAAGTTGGCTGGTGTCAATATACAATGGAGAATCTGCTTGAAATTATTGGGTTATGCTTGCGCAAGTTTTGTCGAAATTGTAGATATTATAATATGTAAATAACATGATATTTTATATTAATTCATAGAATGAACTTTAATTTTTTATATTTTAAGTGCAAATGTTAATAAATAAATCTCATAGATTGATTGATTTTATGTTTGAGTAATATTTATATTAAATCTTAGTAATTATCGAAATTGTAGATATTATAATATGTAAATAAGATAATATTTTATATTAATTCATAGAACTAAAGAATATTTTAGTTAGGTCAAATTAAGAAATTAAGTTTATCAATATATATAAAGTTAGTTTTATAAAATATTATTGATATTTATTTATTGTAAGGTCGAACAAAACAAAAAATAAAAATATAATATAATAAAATATTACAAATTAAAAATGTATACATAATTTTGAAATGTATAAGAAAATAGATTCAAAGAATAAAGAAAAAACAGTATATTTTTTTAGGTAAATAAAGAGTTTTGAAATGAAAAGATATAAATCATTTACCTATAAAAAAATTAAATATCATAATCATCTTTAATTGATTGCAACTTTAATTTTTGATTTAATCTGATTGCAACTTTTGATTTATTATTTTGATTTTTGATTTAATGTGATTGTAATTTTTAACTTCTTATCCATAATAGTCCAAGCATTATGGTTGATTTGAACGTGATTTTAAAGAATGGTTTGTTGAAATAATGAAACAGCACACCTATTTTTTTATATGGAAATAATTGGTATATTATTGCAAATTTTAATAAATAAATTTCATTGATTAATTGATTTTAGGTATATTTATATTAAATCTTAGAAATTATAAAAATTATAGATATTATAATATATATAAATAACATAATATTGTATATTAATTCATAGAACTAAAGAATATTTTAGTTAAGTCAAAATAAAAAATTAAGTTTATCAATATATATATATATATATATATATATATATATATATATATATATATATATATATATATATATATATATATATATATATATATATAAAATAAATATAAGGAGGGTTATATTTACTCCAAGAGTAAGTCAATATAACTTACTCCACATCTTAACCATTTATTATTTTCAATCTGATGGTTAAAAATAATAAGTAATTAAATGTGGAGAGAGAAAACTATTGAGTAAGTAATTATATATATGAGGAGGGTTATATTTACTCCAGAAGTAAGTTATTATAACTTACTTCAAATCTAGACCATTGATTCTTTTCAATCTAATGGTTAAAAATAATAAGTAATAGTTTTCTCTCTCCATATTTAATTACTTATTATTTTTAACAACTAGACTGAAAAGAATCAATGGTCTAGATTTGGAGTAAGTTATAATAACTTACTCCTGGAGTAAATATAACCCTCATATATATATATATATATATATATATATATATATATATATATATATATATATATATATATATATATATATATATATATATATATATATATATATATATATATTAATGAAATTTTTTAGAGATTATCAAATAAAATAAATGTATTAGATCTATTGACTATTTTTTTAAAAACATATTTAAAAATAACTATGGATGTTAATAAGCATAAGTAATAGAATGAAACATAAATACTGTATGAATAAATAGTAATAGAATGAAACATAAGTAATGTATGAATAAATAGTAATAGAATGAAACATAAGTAATATATGAATAAATAATATCAAAATTGTATGATATTTTTTATTAATCATACAATTTGTTTGTCATTTATAAAATTTAAAATTTTAACTGGACAAGTTCATCATTAATCAATATTATCTATATATAATATAATATAATTGAAATATTACCATTAAAACTTTAATGGGGTCAATTCTATCCAAATACAAAATAATATATTACGAATACACACGAGTAATTATATGGTACGTGCATATGGTACTGATATTAACACATTTAATTAAATATTAAATAATAGCGAGAATAGTTTACAATTGATTTAAATAGTTTTATAAATAATTCCAAAACAAAAATATTGATGAAAACATGAAGTTACTGATTGAAATATTAAATATTAACGGAAAAATAATATTTATTGATCAAAATATTTAATATTAAAACAAATGAGCGTACCACACTGGTCCCAGTGCGAATGAACATGTATCCCGTTAATATTCAAAATATTGAATATTAACTGGAGCACGGAGTTATTGATTAAAATATTGAATATTAACGGAAGCGTTACTGATCAAAATTTTGAATATTATCGGAAACATTAAGTTACTGATCAAAATTTTGAATATTAACGGGAACAAATTTTGAACATTAACGGGAACATGAAGTTACTAATCAAAATAATAAATATTAACATAAATACGTGGTTATTGACAAAATATTGAATATTAACGAGAACACGAAGTTACTGATAATTTTTTTGAATATCAACAGAAACATTAACTTACTGATAAATTTTTTCAATATTAACGGGAACACGGAGTTACTGACCAAAATAATGAATATTAACGGGAACATGCGTTACTGATAAAAATATTGAATATTAACGGGAACAAATTTGGAATACGTTGAAAGTAAATGTGACTAAGTTTATTGCATTGGACAATCGACATTGTGTATTCTTTATTGATCTTCCCAATTTTTATTGCATATTAATAAAATAACACTTCATTATTCTATTCTTTATCAATTTCATTTTTAAGTTTATTATGTATCTTTGCTGAACGAAATGTATCATAATAATAATTACATCAATTTCTTTTTTTTTATAAAAAAAATATAATATTGAACAAAATAAGCAAGAACATGAAGTTACTAATCAAAATATTGAATATTAACGGGAACATGAAGTTACTGAATAAAATATTGAATATTAAAGAGAACATGAATTACTGATCAAAATATTGTATATTAACGGGAACATGAAGTTACTGATCGAAATATTGAATATTAACGGGAACATGAAGTTACTGATCGAAATATTGAATATTAAAACAAATGAGCGTACCACACTAGTCCCCGTGCGAATGCACGGATATCCCGTTAATATTTAAAATATTGAATATTAACGGGAGCACGGAGTTATTGATTAAAATATTGAATATTAACGGAAGACAAAGTTACTTATCAAAATTTTTAATATAATAGGAAACATTAAGTTACTGATCCAATTTTTGAATATTAACGGGAATACAAAGTTATTGATCAAAATAATGAATATTAACGGAAAAACGGAGTTACTTATCAAAATAAAGAATATTAACGGGAACATGAAGTTACTGATAAAAATATTGAATATTAACGGGAACAAGTTTGGAATATTAACGGGAATACGAAGTTACTGATCAAAATAATGAATATTAGCGGGAACATGAAGATGCTAATCAAAATATTGAATATTAACGGGAACATGAAGTTACTGAATAAAATATTCAATATTAACGAGAACATGAATTACTGATAAACATATTAAATATTTACGGGAACATGAACTTACTGATCGAAATATTGAATATTAACGGGAAAATAATTTTTATTGATGAAAATATCCCAAACTTTGCCCCAACCTATTAAAAAGAAATTTCTATATTTTACACATCTAGTTTTATGACATTTACCTCTAGAATAATATATATATATATATATATATATATATATATATATATATATATATATATATATATATATATATATATATATAAAACAAAATAACACGGCCACAACGGGTACCCGTGCGGACGCACGGGTATCACGCTAGTTTATATTAGAATAGTACTCCCTCCGGCCTGAATTATAGCAAATATTATCTTTTTAAGTTCATTGAATAATGAATGTATTTGGTCTACATAAAAAACCAGATACATTTATTATTCAAATAACCTAAAAAGAGAATATTTGTTTGTAATAATGACCAGAGGGAGTACATATTTTAACATATCTATTTATTTAATACTTCCTGTATCTCATATTATTTGTCGCATTTAACTATTTCACACAGATTAAGAAATAGTAATAAATGAAAGAGAGAATAGTGACTAAAGTCAATTAAAATTAAATATAAAATTATATTATTTTATTAATTAGTTGAAACATTTATTATTTTATTGGCAATAGTCGTTAAATTATTTACCACGTGTTTGCTGTATATTTTATTTGTGAAATTGTGTGTACATAATACATGGATATTATAAACTTTTTTAATACATGCATCGTTCTAGTCCACCTCTGGTGAAAATTCCATACTACCCCTGACTTCAGAAATGAACTTCCGAAATGCAAGAAAAAAGTGTTTTCGGAGATGCATATCCGAAAACGCCTTTTGTTTTGAAAAAATTATCTTATTTCGGAAGTTCATTTCCGAAAACACCATTTCGGAAGTTCACTTCCGAAATACTGCGCGTTCTGCAGATTTATCAAAACACTCCCCCTCCCCCAATTCATTTACCCTAACTCAAATAAAAAACAACCAAAGGCGAAAATTTGTGCAAACACACTTCCAAGGCTGCATCAAGGCTCCAATCACATTGCTATACAACATTCAAAAGCCCACAAATCACTCAATTTGTAAGTTTTAAATTTGTTAGATTCATTATTCAAATGCATGTTATTTAGGGTTTCAATTGCATAAATGATATATGGACTGGTTGTTAGTAGTATTTAGGTTGTTTAGAAGCTTTTTGAATTGGTTTTATGTTTGATTTTGGGGTCTGCCATGGAAGTTTCAGAAAACTCTATCGCAGGGGTGTTTCGGAAGTTCATTTCCGAAAACACCTCCATCCCAATTTTCGGAAATGAACTTCCGAATTGTATCAGAAGTTCAAATTTTTTAGTTTTTTATTTTGTCTCGCATATTAATTGATTTCAATTGTTTACAGGAACATGTCAGGAATGGGTGGCGCTAAGGGAAAAAAGGAGGTGAAGGAGAAGAAGAAGGTTTCGACCGGCTCTACTTCGTGCTCTCGCGGAGTGAAGGAGGTGAAGGAGAAGAAGAAGGTTTCGACCGACTCTACTTCTCGTTCCCAGGGGGCCCGGGGCCCGGATGCTCAAGCTCAACTATCTGGCGTGAGAGTCGTGGTTGATGCTGATGGTTCTGAGACTGAGTGGGATGAGGATTGGTATCAGTATCTTCATTCGGAGGAGTTCGCTCGTCGGGCAGAATAATGTGTTTTTGTTTTGTTTGATGTGTATTTTGTAACGCTCGTCGGGCAGAATAACGTGTTTTTGTTTTGTTTGACGTGTTTTGTTTTGTTTTGATTTCGGATTGTATCTTTCGCACAGTGTTTTTGGATTTTATTTATCATATTAGTATTTTCTGTTTATATGTCGCTTATTTTATTTGCCGTTTGCGTTTAATTAAAATGCAAGACTGTTTAAGAAAAAACATAAAAAAAAGCTTTTTGAGAGCGAGAAAGTTTTTGTATGGTATCCTAAGCATAACATGACACCATTGTTCAAGAGTAAACTATCTGATATTTACAGAAAAGTTGGTGCTAGAAATATCTCTGAGTCACTATCCAAAGAAGAATCATCTGTTGTGAATGATGATGTTGAACTCGAGCATGTTGATCCAAATAATATTCTCAACTTAAGGGGGTTGGTTAAGCTTATTCTTGGTTTTCTTGCATGTTGTAGCCTGAAAATGGAACAAAGTAAGAGACATGAAGTTGTTCAAAGTCTTGTCAACTTGAGTTTCCGCGAGACAAAGGAGCCAATCAATGTAAGCTATAGTTTATCATTATCATCAGGGGACGTCATTACAAAAAAATCAAACAAAGGGGTGCGCTGGGAAAGTCAAAGTTCTATGTTTATAATCTAAAAGATGGATAGTGTTCGCGGCGATGAAATGAAACATGCTTCAAATTTCTCTGAAGCAATATCTGAAGGCGTTTTACGCGAGAATCATGATCATGTCGCTTATTTAATATATGTCGTTTATTTGTTTTTTTTTCAACAGGAGCGAGAGCCGTTGAAAATGCGAGACTGTTTTAGATAAAACATAAAAAAAAACACAGCTGCATAATTCGGAAGTTCATCTCCGAAGACACCCCCCATGAGGTGTTTTCGGAGATGCACTTCCGAATTGTGGAAATTTTTTAAAAAGACATGCGCTTCGGAAGTTCATTTCCGAAGCAGGGGTATTTTGAGATTTTCGCTGGGGGTGACCCCCATAGGGAGGTGGCTAAAGAAATTTTCTTTTTCAGCGATCATTTTTAAGGTTACTTTAAAAATTATTTTAATAAATATTTATTTGATACTCCGTCCATTTTAATTATAACTAGCTTTGAAAAAAAATACTAAATTATATATTTTAAAATATAATAAATTATTAATTATACTTTTTCTATTATATCATCAATCACTTTTTATTCTCTTATTTCCATTTTAAAATTTATTTTACCAATACTATCAATAAAAAATAATTTTCTAAATTTTTTAATATTTTTTTACAATAATAATCATATTTATTATTATGTGTGAAAATATCGAAATGATTTATAATAATAATAAAAAATATTATCTTCTGAAAATGTGTGAAATAGTATCATTTAATTTCTGGTGAATAAAAAAGTAGTTAAAAATCACACTATTTTTCATCCTAGATGGAGGGAGACGTAAAAAAATGTTATATTTATTAATTATTGAAACCAAATGTTAGCGCAATCACAGGAGAAACTTACCATATGGACGGAGAATTATAATGATGCTTGACTTTTGTTTTATCAATTTTCGTAAGTTAAGTGGTGTGACACAATGACTATAAATTGATAAAGCATTCCAATTGCCAAATGGAGTACAGCCCCGCATTTCACCTACTACCTTTGAATTTGAATATAAGATGCTTTTTTGGTATAATCATGAGAAAAAAATGTTTATGATATTAAATTTGTTAATATACAAAATGTTCAATAATCTTAAATCGACCTATTTGGTTTACAGATGAGGAACTAAATTAAGATTTGATGGTGAATTGCGGTGCTTGAGTTGGGGAATTGATACTTTGGTCTAGCTGCGGGGTATTTGCAAGTATTTCGATATTTAAGTCGGTAAAACTTGAAAATGAGAAGTATTTAGAGTTAGAATAATGTGTATTTAAATATAGAGTCTTTGTTTGACTTTTATTGTATGGTTCTAGGATATGGGTCCTTAGAATCTTTTCTGCGGGACATCTATCTCGAAAGACAAATGTTCATAGATTTCAATTCGCCTTGATTTGGCGATATAGTTTGCTTCACACAGTATTTAGACTCTTCGTTTTGGGTTGTTTTTTATTTGGGCTTTCATGGAGTGTGCATCAACCCAATTCAGAATAATAGCCCCCAATTATGGACTGACTAGCCAAAGCGTAGTTTTTTTTTTTTATTAAACTTGTTCTTCCACGCGTATATTGGAGGACTCAACACTCTTGAAATTAAATTTTCTAAGGAGAATTAACTTTGGAGTCGGCTCTTTTTTATTTATTTAATTTTCTCATATCAGAATGTGACGAGACCTTATTAGTTTGTCTCCCCTCTCTTATGTCACGTGGGGTCTATAACCTTTAGAGTAATGACTTAGGAACATATGTGTCATGATTACTACTTGGAAAATGTTGGTCTAAGGATATTCTACGGAAGTGAAATGGTGGATCACGTGCACATCTTAGAATTTTTCTATAAGTGAATTTTGTCTCTTTGTTGGTTATCACGGCCCCTGGGATGCCAAACCATATCATGACGTTTCTTTCGAAGTCAAGCTTTTATTTTTATTGAGTAAAGTTACCTAGGATTTCATGTAAATCAACTATTTCTTTTATTAGGGAGACACAAGTCTCACAAGTTTCTCTTGAGTTTCTAATTTTAGTTATTTCTATCTTGAATGATTTATTGCTTTCCTTAATAGATTTTAAATGCTCTATAAGAACTAAGTTGTGTTTTCTAAGTTTATCATTTTCTTTAACCAACTTAGTACTCATTCTAAACAATTGTTTGTAACGTGGTTTGGTTAGCTTAACAACAACTTCCTCGTAGGATGCATTTAAGCTAACTTCATCTTTTTCGTTGGAATAAGGTTCTTTATGTTTCTCTTCGAGGTTGATTTATATCCTTCTTTTCTTCTTTCGAAGATTCCACTTGAAGATGCTTTTGCTTCACAATTTCTTAAACATGATGTTCTTTCATTTGATCTTGAATCTTCCAAAGATCGTTCATCTGCTGATTGTGTTCTTTCAAAGGATTCTACCAGAGTCGTTTGATAGGATTATGATGAAGTTGGCGATTCTTTATTTTTTGTTTCTTCATCTTTAAGTAATTGAACTAATTCGTTCAATTTCTCTATGATTTCCTTCTTTTTTGATTTTTCTTGACATTCACAAAGGTCCATCTTTCAATTTAAGGATTGAATTAAGTTTCCAATTCCTAACTCTTAGACATTGGTTAGTGATCAATGTTCCAATATAATTTTTAAGATTTCTAAGCTTTGAGAAATATTTAAAGGTGGTATCATCATCTTCTTCTCCTCGTGTGTTCATCTCCTCTTACTCGATACTCGAAGAAATTTCATATATCATTTCAAGAGTATCCCACATTTGCTTTGGCAATTTTACAATTGTGAACATAAAAGAATTTTGTGTCATCTAGAGACATTACTATAAAATTTTTTATTTTTGAAATCTATTTCAAATGTTCTCTTTTCTTCTTTGGTCCAAAGGGAATTGACTTTATTTACTACTTTTCCATTTACTTGATAAGTATGGATAAACAAACCATTGATTATAGTTTCCCATAATTTATGATTTATACTTTGAATAAAAATTCAAAACCTAACTTCTTATATTTAAAATCTACTACTATTAAAAAGATGACAATTGCAAAGTAAAGTAATAGAGACATCCATCATGATAAGGATACAACAAAGGATGAGTCAAACAATGCACTTAAGTAGTTAAAGATACAAACCTTGAATGTAAAGGTTTGATAAACTTGACTATCAGATAAAGGCAAATAATCTTAACTTTATCAAAAGCCTCAAGAGATCTCAAGCAAGTGTCAACGCAAGAGATTACAAACGACAAAGGCTTAAAGAATTTATCTTAAAATAGTAAGTGAGCGAAACTATGAAAAAGCAAAAATACTTTTTTCATAAAAGTACATGGCTATAAGCACACACATACTAAAACATTTTTCTCAAATGGTTTACTTAACGAAAACACTTTTAAAAATATATAGAAGTTGTATAAAACAAGATGAGAGCAGTAAAAGAGCCATAGAAGAATTTTTTACTTAATTTAATTGGTTGTGCTAACCGATTAGATTGGCGCAAATTTAAAGTTCAAGGCAAGTCGATTGCACCCAAATTCTATACGACGACTATATACCTTAGTTTTCCATATTGAGAACTTGTAAACGATTGGTTTTCAAAAACTAACCAATTGGAAAAAGTGTCAATCGATTAGAAACGACTATTTTTGCTTAAATGTTATTTCCTTTTTTGGGGAACCCAAAGCCTATAAATAGAGGCGCCATTTTTCATTTCAAATCATCTAGAACACGAATATGTGTATTGACACTCACTCACACACTATCTCTCTAAAGTTTTATTTTAACTTTCTCTCACTAGTTCTTATAGCCAAATACTTTTGTGATAAAAGTATTGTGTGTGAGTGAGATTTCTTATGTAATTCTGAAAGGGTAGAATTGCATACATTCACCAAGGTAATTATGTTTATAAACCTTGGTTTAATATTGTTTAAATATGGATTATATATGTGGTTCGAAGCTAAACCCATTAAGAGCTTATGGTTGGGAATTGTGTGATCATCAGTTCCTAGGGGTGGGGATTATCTAGTTTAATAATCTTCTCTTATTTCTTGGTCGGTTGAATATTAGTCGATATAAAAATCTTCATAGGCTTAAAGATCAGCCTGGTTAAAATCTTAAGGTTTTTGGTTATCCAGTTAAAATAGATATATTTTAGAACTTGAAGACTAACATCTACAAGGTCTGTGTTCGTCGAGAGAAGACTACCCGCTTCAATCTACAGTTGGGAACGAAACTTGGCCACTTCACTTTCAACAAGTTATTAGAGAAAATACACAAACGCTCATATCATTTGTCTTGTAATATTTTGGTTGAAGGACAACCACCACTTCCTTGTATAAGGGGGTTCGTGAGCCTTTCCTACTAGAAGCTCTCGAGTATAATTAGAAACTCTCAAGACCAAGTCTTGGGGAGAGGAATAAGTCCTTTTTTATTTTGACTAAACCTATATAATTTTTGGTGTTCTTCTCCTTCCTTTAACTTTTCAATTTCTGCACTTTAAATATTTTATTTCCACTACTTAGACTTAAAAAATATTTTCAAACTCTGATTTAAATTGTCAAAAGTTTTTAGAACCATGTTTTTCCAAATCACACGATTCACCTCCCTCTTGTGTGTGAAGTCTCAAGTCCAACAAGTGACATCAGAGCCTAGCTCCTATTTAAAGACTAATCATCTCTGGAGGAAGATGTCTTCCAACACAAGATCGTTTTTAAGCATACCACCACGTTTTGAAAAATATAGTTTTGATATTTGGAAAATCAAATTAATTTTTTTTCTACAAAGTATAAATCATGATTTATGGTTACAATAAATGGTGTGGTTTACCTTACTCATCAAGTAAATGATGAAGAAGTGGAAAAACCCTTTTCTCTTTGGATCAAAGAAGAAAAACTAAAAGTAGATTTAGATCTCAAATCCAAAAATTTCATAATAATGTCTTTAGATGATAACAACCTTTTTTAATGTTCGTCACTATAAAACCACCAAGGAAATGTGTGACACTCTAGGAAAAAAATATATGGAGCTTCTCCAAGCATCAAGCTAGAGAAGATGAAAACACAAGGCGAAGATATTAACTTTAAATATTTTCCTAGCACTAAACTCATAGGAAACCTTATCACAAATTATTTTGCTAACATATATCGAAGAATTAATAATTGGATATTTTATCCAACTCTTAAATCTATAGATGAAAACCTTCATGACTTTCAGGAAAAATCAAGAAAGAAGGAAATCGTAGAGAAGATGGACGAGCTGATTCAACTACTCAAATATGAACAAAACCAAAATGAAGAATCGTCGTCCTCATCATGTTCATATCATACAACTCCAATTCAATCCCTCAAAAGAACATACTCTATGTTGAAAGATTATCAGGTGAAGAGTTCACTCGTTCAAAGAACAAAAAAGAAGATGAAGAAGTTTCTTCAACAGTTGAACAAAGGGGAAATATATCAACCTTGGGGGAGAAACATAAAAGAATCATCTTCCAATGAACAAGATGAGATATGCTCAAAGGCACCCTACAAGGAAGATATATTCCTGATAAAAAAGAGAAAGAATCCAGCATACAAATTTACCTACTGTAATAAAGCAGGACACTTAAAATATTTTTTTTAAGCTAAAAAGAACTAGAGGTAAAAACCTTAGATCTTCTATGACTAATGCACCTGAGCCCAAGAAGATGATGTGGGCACCAAAGGTGAAACCTTAAGTGTTTTACAGGTTATACTTTGCAGCTTAAAATTTTTAAGAAGAGATTATTTAATGAAGCTATAAAAAGCAGAAGTATACTCTAGAAGTGTACATGTTTCAAGTCTTTGGTCCTGAAGAAGAACGATAAAGACACATGTCAACCGTTGTGATCAAAGCAACATTTTTGAGTTTTTCTCAAAGATTAATGATCTGAGATGATCAGTAGAATGAATAAAGTATGTGATGGACTTATTCATTGTTGTGATTTAACCAACTTGCACATCCAACAATGTGTGGAGAAGGACACACCATTGAGGTGTTTTTCCTAAGGAAATTTCATCAAGAAATTTCTTGATAAAAATAGGTAAAATTATTTTAAGGTTGAAATGATCAGTTAAATATGAATAAACCCTTAAAATAATTATTTTAATTGTTTTTTCTTATTTTTCATTTTCAATTTAATCATTTCTAACCCATAAAAATGAGTTTGCTCAATTATCTTAAACTTAGAGGTAATAAAAGCATCAATTTGAGGTGTTAAGGAAGCAACAAAGTCCAACAAACCAACCAAAACACTAAAAGCTTCAAGAGTGAGCACAAACTCAACTCATTACCTAAAGGCTTATGAGTGAGAAAAAACGTCTGCCACAAGTATCAGAAGATACAAGGGTGACAAAAAGCTACACGAGAGACTCTCAAACCTGCAACTCTAATCTTCCCCTAATTTATAAATTATGTGAAAGATACCAATTACATTAGGTTAAGTATTCTCTTTAAATACACCTATGTAGTCCATGGGCTTCGAAATCTGCATCCAGATATTTCTTGATCCATAAGCTGATTGATGCACCAAATGTGTAAATAAATCTCCTTAAATCTTGGAACTCAAATATCAAGTTTCCTAAATTATCTTTTCATTCAATCTTGGCAACTTGAAAAACTAGAGATATAAATACTTGTTCCAGATTAAATCTTTTTGACCTGTGAAATATACTGAGATATATGCAAAAGAAATATCATTGAATCAAATCAAATCAGTCAAGATTTAAAAACAACATGTGCTAATGTTCTGGTATAACATGTCACAACATATGTCAGGACATCTTTCCTGAGCAACATGTTAGAACATATTCCATAACATCTTTGTAGTAAATCATGTTTTAGCAAAATTGTGTCAATCCTAAAATCATGGTACTAACAAATTATATTTGATATTATATCTAATATCTCAATAATATCTCAACAATGTCTACTTCAATTGTAGGATGTAGAGGCTTATTCAGGGACTCCTCTAGAAATGGGGTGATATGTTATGCGCGGAAAATCTATTTATATGATGCTCTTACTACATTGATGTGGTTGATGTTACATGGGATTGAGTCAACTTGACGTGTTAGAATTAAAAATTTGGTGGCTGATAGTTTATATAAAATCTTGATTGATATGGTTAGTGAAGAGATTGAGGGCGACCACAATTTCCCAACCATAGTTCGTAAAATCAAGAGGATGCGTCATAAGAACTGGCACACCAAGTTTAACGATACTTAGCGGAAAGGAAATCATTGTGCGGATGGGATAGCCAATTATAGTCTTACATTAAACAACCGTGAACTCCTCATTTTTTTTAATCTTGTATCGAATGAGTTAAAAGTCATTTAACTAATGATAATTTTTAAGCTTCACTCCCTAAACATATTAGAGTGTATTGTTAGTGTGAGATTTTGGATCGAACTCTAGTATGGCCGAAGGGTAGCTTCTTGGTTCGACAGGGTTAAGCATGAAGTCGAAGGTTGTTCACATGCTTGTGTCGAAGATGCTAGGTTGTTAGCATGTTAAATTAGGTTTTAGTGTTTAAACCCTAATTTGTTAAGTTAGCTTGTTTATTAAGTTGACTTGTGTAATGGGCCTTGTGGAAAAAGCCCATTAGTTAGTATGTTAGGTTTTATTATAAATAGCATACTAGTCTCTCATCATTGCTAAGCTGCAAATCCTAATTTAGGGTGAGAGAGGTTATTTGTTATTCTTGTAAACTTGTAATCTTGTTTTAAGAGAAAGTGAAAGAATAGCAGTTATAACCAATTCTTGTGTTCCTCTTCTTCCTTGTCCTTTATTCTTTCCTTGTTTTATACTTTGTTCTTGGCATTGAATTCACAACAAATAATGTGGGACTATTATCCACACTCACACTTGAGGGGGAGTGTTGAGAATAATGCAAGTGTGAGTGTGGATAATAGTCCCACATTGAAAATGCATGTGGTGACTTGAGCATATATAAGTGGGTTCTCCCACTTATATATGCTCAAGTCACCACATGCATTTTCAATGTGGGACTATTATCCACACTCACACTTGCATTATTCTCAACACTCCCCCTCAAGTGTGAGTGTGGATAATAGTCCCACATTATTTGTTGTGAATTCAATGCCAAGAACAAAGTATAAAACAAGGAAAGAATAAAGGACAAGGAAGAAGAGGAACACAAGAATTGGTTATAACTGCTATTCTTTCACTTTCTCTTAAAACAAGATTACAAGTTTACAAGAATAACAAATAACCTCTCTCACCCTAAATTAGGATTTGCAGCTTAGCAATGATGAGAGACTAGTATGCTATTTATAATAAAACCTAACATACTAACTAATGGGCTTTTTCCACAAGGCCCATTACACAAGTCAACTTAATAAACAAGCTAACTTAACAAATTAGGGTTTAAACACTAAAACCTAATTTAACATGCTAACAACCTAGCATCTTCGACACAAGCATGTGAACAACCTTCGACTTCATGCTTAACCCTGTCGAACCAAGAAGCTACCCTTCGGCCATACTAGAGTTCGATCCAAAATCTCACAAATCTCCACCTTGGATCTAACTCTACAACATCAAGGGAACAAACTAGCTTTCTTCATGCAGCTTTATCAACTGCATACAGTGGAAAAACTTGCAACTCGACAATGTCTTGGTGATCATATCAGCAGCATTGTCTTCAGTCGAAACCTTCAGCACTTGGACTTCTCCACGCTCGATTACTCCTCTGACGAAATGCAGCCTCACATCAATGTGCTTAGTTCGCTCATGATAGGCTGAATTCTTCGACAGGTGTATTGCACTTTGACTATCACATTTAACAGTGATACCTCGACCTTGAAGTTTCAGCTCCTTCGCAAAACCTTCAAGCCACAATGCTTCTTTCACAGCTTCAGTTAATGCAATATACTCCGCTTCAGTGGTTGATAGAGCAACAACCTTCTGAAGTGTTGCTTTCCAACTAATTGCTGTGCCAAACATAGTGAAAACATATCCAGAAATAGATTTCCTGGAATCCATACAACCTGCATAATCAGAGTCGACATATCCTTCGATTACTGCTTTACCATCTTCACCCAAGGCTCCACCATAAATTAGGACTCTATTCAGAGACCCATTTATGTACCTTAAAATCCACTTCAATGCTTGCCAGTGAGCCTTTCCAGGATTCGCCATGTACCTGCTTACAAGACTTACTGCGTATGCTATGTCGGGTCTAGTACAAACCATAGCATACATCAAAGAACCAACTATATTAGCATATGGGATGCTATTCATATAGGCTCTTTCCACATCAGTACTGGGACACTGATCAATACTCAGCTTGAATTGAGGGTTTGTTGGAGTCACAACTGGCTTCGAATTCGACATACCAAACTTTTCAAGAATCTTCCGTAGATATGCCTCTTGAGATAGGCATAACTTCGACTTCTTTCTATCTCTTCGAATGTCAATTCCAAGAATCCTGGAAGCAGCTCCCAGATCCTTCATATCAAACTCCTTATTGTGAAAAACGATACCAATAACAAAGTATAATAGGGAATTATAGGGGAGAAGAAGAACAACATCGGGGGAGTCGAGTTCGGGAGCATTGATAATCACGGGACATTCCTTCGAGCAATACACCTTTGTGGGAGAGACACCACTTCTCCACCTAAAACCTTAAGGTTTTAGGTGGAGAAGTGGTGTCTCTCCCACAAAGGTGTATTGCTCGAAGGAATGTCCCGTGATTATCAATGCTCCCGAACTCGACTCCCCCGATGTTGCGCCAACAAATGGTATCATGAGCCTTTGGTTCGAGAAAGGGACCGGCTAAAACTTGTAGTTGAAAGTCAACGGATACAAGTGTATGTGGAAGTGGAGTTTCCACATGGAGGGGGAGCATTGTAGACTCACACTTGAGGGGGAGTGTTGAGAATAATGCAAGTGTGAGTGTGGATAATAGTCCCACATTGAAAATGCATGTGGTGACTTGAGCATATATAAGTGGGAGAACCCACTCACCTATCACCTTAAGGTTTTAGGTGGAGAAGTGGTGTCTCTCCCACAAAGGTGTATTGCTCGAAGGAATGTCCCGTGATTATCAATGCTCCCGAACTCGACTCCCCCGATGTTGTTCTTCTTCTCCCCTATAATTCCCTATTATACTTTGTTATTGGTATCGTTTTTCACAACAGTTAGACTTTTCTCTTTTTTCCTTTGGACCTTTAAACCTTATTCTCTACCCAAAAAAATTATACAATTGAATTTCAACCTATTTAAAAAAAAATTTGTTCATTTATATATCAATTATATTACATCACCAATGTAGACTGTCTTCTCTCTCAACATAGTAAATGAATAGTTAAATTTCCATCTAAAGAAACATTTACATTTAATATCCAACTATTTCTAGAATAAAATTAATTTATGTGACGAAAGTTAGTGAAAAAATCACATCAATTCACTTCTCTAGTTGATAAGATTATTATTTTATGCTAATTATTTTTTTTTTTGTATTTTATACTTATAATAATAATACTAATAAAGAGAAAATAAATAAATAAACGAACCAACAATATTTTTAATATATATTAATTAAATAAATATATAACTTACTATTTTAAAATAACTTGTCTCAATTTATGTAAGACCTATTTAAAAAAAATCCTATTATTCTTTTTATTTATTTATAAATATATATAAGTAACTTTATTTCTTTATGAATATAAAAAGTTGATAACCGAAATTGATGTAGCTTCTAAGTTTGATATTTCAATTTCTTCTTTCTTTTTTTCGTAGTTTCCTTTTTTTAAATAAAGATGTATTTACAAAAACACTCTGACGCCAAAGTAAGATGGGAAGTAAGCAAGTGCGAAAGTAAGATACGGAGTAAGCAAATGCAACGTGAAATAATTTGAAATTGAATGATCATGATTGGGAAGTGAATCCCCTATTTATAATGCATTTGAATTCTTGTATGCTCCTTCTTATTGTTGTTTTTTCTTGAGTGATTGTTGATATTGTATCGTAATATCGATTACATGTTAAGGTATTTGACGAGCGAGATAAGCAAAGATGACTCTTTGAATCAAATGGGTTCTTAGGTGCACAAAACGATACAAGTACGCTAGTTTTTTCAGAATCCTTATATTGTATCGTGTTTTTCTTCCGAGATTGTCTAAGGAATATCTTTCTTGCAACGTCGTTCGTTTAGCCGATGTATCCAGCTCAAGATTTTCTCTAATCACTCTTAAAACTAAGCCTATTTTTATATAGGGTTGTGCAAGACCCAACCCAAAGACTCGTCACAACCCAATGGTTTTGGGTTGGTCCTATCTCTGTCTCATGTAAAAAAATAGACAAAAAGGATCGTTCAAATATGAACCACGTATCAAGTCAGGGCATGTTCGAGTTGAACCTCAGACTACTCAATCCATCCTTATATTATGCATGCATAATATACTAACTTTTCCACTTTTTACTTCATGATTTAATATTTTTATTACTTGCTTTCACCGCTTCTATACCCGGTATTTTATTCGGTGTATGTTTATATGTTAGATTTCCATCGGATCCCTAGAAAATCTTATATAGTTGCTTTTAAGAGAATCTTTGGATACTTGAATGATACTATTAACTTTAACTTATTTTATAAGAAAACAAATGTTTATCATATGTGCTAAAGTCAACAAGGTTAATCACATAAACGTCAAGTTATACATGATCATATGTACTTAGACAAATATGATCATCTACACCAAATTCAAAGTGCCACCTATGTTTAGATGAAGAACAATCAATTGTAATGAGTCACCATTCATTCAAGTCATACAAAATATTGTCCAGCGATCGCATTGTGAAAGCTATGCCATCACACAAAAAAGGACAAAGATAATAGAATTCTCACTGCTCTTTTTCCAATATTCCAATGATCGTCAAAATCAAATATTCAAGACCTATATAAATTACAAAAGTAAAACATAAGTATTTTAATTTTTTTTTATGAAAATAAGATGAAAAAACCTTATAAACAATATCATAAGTTGTTTTAATAACTTCGTCCAAAGGGCTAGTCTAACAAAACTTATGCTACTAGGTAAAGGTCGGAAAAATCATTGCAAACAAATATTGAATCTCGTTCGTCTATTAATTTTTCTTCATCTCTCTAAATATTAATTAAATGCTTATTTATATATGTTCAAACTAAATAGACTTTAAAGTAGGCTAATAGAACATCAAACCTTTGAAAATGTCATACATATACCTAACTTAATCTTAAAATTTTTCAGTATCCATATCTAAACTTGACAAAGCTTAACTTGACCTAAGTCATACTCACTCTTTAAGAATTGTTATCATTTTCTCTTAAAATTACATAATATCACCGATAATTTTTTTAATTTGAAAAAAAATCTTTATTTTGAATGATTTCGGATAAATGAATCCTTATAATAATTTATAAAAATTAATTTAACTTTTATATTACTCAAAAATTAATTTGTTGTTAAAGTGGGTAACACATAGACTAACTTGACATTAAACTAGATTAAAATTAGTCGAACTATCAAATTACTTTATCATATTAAAAATCAATACTTTTAATAATTACTTTAGCTAATAAAAAAGGAATGTTAAAAAGATATTATATATAATATATAATATATTATAATCTTAATTTTTTAAAAATCTAATAATGTGTATTATATTTTTTTGTAAAATAAAATTATGGTAAAAGGATGATGCTCCAATTTAACATATAAAATGCCTTATAACTTAATAAAAATTTAGAAAAAGATTTACACATTTAAGAGAAAAAATTATGGAAAAAGAAATTTATATTTTAACAAAAAGAGAAAAAATAATGAAGTGTAAAAGATCATAAACTAAATATAAATTTCCACCGAAAAAGATAAAATGATTTTTTTAATACAAGGTGGATTAGGACAAAAATGTCATTACAATGTGGTCTATTCTTCCCTTTTAAAAAAAAAAAAAAAAACTAAAATCATTAAATTTTGTTCTTGTTCTTTTTCCGCGTTTCCTCTGTGAACATCAACATTTGTGTTGTACCAATCGAATCACAGAGCAAAGATCTCTTGTTCTCTCCGCTCTTTCTCTCTGTACTCTCAACACTCTTTAGGGTTTTTGATCTCTACCTTTCTCATTTTTCACCCGTGAGTTTTCCTTCTTCTCCATTTTTCACCCGTGAATTTTCCTTCTTTTTTTAATTGTTCTTGTTGTTGTTGAGAAATGAAATATCAAATATCCTAGCTTAGTTAGTTGGCTGCACGTTACACAATTATAAGATAATTGTAAAGTTTATTAGTTTTTCATCGCCAGCTATTGTGATGAACATTCTCTGATATCTACAAAATTTGATCTTATTTTGAAAATGAATTAATAGTGTCAAATGTTGCAGTGAGTTTGTAGATCTATTTGTGGTAGCAAAGAGTCTTTTGGATTTCTATTCAACATTTAACTTAGATATTTTGATTTTGTTTTTTTGTCAATTTTGTTTGGATGATTAGGATTTTTTTAAGCTGGAGTGGTAGAAATGTTGACTTGTAAACTAGAATGAGTGAGACTGAATTATCAAGGATGAAGCAACCACTTGTTCCGTTAGCGACTTTGATTGGCCGGGAGCTGCGTAATGGAAAGACTGAGAAGCCTTTTGTGAAGTATGGTCAGGCTGGTTTGGCAAAGAAAGGAGAAGATTACTTTCTAATCAAGACAGATTGTCAGAGGGTTCCCGGTGATTCTTCAACGGTGTTTTCTGTCTTTGCGGTATGTATCATATGTGTTCTTGGTCTGCGGGTCTATTTAATTAACTTGATTATCATCCTTTTGTTTTTAGCTAAATGTTTGGGGAAAGGTATTTGATTAGTAAGAAATGATAATGTTGCCTAAGATAATTGGTAATTGGTTCTGCATCGACGCACTGAAGGGAGTGTTTCTTTCTTAGGATTAGTAAATAAATGAGAGTTGAAGTGTGTGATTTCTTTCTTATCTTACATTTTCTCAGCGATCGAGTGGAGCGTCAATTTATTCCCACAATGGTTATGATATCAATAAGGAATTCTTGATTGGCAGATCCTGGATGGGCATAATGGTATATCCGCTGCTATTTTTGCAAAGGAAAACATAATAAACAATGTCATGAGTGCAATGCCGCAAGGTATAAGCAGGGAGGAATGGCTTCAAGCTTTGCCTCGGGCTCTAGTTGTTGCTTTTGTGAAAACTGACATGGAGTTCCAGAAAAAAGGTACATGAAGAGTTTTCATTGTCTCATTACTAGAGTTGTTCATATCCGCTCATTCTAACTTTTTAATTTCACATGCAGGAGAAACTTCTGGCACGACAGCTACGTTTGTTATCATTGATGGATGGACTGTTACAGTTGCATGTGTTGGGGATTCCCGATGCATATTAGATACCCAGGCAGGTGTTGTTTCTCTCTTGACTGTTGATCATAGATTGGAAGAAAATGTAGAAGAGAGGGAGCGTGTTACTGCCAGTGGCGGTGAAGTAGGAAGACTCAACATATTTGGAGGCAACGAGGTATGATGTGTAATAATCATCGTCATATTTCTTCAAATAATGACTCGTTTATCTAACTCGTATTGGTTCCTTAATATATTTAGGTGGGGCCACTTCGCTGCTGGCCTGGTGGATTGTGCCTTTCTAGATCAATTGGCGACACCGATGTGGGAGAGTATATCGTTCCAATACCACATGTTAAGCAAGTGAAGGTGAGTTGGTTTAATTCTCGCGGTCTTAGTTTACCGACCCTTTTATATGTAGGTGTTTAGTTCTAAATTTTAATATTCTCATTGGTTTCCCAGCTTTCAAATGCCGGTGGAAGGCTTATCATAGCTTCTGATGGTATTTGGGATACTTTGTCTTCTGATATGGCTGCCAAGGCATGTCGGGGTGTACCCGCAGAACTTGCTGCGAAGCTGGTGGTTAAGGTGATGGTTATTTGGGGCAATGTTGCAATTTTTCGAGGAATGAACACCTCATTATCTTGTCTAATGCCAACTCCAAGCTTTGTTTATTTTTTTAATCTTAACAGGAAGCTCTTAGGTCAAGAGGGCTGAAGGATGATACAACATGCCTTGTTGTAGATATTATTCCTTCGGACTATCCTTTATCGCCGATGCCATCAACTCCTAGAAAGAAATCTAACATGCTAAGTTCACTTCTCTTTAGAAAGAAATCTCAAAATTCGACAAACAAAGGAACTAATAAGCTTTCTGCAGTTGGTGTTGTAGAAGAGTTATTTGAAGAGGGTTCTGCAATGCTTACAGAAAGGTCATTTTGAAACTATAACCGCAAAATTTATAGCATGCAAATATATATTGGAAACGTTTTTAGAACGTATCTTATTTTCCCATTTTGTGTGTATTTCTGCGAGTGATTTATAGATTTTTCGTTTCCTTAAAATGCAGGCTAGGGAAGGATGTTTCTTCTAATACGAATTCTGGTATATACCGCTGTGCGGTTTGCCTAGCAGATCAACCCTCTAACAATGGTTTATCAATGAACACGGATCATTTTATCACGCCAGTATCTAAACCACGGGAAGGTCTATTCCTCTGCACAATCTGTCAGAAGAAGAAAGACGCAATGGAAGGAAAAAGGTCATGAAGTCAAAGTGACAACAATATAGCAATCTTGTATTCAATTTTAGTAGCATAGTAAATATTTTTATAATTTTTCCCTGGCAGTGTGAGCAATGCTTGGTTCTCTATTTTGGGTGGTGATTGTCATAAAAGCGTAACAATTGAGGCTAGGTTAGGTCCATTGAAGGTTGTTGCAAATTATTTTTTGGCTTGTGCTCAGCTGTTGGACTGACTGACAAGAACAAACATGTTACGTTGTTTAGTAGATAAATTATATTTGTTTGATTGCTAACGGTTTGTAACTAACTGACATATTCACTGTTAACATAATATAGCTGTCCCGATTGGTTGTTCTATTGTGTGAAACTTTGCTAGTAAATTCAACTTAACCGGAGCTGCATGATTAAGTAGTATTATCAATTGTTTGACTAACCCTTGTAACATTCTTAACTTGCTTAATAAGGAAGGATACATGCGATGCGAAGGCATTTCCTCATGATGCTAAGATATCCACATAACATGAGAGATGTGGTAAGCATTATCAATTGTTCAGTTGACCTAATGAATAAATAAATTGGAAACACTTTCTTATTTATTGAATCCAAGTTTGGCTGTCATCACATTAGTTTGTTTGGCAGTATTGGCACCTGTATTAATGTATCGGCATCGTCTTTTTCTATTTACTTATTAAATTATGGATCATGTGATTTTTTCCATTCTTTGTTTTTGGATTGCAGAAGTCATTCAATCCCCTTTAGTTTGTTAATAGGATACTCTTATAATTCAAAAAAATCTCGAATTTCTAAAATGCAACTGTTTATGGAAAACACAGTTTTTTTTAGTATATTTTAATGTAACATTATTTTATTTAAAAAATAAATAAAATTTTAAATCAATTTAAGCAAAAGTACCGTATTTTAATATATTTGAACATTGAAAGATAAATTAATTAATTTAAAAAAAATAGTGTATTTTAATATATCTGAACATTGAAAGATAAATTGATTAATTTTAAAAAAAAGTTACTAATTGGAATCTTTTGGGGAATAAGTAGATAAGGGCCAAGACATTTGTATGGGCCTGGCCCATTTCTGCTGCTTAAGCCCATACCATGATTAGCAAACAAGAAAAAAAACAGCACTACGTTCCGGTAACGTTAAACCCTTCTCGCAGTTGCTCGTTCTTCTTTACTTAAAATGAATTCCGTAGCAGCAAGACTCGCCAAGCATATGCGACTCTCTTCTTACGGTATCTCTCTTCGTTTTCTATTTCTGCATATAACCTGTAAACAATAACGTCAATGTCTCACTATTTCTGCTATGAATAATTCCACATAATTACAGCATATTCATTTCTAGGTTTCAGTGGAGCATTTTGTCAAACACTTGTTAGGAATTATTATATTGTACTTTTTTTTATATGTGTGTGAGATAAAATGTTTGCTGTTTCTGAATCCATCAGCTGCTGTGCCGAGAAGCGCGGCGGTATGGTACTCAACTTTGATATCTGAAACCGATGTTGATCAGCCTTCAGCAAATAAGGAAGAATTAGATGGTGAGTTTGATGATTTTCTTGGTGGTAGACCTGATTTACAGCTGCAAGGTGTTGATCCTAGAAGAGGTTGGGGATTCCGGGGCGTGCACAAGGTAATCTGAATTTTATTATTTTTGTAGACGCGTCTGTGATGGAATTTTGATTTTGTAACGGCTGAAGGAATCGGTTAGGATTAACTCGAAAAGCACTCAGCTAGGAGTTCAAAAAACAATAGCTTAATGATTAAGTTGAAATTAGCTTCTACATATTAGATTTTGAAGCAACCCTCTTATTTAACTTCTTTATGAAAACCGACAAGTTTATAACGAATTTCTTTGTAACTGTATAACCATATACTTATGTATATTGAAGAGCTTCAGTGAACTAGAAGATAATCCAAATTCCAATCCCTGTCTTATTTTATGTAGACTGTAAATTTTTTTTTTTGGTCTAGAAGCCCAATGGCTGTAATTTCACCTCCTAAAGGTGAATAAATGGGATGTCGCGAGTTCAAAGCTGCGCCCTTGCATCTGATCTGATATCCCTGCACAACTACCAAGTGAGTTGGTTTAATGGGACGTGATAGATTGTAATTTGATGTGCTTGATTCATTGAATCATGTTTTGTCTACTATGATTAGGTAGAGTTATTTTAAGTGCAAGGTTTTAAGTTTAATAGGGTTAATTTTTATCCATCCAACGAGAAATGCTTCAGGTAACATTCCCATTATCCGAACGTATAACTTATGAGTTTGAATAAATAGTATTAATTCAATAGTGTTCGTGCTAAAGCTAATAAGAAAGGCACTCTCACTAAACGTAGCTTGAGACTTCAGAATAGGAGATAGTTAAATGAACAAGTCTTCTGTTCTTTGTTAGCTTTAGATATGACTAGTGGTGCTATATTTGCTTGTTGAACCCGACAAATAATTTGACCAACACCGTAGTGATTTGAAGCAGGCAATTATTTGTGGAAAAGTTGGCCAAGCCCCTGTACAGAAGATATTAAGGAATGGGAAGAACGTAACCATCTTTACAGTTGGAACAGGGGGGATGTATGACCAAAGAATTATAGGATCAAAGGATTTACCAAAACCTGCTCAGTGGCATCGCATTGCTGTGCATAATGACGTACTAGGCGCTTATGCAGTTCAACAACTTTTTAAAAAGTAAGTGTACATATAAAGAGATATTTGATTTTGTTGTAAGTATAAAACTATTCAAGACTGACACTTGAAGCTTTAATGCAGTTCTTCGGTGTATGTTGAGGGTGAAATTGAGACTAGAGTTTACAATGATAGTATTAATGGCGAAGTTAAAAGCATTCCAGAGATATGCGTTCGCCGTGATGGTACGGTCATTTATATGCATTTTTTCTTATTCTTTATTAAGGTTTCTGTGAAAGACCAACAAGCATTAAGCTCTAATTATAATTGTTTTTGTTTCACTCTTCTCATTTCAAACTGATACTTTGTTGTTGCTCACATGCATCATACTGTGTTAATGCTCTATATGCTGTCTCTTCAGGGAAACTCCGCCTAATCAAAAGTGGAGAGAGCGTTGATAAAATTTCTTTAGACGAATTGCGTAAGTTCTTCTAACTATTGTTGCAATTTGCAAATAGTAACACGTTTTAATAGTCTTTCCCAGACACTTTACTTTGTGAGTTGTGACTGGATTTTTGGAGTTCTGTTGGACATGTCTTTATACTATTAAGATCAAAGTCTGTCATTGACTAGAATTTCGACTGACTAATATATTCATGCTGTCAGGAGAGGGATTGTTTTAGAAGAAATCGACACATTTAATGGAGAAATGGAGGCATCTACATTTGTAAGAATTGGAGAAATAGAAACATCTGCATCTGTAATAAAAACATATTTGTAGTGAATAGCAGCATTTGTAATGAACACCAAGATGATTATCCTTTAGCTTTCTGAATGTGTCTCCCACATTTTATTTTCTTATGAGAGAGGTACTAGGTGTACAAGATAGGGGTGATCGTATCCGAACCAATTCAAAAGCAAAACCGCAAATCGAACCAATCCAAACCGAAACCGCAAAAAACCGCATTTGGTTTGGATGATTTTGGATGATTTTTGGAGTGAACCGCGCGGTTCGGTTTGGTTTGCGGTTTGTATTTCACAAAACCGAACCAAACCGAAACAAACCGCATGTTTAATTTAAGTTTTGAATTTTAATAGTTAATTTATTATCTTTCCAAATCCAATTGCATAAAGCCACACCTCACGTTTTGAATTTTAATAATTAATTTATTAACTTAAGTTTTGGCATAATCAACTTAGTTTTTGTATTTTATTGAGCTACATATATATGTAATTGTCTACTGTCTAAATATGTATTTCATTTATAATGTATTTTTAGTTCTCTACTGTTCTTATAATATAATTTCTTTTGTATGGTATAATATCATATATTATATTGGCATTGAATTACTTTCCTTTTTCCTTTTATTTCAGTACATTTTTATTTTATAGTGTAAACCGCAGTCAACCGAACCGATCCTAACCGCATTGGATTGGTTTGGTTTGGTTTGGATGATTTATTAAAAATCAACCGAACCAAACCGAACCGCATGCATTTTTATCTCGCGGTTAGGATGACTTTTATGCTCAAAACCGAACCAAACCGCACCGCGAACACCCCTAGTACAAGAGCATATTTTTGGTGTCGGTCACAAGTTAGTTACTACTGAAATTTGAGTTGTTTTTTGTGTCTCCCACTTAAAGATGTAGTCATTTTAATTTCAATTTCAGGTTCTGTTTACATAGAAGAAATAGAGTGAACTAAAATACTTGGAAATGACATCAATGTGTTTTCTTAATTATTTAAAATATCAATTGATGAAATAAACTTGTATTGATTGGATTATATCCTAATAAATCTTACGTTTTTATTTTATTTCTCAATTTCAGAGATATAAGGTAGAATGAGATGCATAGTACTTGTTGTTTTCATGTTTAAAATAATTTTGAATAGATGAATAATGGTCGAGTCTACTAGGTCCTCATCATTAGGATGTTTCAGATCTTTGTTTAAACTTATGCAAACAAAATATCAATCACAAATCTCTAGAATAAAATATTGCATATGTATGTAACATGTTCTCGAACTACATATTCAAAACATGATAGGAAGACCACCGGTAATAATTTCTTAGACGAAGAGAAATTTTCTTAAAATTGACTAATCACAAGATTGAGATTATGTGTTTATTTACCTGATAAAGTCTGACATATCAAATATTAAAATAACATAACATATAATTTGTATATGTAATTTTATTCATGTGAATATTAAGTTTGAATATATCATTAATAGCGTATATTACGTCATGGCAGCAAGACGACGCCCTTCGATGGGTTGCTGTTCGAAAACAACTTCCTGAGCATCAGTAAGCAAGATACGCAGTCGATGACTGAAAGTGGCATTAAACCAGAGCTAGAGCAGCCAGAAAGGGCCAGTGAGCAGGTAGTTGCTATGTGGTTTGTTGGGGTCGGCATGCATCAAAGCGACACCTTCGCTTAGAGACTCATAAAGCGAGCCCATTATCAGTTCACTAAGGCAGGTATTTCACCCTTGATGGAGTTGGTGGGCCAAGGCAATAAACCTCTTGGCAACCTTCATAGAGCGACAATAAAAGACGTATTTTGAGAGCCACAAAGTCAGGAAGGCAACATGCTCCTCATCAGAAACTGAGTCTACTTGTTTCTGATGGAAATACTCAGTATACTTGGTAAAGTTGGCAGCTTCCTTGTCGAATTGAATTTTAATCAGCAACAATTGGTGTGAAAGAGTCTCCAGTAGGTTGTAGCCCAGTGATGGCTGCAACGTCGAAGAGGGTGAGGGTCATCATACCACACGGGAAGTGGAGGCTGTTAGTCGACCCTTCCCAAAAATAAAGGGAAGAGACTAGGAAATTAGGGCAGTAGGTGAGGCCGACGGAAGAAAGCTGGATCAAGTCATAAATACCTTGTTGTTTCCAAAAATCACCTTTTACCTTCTCAGTTTTGGACAACCAAGCCAGATAATCTTGGCTGACAGTAGGAACAAAACGAAAGATCCGTACAGTCCGATAAAGGGGGCTGAGGTCGAGGGTCTGATCAGAACCATCCCCCAAAGAAATAGGGGGTCTAATGTTAGGATGAATGGGAAAAACATCTTTTATAGTCTCCACTTCTCGTTTCTCATCAGGGATATAGGGCCAAGAAGGGCATGCACTTGTTGCTTCACGAGGAAAGGAAGCAAAACCTGGTGACGAAAAGCTTTCATCTTACCGTCATGAGCCAACAGAGGCTTCAGCACGAAGGGTTGCAGACCTTGGCCTTGAAGCACGTCATGCATAACAGAAACCAATAAGACACCTTCAGGGTCTTGAAGAACATCAACATCTTGAAGTTTAGCAGCCATGGAGGGAGTTGAAAGTTCTGAGGAAGGAAGTAAAAGGATCTTTGGGGGATCTTTGGAAACAAAAGAGATAGAGTTCGCAAAGAGTTTGGAAAAGTGAAGTGAGCGTAAAAAGGAAACCGAAGAAGTGAGATAGGTATTTACACTGTCAAGAATCTCAAGCGTTTAGGAGAAAGGGCAGATCATAGACTGATACGTGTCAGACGAACAAGAAACGTTTTGAGGAAGTTGGTAGAAAATGGGCGCCACGTCGATCCTAGGAAGTTGTAGCTAGAAGATAGGGAAGTGGCTGAACGTGCGCTGAAATGACGTTTGAGTGAAAAGCCATGATGAGGGTGACGTCAGTATGCACTAAAGGAAAAATTTGAAAATGTCTGTTTCTCTTCCAGTCGAAAAGGACATTTTGAGGGCAATTTGTTGGCTAGGATTTTCTACTTCTTAAAAAATCTAAGCCAAAGGATAGAAGCCAAAAAGAATGGGCGTCGCACGCAGAAGAACAAGGTCGAACCTCATTCGATCAACTGAAATGTAAAGGCTAACAAAGGTCTATTGGGCTTGAGAAACAAAAGCCCAAAACAAGGAGTGGGAGCCCATAGATTTGAAAGAAGCAGTTAAGAGGGGTTTTTGGAGGGAAAAACCAAATGAAGAATGTGGAGTTATAAGTTGGAAGTTACTCGAGGAAACGTGGGATCAATAACCTCCATAGAGTAGTTAGTTTTACGCATTATAAATAAAGTGTTTTGTACGTAGTTTTATATGTTCACAATTTACAAACGCCTACACGCTACACACTCAGAGTACCCAAGCTAAAAAGCGAAATGAGTCAAACAAGGGCTATGTATGTTTGAACCATCTACTTTTCTACAAACTTTAAATGTTATGTCATTTACTTTAAGTTCTTGTCGTTTTCGTTCTTTGTTTTTGTTGGCTTGATTTACACAAAATCATTTCCTTGCAAAACTTCCATTTCAACGATCAGGTGTGTCGAACGCCTGCCTTTATCCTTGTTGGTTTGATTTTCACCAAGAGCCTTGGTGAAGACGTATCTATCAAACTCCCGATCGTGTCGACGCTATCCTAGAATTGAAGGACTTTCCTCCAAAAAAACCTTTGAAACACAAAAGGCACTGTTCTGAGATTCTCTAGTCGATCTCGTAAGTGACCTTTAATAAGAGACTAGCGAAGTTTACCAAATCCAAGATTAAACACTATGGGTCAAGAACACCAGAGAACTATTGCGAACATTGTGACATACGTAAGTTTATATTCTTTACATCTACTACTACTACTACTACTCTCTCTCTCTCTCTCTCTCTCTCTATATATATATATATATATATATATATATATATATATATATATATATATATATATATATATAGATAGATAGTTTCTATATCTATATCTAATACTCTATTTCATACACTATATTAATTGTTGGATACATTATTTTTTTTAGGATGTCTCTAGATTTCGGACCCGTTCACACCCTATAGATGCTCCCGATCCGTGGATTGTGCCTTACATTGAGCGTGCGGGGGTTCGGTCATGTAATGAATTTGGTAAATACTACAATTGATACTAAATTCAAATTGCATTGTGTGAACGTTGGAGGCCCAAGACTCACACTTTTCACCTTCCAACGGGTGAATGTACTGTCACACTAGAGAATGTATACATGTTATTGGGTCTCCCAATTGATGGAAAGACAGTGAATGAAAACGTTCAACAACCTAATGCCCATATGCGAGCAAATGTTGGGCGTAGATCTGGTCGAGGGTGTAGTTGAAGCGAAAGCAATGGGCTAAGGTATTAAGCTATCGACCCTTAAATATCGTTATGACCGCTTTAATTTGAACGAGAATTCGTCTGAAGGATAAAAAAATAATGAAAACTAGATTTTATATTATGTTATTATTTGGTAACTTTCTATTTTCCGAAGGCACGAGGAATAATATAATTTTTATGTACTTGTGTTTGCTTGAGGACATTGGTACCATCAAGACGTATAGTTGGGGTTCTGCGGTTTTGGCTTACCTCTACAGCTCCTTCTGTAAAATTGCTAAAAAAGAAAGTTGTACATTTTATGGATGTGCATTCTTACTCCAAGCATGGAGATGGTGGAGAATGCCGAGTTATTAGACCTCCGTCGTGCGAATCGTACCAGGGTCATCCGCACTAGGTCCGCCAAATATGTAATTGTAGATCCTATTATGATTAATGTAATTGTAGTTTTCTTATTAATATAAAATGGTAGTTATTTTTTATTAATATTCTTTATTTAAATAATATAGTTTATTAGTTAAGTAGAATAATTTAAACAATATAAAATAAGTGGAGTAAATAAAATAAGAAAAAAAATAAAATAATGTTGTATCACTAGGGGTGGCGACTTGGCCCAAAATTTAAGTGTATTCGCCAATGAGTTTGGCGACAATGTGTTAATTTTATGAAAAATTGGTCATTTGCGTAAACATTTTAAAATGTTGGTTATTTGTATAATTTTTTTGAAAAAATTGGTTAATTAAAAAAATTCAAACGTTGCAGTATTCATTTAAAAGTTACAGTATATTCCAATTGATTCTAACTATTCAAATTGATACTATATTAATACTATGTAACAGTTGCAGTATTCTTCAAATTGATAAATTCAAAGAATTTTTTTTATTTGAATAACTTTAAAACGTTAATAAAATAAATTAAAAGAAAATACTAAATAAAAAATTAATTTAGATAATTTTAATACGTTTTTAAGAATATTAAAAAAATTAATTGTTATTTATTTTCAAAGTAAAACATTTTTTAATATCAAAATTATTTTTTACAATATATTTTAAAAATAATTGTGTGATTTAAATTATGATCTAATTTATTTTTTAATACAACATTTTTAAGAATATCAAAAAATTTAATTGTTACTTGCTTTCAAAGTAAAAACGTTTTGTAATATCAAAATTATTTTTTACAGTATATTTTAAAAAAGTGATGTGATTTTAACTATGATCTAATTTATTTTTTAATACAACATTTTTAAGAATATCAAAAAATTTAATTGCTACTTACTTTCAAAGTAAAAACGTTTTTTAATATCAAAATTATTTTTAATAATATATTTGAAAAATAATTTGTGATTTAAACTATGATCTAATTTATTTTTTAATACAACATTTTTTAGAATATCAAATTTTTTAATTGTTATTTACTTTCAAAAATATAATGGCCAACTATGTGTGAACCATGAAAGAGATTCATTGATGATGGTCAACTATTCGTGAACCATGAAATAGAACCATTGATGATGATCAACTATGTGTGAACCATGGAAGAGATCTATTCATGATGGTCAAATATGTGTAAACCATGGAAGAGAGTCAACATATGAATGTCAATTATGTGTGAACCATGGAAGATAATCAACAGATGATGATCAACTATGTGTGAATCATGGAAGAGAGTTAACAGACGAGGTCAACTATGTGTGAACCATGGAAGATAGTCAACTGATGATGATAGTCAACTATGTGTGAACCATGGAAGAGATCATCAGATGATGGTCAGCTATGTGTGAATCATGGAAGAAAGTCGACAGATGAGGCCAACTATGTGTGAACCATGGAAGATAGTCAATCGATAATGGTCAACTATGTGAGAACTGTGGAAGCGATCGTCAGATGATGGTAAACTATGTGTGAACCATGGAAGATAGTCAACACATGTAGTCAACTATGTATGCTGGACCATGGTAGAGAGTCAACTCGTAATGGTCAACTATGTGTGGACCATGGAAGATATCAACAGATAATGGTCAACTATGTATGAACCAAGAAAGAGATTCAACAGATGATGGTCAGCTATGTGTGAACCATGTTAGAGATGCATCGAAGATGGTCAATTATGTGTGAACCGTGGAAGATATCCATTGATGATGGCAACTATATGCGGACCATGCAAGAAATCCATTTATGATGGTCAACTATGTGTGAACCATAGAAGAGAGTCAACATATGAAGGTCAACAATGTGATTTTCATTGAAGAGAGTCAATGGATGATGGTCAACTATTTGTGAACCATGTCAAAATTGCATAGGATGATGGTCAACTATGTATGAACCATGGAAGAGCTCAATAAATGACGGTCAACTATATGTGAACCATGTCAGGCATGCATAAAAGACCGTCGATTATGTGTGAACAATGTCAGATAGTCAACTGATGGTGGTTGACTATGTGTGAACCATGTCAGAGATGCATTGAAGAGGGTCGACTATGTGTGAACCATGTCAGATAGTTAATTGATGATGATCGACTATGTGTAACCATATCAGAGATGCATTGGATACGATCAAATATGTGTGAACCATGTCAGATAGTTAACTGATGATGGTCGACTAAGTGTGAACCATGTCAGGGATACATAGATGATGGTCAACTATGTGTGAACCATGTCAAATAGTTAACTAATGATGGTCGACTATGTTTGAATCAAGTCAGAGATGCATTGAAGACGGACGACTATGTTTAAACCATGTCAGATAGTCAACTGATGATGGTCAACTATGTCTGGACCATGTCATGGATGCATTAAAGACAATAGACTATGTGTGAACTGTGTCAGATAGTCAACTTATGATGGTCGACTATGTGTGAACCATGTCAAAGATGCATAGAAGACGATCGACTATGTGTGAAACATGTCAGATAGTTAACTAATGATGGTCGACTATGTCTGAACCATGTTAGGGATGCATTGAAGATGATCGACTATGTGTGAACCTGTATCTCATTTTCACGTTGGCGTTAGTCCCTGGGGTTAGAATTCTGTTAAAAAAAAGCTGACTGGGCTAACGTTGCTGATGTGGAAATGATTTACATTTATTTATTTTGCTTAATACGTGGAAACCTAGTAATGTGGCCATTATAAGGAGGACGAAATCAAAAAGGGGTCATTTTCTCACATTCCTCCTATCTTCTTCCTATCTTCTCAAATTTCTTCATCTTCTCTAAATTTTCAATGGCAACATCGAGCATAGGTGATTGCACTGAGTCTCAAATCCCAATTTGTGGTTGCAATAAATTAATGAGGATGTTCATCTCAAATTCAACCAAAAACCCTAAAAGAAGATTCTGGAAATGTTCAAATTTGGGATTAGGTTACAAGCTATTCATATGGGATGATGAACTTGAACGCAGCACATCAACTGAACCCAGAAAATTAATTAGATGCAATTGCTCAGAGGTAGTTCAGGAACTAGGTTGCATCATTAAAGAAATTGAAGCCAAGAAAAAAGAGAAGATGAAATTGAAGTTGGAAAACGAAAGGAAGAAGGCCAAACTGCTCAAGCTTTTGTTGACTCTTTCATGGTGTTTGTTCTTTGTTTACCATAAATGGTAGTGAGATTCAAGTTGTTTGTTGTCTGGAATTTTTTTCTATTTTAGTCCCTAGAGGAAAAATAAATGTGTGTATTTCGTCCATGTTAGAATCAATTATTGACTCAATCAACACTTGAAATATTGTTGTTATATTTCATCCCTATTTACTAATGATTTGTTTGAAGTACATATCTGTTTGTAAATGGTTTGTTTGTAGTAGAACATAAAGGCTAACAAGACAAAAATGGCATATAATTATGTCTCAAAATACTTAAAGCATACTTAACCATAATGATGTTTGATATCTCAAACTTACATAAAGCCAAAAAATGGCATATAATTATGTCTCAAAATACAACAAGATACACCATGCATAAACCAGTGTCATGGTACATATCTCAGAATTACATAAAGTAAACAAAGCCATATATTGGCCAACAAAGTCAAAAGGCAATAAGACAGTTCCATAAAAAGCTTCTTAATCAAGACAGTTCCATAGGTTGTGATGGATCACTTCCTGCTCCTTTGAGTTTCTTGGTTTTAAGCACCCTTGTCCTGTCACTTGTTCTCAACTCCAACTTTTTTGCAACTTTTGGTTTTGGTGTCTTCTTTTTCTGCAAATTATAGAATATTAGATATACAACCACATCATCAGTAATGCAGTCAAAATATTAGCATCTATAATAAACTCAATTGGTTTAAGAACTGTTGGAGTAGTAGAAATAGTTGTAGGTGGCACATCATCAGCAGGTGCAGTCAAAATATAGTCTAGGGCAGAAACTTGTACATCATCAACAGGTGCAAATGTAAGTGATGATGTTGCTCCAGTTTGTGCATGTGTATCAGGGCCAGTTTCAAATAGTTTTGGTTGAGATTGACTTGCCTCAAATGCTGCTGCAAGATCTGCAGCAAGCATTTCAAACTCAGGGCCAACATCAGTTTGTGTTACATTATGTTGAGGTTCAACTCCTGCAGTTTCAGCATTGGTGGCCTGAGTTTGGTCTTGTGTTGGAGCTTCAGCATTGGTAGCCTGACTCTGGTCATTTCCTGCAGTTTCAGCATTGGTAGCCTGAGTTTGGTCAATTGTAGCAGTTTGAGAATTACTTGGATGAATTTGAACATCAGTCTTTTTGGCTTTCTCTGTACAAAAAAATTTAGTTATAAAATATTACACATCAATAACCTTAATAATAGCATATGCCAATAATAGACAACATCAGTACCTTTCTTTTTTGAGCCTCAGGATCAACTTCTTTACTTGTACAACTTCTTGCATTATGGCCATGGACACCACACTTTGTGCAGCAGAAAGTTGTTTGTGTCCTCACCTTATTAGAGTCCTCATCAGGTTCCCTCCTCCTTAGCTTCTTTGGCCTTCCAGGTCCTCTTTTATAAGATGGAGGCAACATCTCTTCCATGTCAACCTCTGGCCACATGCCTTGGCCATTAATTGGACTTACACTATAGCTATAACATTTAGCATAAGCAACTTTGGAATAATAATCATCCACAAAATCCTCAGGCATTTGGTTCTTAAACCCTAGTGCAGCTACTGCATGTCTAAAAGGGATGCCCACTAATTCCCAAAAGTTACAAGTACATGTTTTTTTAGATGTATCCACAATAAAACTATTCCTGGTATGGATATCTTCAACTTGCCACAAAGTGTCACCAGACCAATTTGGTATCCAATTCCCTGCATGTTCCACCTCTTTATCCAACCTTATTCTAGGCCTAGGCATTATCCTATGTTTCCATCTATCAACCCTTTCTCTTAAGCTTGCATTCCTATTCATGAGGTAGTTTCTTATCCATTCACACATGGTTAATATTGGTTTATCTCTAGCCACTAATATAGTGCTATTAAAATCCTTATACACATTATTCATAAGCACATCACATCTAGGATAAAAAGAAAATGCATGCTTACACCAAGATTTAGTAGGTATGGCTGACAACCACTCCCAAGCCTTAACATTCAGCTCCTTCAATTCTTTCATCTTCACCTCCCAAGCTTGGATATATGTGGCTTTTGCAGCTGCCATCATTAGGTCTCTGATCTGTGTCCCTCCCCCAAACTTCTTTTTGAAATTGGCATATAAATGCCTAAGACAAAGTCTGTGTTCAACCCTTTCAAACAGTTCTTCAAAGACAGGTATCAGACCCTGCAAAAAGAAAGGGATGTTATACAAAACAAAATCTACATTCAAGGATGATATCCAAAAAGAAACACATATTTAGGGATGCGATCTAAAAAAGTTTACATTACCTTTTGTTGGTCTGAGATGAAAACCCATCTCTTATCTTGACCAATATCCTCCAAAAGCAATGTAAGAAACCATCTCCATGACTCTTTTGTCTCAGTTTCACATGCACCAATTGCTATGGGATAGTATTGGTCATTTGGATCTCTACCAACTGCTATAAGAAGAGTCCCTCCATACTTGGTCGTGAGATGACATCCATCAACACCAATGAATGGCCTACAAGATGTTGTGAAGCCCTTCTTAAGCCCATCAAAGCAAAAAAAGAAACTGCCAAATCTTGGTTGGAGTGTAGGTGCAATCCTAGCCATATCAATTTTACAAGTGTTCCCCATGTTAACTCTCCTTAATTCTGCAGAGTATCTCCATAAAAGGTTGTATTGTTTCATTGCATCACCTTCAATCAATGCCTTTGCAATTTGTTTAGCCTTCCATGCCCTGCTCATAGTTATACCAACAACAAAGTTACTCCTTATTTCAGAGACAATATCACGAATCTTCACACCATAAAAAGATGCCATTCTAGCCGCCACTGTTTTAGCAACCCATTTGGAACTAGCAGAACTATTATTCAATACCCTACCATACGTGTGACTTCCAACCCACTTCTTCATTCTATACGTGTGCTTATTCCCAACTTTACTTACTAGTGCTAAAAATCCACATTTGCCCTTGCAAATTACCCTTACTCTGACTTTGTCATTTTTTACAAACTTGATCTCCCTCCCATTCAATACTGACCATTCAGTAATTGCTTCTTTAAACTCATTTAGTGATACAAACTCCAACCCCACTTTGAAGTTGTAATTCTTGCCCATATCCTCCTTCTTAAACCTTGGATATTTTTGGTCCTTCTCTCCATCAGATGCATCAGGGTCACTGCTATCAAGCTCATCACTAGCATAGTTTGTCTCCATCTCCTTATCCACACCACTTGTTGACCCTGCATTGTCAACACTAATTTGAACTTTCTTTGGAGTAAGCTTGTGCTTATTTGCTGGAACTTTCACCCTACCTTTTTTGCTATTTTCCGAGTCTTCATCAAAGCAGTCATCTAACCCAAGAGCCCTTTCATTATCACTGTCATCAAATGATAAACCATCAACTTCATAGTCACTATCCTGACTGTCCTCACTATCCTCAGTATCCTCAGTTTCATCACATACTTGTACATCATCACCTCCACCATTATCATTTCCTACTTGTACATCATCACCTCCACCAACATCATTTCCTACTTGAACATCTTCAACTCCACCAACATTATTGGCTACCTGCACATCATCACCTCCACCAACATCCTTTCCTACTTGAACATCTTCAACTCCAACATCATTGCATACTTGTACATCATCACCTCCACCTATATCATTTCCTACTTCTACTGCATTGCCTTTAAGCTCGACATATAAGTTGACTACAGATTTCATTTCTAAAGCATATTGATATACATTGTGAGCATCCACATAACTGATCATTCTACTATACCTATCAGCATCATTGTTATACCACCATAACCAATATTCTGACTGCTCAAGACCAGTTATCTCTTTCACAATCCCCGTTGCTTCAAATAAGCTCCATCTACCCGGATCGATTTCTAATGCATGCTCATTCCCCCCACTATAATATACAATACAGTTCCTAAAAAACCTACCCCCTTAATGAACAATCACAGTGAACTCCATGACTTACAGGTTTCAACAACAGATAATGAGCAGAAGTAACTCACCTATAGAACGAAGAACAAATAACGATGAACAAAGAACTGAGGCGAATGCGTTACTTGATCATGAAGTTGAGCATTTCTCCATCTTCATCCCTTCGTCTCCTCCAACCCAGAAACAGAGATTCTAATTTCATCCAACATACTTAACCCTAATTTACAGGGACTAAAAGCAAATGTACATTTCTGAATATTTGACATTTTTGGTGGGAAACTAATAGGTTTCCACGTGTGCAACATATTAAGCAAAAAAATAAATGTAACTCATTTCCACATTAGCAACGTTAGCCCAGTCAGCTTTTTTTAACAGAATTCTAACCCCAGGGACTAACGCCAACGTGAAAATGAGATATAAGGATTCAGACAAAAAAAAAGATACAGGGACTAAATTCAAAAACACGCTAACTTACAGGGACCAAGGGACTATTTAAGCCTTGATTTTATAATCATTTTCCACTTGTAACCTTAGGTGTTATGCCACTGAACTGGTCCCTATTGTTGTTTCCATTTAGCTGCTTTCGATTTACAAATACTCTTAAGTCACAAGAAAATATAACCGCGACTTTTGTTTCTTTGTTAAATGATTTTTTTAATGCATCATATTGCAGTTGGAGTGGCAGTAGCACTCATTGGATTGCATGCTTACAGGATATATGCTGCAAGGAAGAGTTCTACCTTTTTAACTGAAGTTGAACCACAGAAAACTAATTTGAAACTATGTTTGGTAGACCTAAAAGAGAAGTCATTATTTGAAACCTTAAAATTTTGCATGATGTAAGAACATCCAACTTCAAGTTGCATCTTAAATTTCTGAACCAAAAAAGGAGGCACAATCACTTGAATCATATCGAGCTACAAAAATCGAATAAAAACTAATTAGATGGCAATAAACATCTTGCAGGAATATACTACGTTAATGAACTCAAAGAATACCTTAATTGCTATCTTCCTTAAATCTTTTGAATCATTGATGTCTTTGACAACTTTAATAGGGCGAGCCATAGATCGATTTGTCCACACGACTAAAAACAAACAAAAAACGGTTAAAACTCAATTTTGCAGATACAGTGCTTTGATGTTTGTTCAAAATTGGATATTGGTGAGAACAAATCTGGAAAATGCGAGAGAAAAAAAAAATTATTTTAGACTTACCTTCTTTCGGATTTTAGAACAATTATGCAGAAGTTGGAAGATCGATTATAAAGTCATTTTGTTTTTGTAGTTGATTAGGGTTTTTGAAAAGTTGGAAGAATTAAATGGAGGCTGCAAGTTATGATGGTGTGAAGATTTTTTTTTTTACTATTGTTATTTTTAAATATGAAGGATATAATTGAATTTGGTGCCTTGGTATTCATGTACAGATGCATCGGTGATGGGTGATGGATCCAAATTTAATGTACATGTGTCATTAATTTAGTGGATATTTTTAAATTTATTTTTAATTTAATTTCCTTTTTAATAGGAATCATGGGGTGGTTGTGATATTGAAGGGTTGAGATTTACTCTTGTATTTCTTTTTTTAATATTTTCTTAACATTAAGCATTTTACATCGTGCAAATTGGAACCCAATGCATTGATTCCCAAACCACTTTATTGGAATACCAATGTGCTGTGTTCAAAGCTTACTTTGATGAGTTGTTGTTATAAAACAAATTAACGAATTAACGAAAAAAATAAATAAAATATGTGAAAAAATTTGTGGACATGATACATCAGAACATTTAATGTCAAAACAATGCAGTGAAAATAGTGTAGAAAAAAGACTAAGGTGTCCTTAAAATTAGTTAAAACTGAATTTAAATGAGTATGGTTAAACATGATTTTTCCATGTACTTTAATTTTTATAGATGTATATTAGATAAACTAGTCAGAGACACGTGCTGTCGTTCGGGTGCATTATTTGTGGTGTAGTATTTTTTGAACGATACGAAAAATGTGAAGCAATGAAGTTTGATCAAATTGCATATGTAAAAAGGAATTGACCATTTAAAAAAAATTACTAATAAGATATTAGTAGTATGAAAATTAGGTTCTAAGTTAAAATAATGAACCATAAAAAATGTTTAAGATAGGTCAAGAACACAATAGCAAAATATGACAAGTATTGAATTAAATAATTGACGACCAATAGGTTGAGATAATGATTGATTAAATTAAAATAGATATTATATTCATAGTGACCCGTGAAATAATTTAAAAAATGATCTAAATTAAAAAATAAATTATACTATCATGCAATTGATTTTTTTATAGAGAGTAGATTGCTATCAAAATATTCTATTATACTATATACTAATAGTATATAAATCAATATATTTGTTTATATTCGTGGTAAGAAAATATTTATAATTTATTTAAAATTATATCATTTTGAATCAACAAATTCAAATAGACTATGTGTCTAGGACACTTGATTTTGTAAGATACATTAAGCCTATCCCATAATCATGGCACATTAAAGACCAAATGATAAGCATGTGAGTCACTGGAAAAAAAACTAAAATCATTTGGAAAATAAGAAACCAATTTTAGGAGAATTTGTTTAAACTTAAATACTTAAACTTTAACAAATCAATCATTCAATAACAAGAGAAGTGGCACATATACAAACCATTGACTTATGGTTGATCAAATAAAACATGACATACAAACATCTGAAACATGTTGTAATCAACACAAAAAGTCAGAAACATGGTGTAAACGAAAATAACATTAACAATCAGGACCGGTCCCGATTTTTTAGATGTCCAAGACAAATAATAAAAATGGACTCCTAATAAAAAAATTGAACAACTAATTTTAAATTTATATATATATATATATATATATATATATATATATATATATATATATATATATATATATATATATATATATATAAGTAATTTATAAAATGAGATCAAGTTTGAAGTTTTTATATAATCAACATTGTCGTGGAATTAAAACAGTTGAATCATATGAAATACCTTCAAATATTTAATGATTTTATGAGAATTTAAAAAAAAAATATATTAGTAATTATTTTCAATTATTTTTTATAAATTAAAAAAATAAGTTTAATATCTAACTATTTAAATATTTATCATTAAAATTTTAATATAATATAAATTACGTAATTTTTTGAAAATGGTAGTATATTAAAAAAACATCTTTTTAATTTTTTTATTTAAAATAATATTAAATTTAATTGATATTTTAAAATCTATAAAAATTATAATAAAATATTAAAAATTAAAAAAACTACACACTATTTATATTTATTATAGAATTATAAAGATAATTTTAAATAATTTAAAAAAAATCCTAAATTACTACATAATTATAGATTAATTTATAATTTTAAAAACAAGTTGAATTTATTATAGAGCAAGGAATCGAACAAAAGACACGGCGCTACTGCCTTACATCCTAAGACGCTTCTACATCCACCAGGACATTCATTAAATTTTGCTTAACATTAAAATAAATAATTTTTAATATATTTCTTTTTAATTTATAAAGCCCATAAATTTAAATTTTGAGGCCCCACTATTTTTGAGGCCTTGGGCTATAGACCTGCTTGCTCTGGCCCAGGGCCGACCCTGTTAACAATTAGTAGGGTCAATTAGTTAACACATATATTGCAGAGTCATGTAAACTTTCGAAAACCATAATTGACAGTTTTGATTTGAGATAGAAAAATATTGAATGATAATCAAGTTTTGAAGAATGATTATCAGATTTAAAACATGTTTAAGAATTGGAAGCTTACAACATGTTTAATATATGGCAGTACGAAATTCGATTTTCCATCCTATACCAATGTCATCTCTATTTCTTCCCACAATCCTACAACTGTTTTAAATACTACTTTCATGCACTCTGGAAGAGATTGGATGAGACTAAAATCCCACCTGAAATTCAAACATAAAGAGAATTATGGCCAAAAACTTTAGAAAGATAAGAAAATCACAGGAATAGGTGAATGACAACTTCAAATCAACCTTTGGATTGCTTCTATGAAGAATTCGAGTTCTACAACCGTGCTGAATGCATCATAAGTATCATCTAAAACAGAAATACATGACACCAATTCTCCTCTTATCTTTTTTGAAGTGGCATATTTATGCTCAAAGGACATAGCCAGTGGCCAAAAGTAAGCCTCAACTACTCGATTCCTTGCGTAAGGGACTTTAGTCGTAAAGTCTGATTTTTTCCACCACCTATAATAATATAAAAGCAACAATTATTATATCGAAAAATGAGTACATTTCTAAGGAAAATGGTTGATTGTGATTAGACATTCCGTTCGAAAATGAGTACATTTTGAATATTTGGTGACACTAGCAAGTTCTTTTTTATGCATTTTCTGAAGCATGTTGAAATAGGTCATAGCCAGTGGCCAAAAGTAAGCCTTAACTACTCGATCCCTTGCATAAGGGACTTTAGGCGTAAAGTCTGATTTTTTCCATCAACTATAATAAAATAAATGCAACTATTATCATATTGAAAAAATTGAAAGAGAAATTGAGTAAATGAACCACATACAGATAAACATTATATTCATAACTGGTCGTGCAAAAACTAAATTGAACTAACACTAAATGAAACTTACCAGGATTTAAACAAAGCTTAACAGAAGAAATAATGTTCGGAACCACACTCACAACAATCACAGAAATAATTAAAACAAACCACACAACCATTAAAACCTAAAACTCATTAAAAAGAACTAAGACAAAACCTTTCATTCAACAATGAACCTTCTATCTCTTCAATCTCTAATTTGTGGTCTATCACTTTAACCATGCACTTACAAATATGTTTGTCTCACTTTACTAACATATCAAAACCCCAATAAAATGGAATAAAACCACTAAAAAAATCTTGAGCAATATCAAGACACATTAAAGGCTTTTTCTGAAGCCATCTGCTGTAGAGTTTGCATGCAATCTTTTTTTTTTGTTTGTCAATATTGAATTAGGTTAGCACCAATTTTATATGCAAATTATTGGATGTTCAAACACTGACAGTTGCAACAACAGTAGACAGATGGTATGCAAACAGTTAAACATAAGATTTGCTAATCTAAAAAAGAACTATGGTTACTCCTTCCTTTTGCTCGCCCGATCTCAAGTTACATCATATCACCTACAGTCACATGAGATAGATTTTGTTTTCACTTTTTTATATGACACATGGGAAAATATGTTTGACAAGTGACAACACAATTGGCTGTATGACAATCTAATAGGCCCATTAGTCTAAGAAGTGATTTGATATGATTAAAAAAAACTAACAAATTCTATTGGATAAGTGATTTGAAAATGATTGTGTATGAAATGATAAATAAAGGTTTAATAATATTTTAAAGTTTTAGAATATTATAAGAATTTAATTTACATTAGCTGACATTGTAAAAATATTTTGCATGGTTAATTTATCATATTTGTTTGATTTATGTAAGTAATTGACTTACATTAATCATATTTAATGTATCATTTATGAATGGTTGTGATATACTCCCTCTGTCTCAAAATAAATGTCGTTTAAGGTTGTTACACACAGATTAAGAAAAGTAATGATTGAGTCAATAAAGATAACATTTTTACAAAATTACCCTAATTACTATTGGTTGTTATATATTGTCATGACTTGAAAAGCGTGTAGATAAAGGGTAAAGTTGGTAAAAGTTAGTTAATGTTGCATTGGGAAAGTAAAGAGACTATTATTTTGGGACAATTTTTTATAGCTAAAAAGACACTTATTTTGGGACAGAGGGAGTATTATTTGTGTAAAATATTTTATTTTTATAGTGCATAATAATTAATTTCTTATAATAATATGGAATATAGATTTTAATTGAAGAATTTATTTAATTTTTTTAAAATCTTACAAATTCTTTATTCAATACAATATTTGGTTTTTTCATATTAGAGAGTTTATGTATTACGAATAAAATCAAACTTTTCAAGACCTTGTTCACCTAAATTTCTTAATTTTCTTATTTCATCATTCTCTTTTTTCCAAAGTCTTCTTGTCTCTTTCTCTTCAAATTCTCAAACAAAGCTTAATGGCTTATATTGCTTGAAGTTTTGATAGCTAACTATGAAAATTATAATAAATTTTGATAGATTTAGTGAGTCAAATGCAATAAAATTTAATAAACTTTTTTTTTTCCAAATATGAAACAAAAAAATAAAATTACAAATTCAAATATTGAAAAATAGAAATTTATTGATCATTTTTTAAAAATATTTGAAAAATATTATGGGTGGTTTTAATAAATTATTGATTTAAATTTTGATTTATTTAATGCAATATTAAATCATTTTTATTTTTATTTATACTATTCATTTATATTGCCTAAGTTTTATTTAATATATTCTATTATGTATTCAGTATTTATGAGAAAGATGGATAAATTCATCAATTCACCTTAAAATGACACAAATATCAATATTTAAAATTTTGAAATAAATTTCAAAATTAAAATTTAATGTTTCCTTCGAGTTTTTTGTTACCTAATTATGAAAATTATAATAAATTTTGATAGATATATTTAGTCAAATATAATTAAGTTTAAATAAATGTTTTTTTATTGTAAAAATTATATGAAACAGGAAAATGAAATTATTAATTCAAATATGAAAAATTTTCAATGTTTTAAAAAAATACGAGAACAAGCGCGCACAGGAAACCAATATATATGCGTAAGCACGAATATTTTACTAGTTGTAACGAAGACTTTACTCTTACTTTTGCAATAAATAATGAAATTCTGGTATAACAAAACTCAAATGTCCCATAGAATGTCGAGACATCTGGTTTGTTATCAACAACATATCCAAGATAAAGACAATTTAAGTAGTTGCTAAAAAGTAAAGTGTACACAAGAATTATTAACCTAGTTCGGTGAAATCACACCTACTCTGGTGGCATACCAAGCCATGAATGAAGTCCACTATCAGCAGTATTAATTCAGAGCTAAACTAGTTTCAAGTTTACATCCCCTCACTTAATCCCTACCCAATGACCCTTCTACATAGATCCTCTCTAGATATGAATATCCCCATCTCACTTCCAATCATCGCAATGATGTTGTACAGTTCTCCAGTCCCAGGAGCTGTAACAACGACCTAATTTCCACAATCCTGTATCCACAGAATAGAAGACACACTTCCATGATGAGGAGACACACTCCTATGTCGAGCAGGAAGCCGCACTTCCCTCCATACTCAGCCTTGACTCTAGACTAAGAACACATACTTGGAGTTGCTTAAAAGCTTCCTCCAAGAACAATACTCAACTAATTACCTAAAGGCTTCTGAGTGAGAACACGATGACCATCCCACAAACCGGGTGGTTCATCGACAAACGCAACCCTTATAATTTTACATGTTGGTTGGCTTGATTTTTCTAGGTTACAATGCTTTTATTTATGACCTAGTACCCAATTGGTTTTGGACTTCTAATCACAGCAAATATGCTGTTACAAATCTCCAAAAGATTCTCCTACAAAATAGGTCTTCAATCAAATCCTCCTAATTAATCTCCAAAATTAGAAAGTCTACATTCAAACTTACTCTGACTTGATTCTTCCAGATTCTTCTTTGCGCCACATATGATTGCATAATATTGGTTAGTAATATTCTGCATTGCTGTTAATTTCTAGTCAGATTCAATCCACAGCAGTTGTGATTCAGGCACGATGTCGATTGGAACATGTTTCGACACCTTCTTTAACATGTTGCTTCCATATGTTGAAACACTTCAACACAACATGTTCTTATGTCAAGTAGATCTTCAACCTGTTTCTCTTCCAAGTATAATTCCTACTTAACTAATTACTACTATATTAGTTTTACCAAACATAATGCCAATTTAAATAATAGAGAAACAAAAGTCTCCCCCTTTAGCTTATTTTGGCTAAAACTAATTTATACAACCTTTGCATTACAGAAGCTAAAAAAAATCAAAGATATTTAAGTTAAGTACAACAACAGTAATTTGAAGTCTTCAGATAGTCACTGTTTATGATCTTCAATCTTAGTTTGTAACAGTCTTCCGTCTTCGTCTATGATGTCTCGACATCATACTAGGACTTCTTTATGGCAGTCCCACTTTCCAATGTTCTCTCTCTCTTTTAAAGTTTCCCATGGATAACACATAGTTTCTTCCCCTTAAAAGATGATCTCCAGAGATAGCAAAAATAATCAATTCTCCCCCTTTTTAGCCAGAAAAAAGACAAAGGCTATTAAGAAGAAGAACTCACTATAGCACGGTAACCATAAAACCACAGAGACCAACTTCACGTAGAAGGAGAAAAATTTGAAGTCATGGTGCACATGAGGAAGAAAATATCTGATACTCCCCCCAACCTGAGAACTATGCTACGACATAGAAAAGACATCCTCTTTTAGAGCATAAGAGGAAACACACCAACAGAAACAAACACTTGAACTATCCATTCACATACATAGAGAGACCATACCTCTATATTGGATAACTCAGAACACAAGACACAATTTGTTTTCAAGACTCAAAACAAACACTTGCAGAAACTGCAAAAACAAACAGACACAGAATATAATGTTCTATTTGACACCTTTGCAAAACAACTGCAAAGATTGACCTCAGACTTAGCAATGTCTGAACACTATCATTTTTCCCTATGTTTGCCACAAGATGACAAACATAACCTTCACAGACTCTAAACTTACTCATACCCGAACAAAGGACATGAGAACAAACAAACAACGATACAAAAAAGGTGAAGTGAAGAAAAAGAAACAAAAAAACTCTCTAAATACCCGAGCAATCAAAATAACATACCTAGAATGTAAAAAATGTTTTGGTCAGAAACGTTATTTCAACAACAAAAAAACACATCAGGTACGTTTTGTGCACCGGCTAGAAGAAGTAAGTTCATCAGAACCGATTTTTCTGGAAATGACAGTTTCCAAAACATGCACGGAAGTCAGAACACGTGATACACACCATCAATACACGTTTTAAATGAAACATTTACGAATAATCACTGCTGGTCTTCAAGGAAAAACCATGTCTTGAGATATGCCATGACTTCAAGTTCATCATTGTCCTACAGCTTAAGTAGATTAGTCTTTAAAAGACTCTTCCATAAGATTAGAAGCAGTAGTGCATTGTCTTTGCTGGTCTTCAGCCCTCAGGTTCTGTTGGAAAAATAAATCCTCCCAGACACCACATAATCTCCCAAAGTCCAACTTGAGATACCTGAGACCAAATGATTAAATCTATCATCTTCATATGATTCAACCATTTTATGCTCTGTCAAGCATAGTGAAATGTCATGACATATTTTCTCACATTCTACACTCACGACTGCATTACTGCAGCTCTAGTCCATGGACAGGTCCAATATTTCTCCTGTTATGGAGAACAATGCTTCAGTTAAAGATGAACCTTGAAGCACAAGATGAAGTAACAAAGGAACTTCACCTTCCCATTGAAGGATAGAAAAACACTTAGAAAGGGGGGATTTGAATAAGTGTAGTTTAAAAACTTGAACGATAAAAACAAATTGCACAGTTATTTTTATCCTGGTTCGTTGTTAACTAAACTACTCCAGTCCACCCCCTTGGAGTGATTTACCTCACCTGAGGATTTAATCCACTAATCTCAACAGATTACAATGGTTTTCCACTTAGTCCGCGACTAAGTCTTCTAGAGTATCCTGATCACAACCTGATCACTCTAGGAACAATTGCTTAGACACAAGCTAAGACTTTCTAGAGTATCCTGACCACCATGTGATCACTCTAGTTACAACTGCTTAGACACAAGCTAAGACTTCCTAGAGTATCCTGATCACACTTGATCACTCTAGTTACTTATAAATTAATGTAATCAATTCTAAGAGTATTACAATGCTTCTGAAAAGCTATAATCACAACAGTGATATTTCTCTTAAAGTTTAAGCTTAATCTCACTAATATATTACAACAACAATGTAGTGAGCTTTGATGAAGATGAAGTTTGTGAGCTTTGATTTGAACAGCGTTTCAGCAAGTTTGTATTCACAGAATTCGTCAGAATCGGTAACCTTGCTTCTCATCAGAACTTCATATTTATAGGCACTTGAGAAGATGACCGTTGGGAGCATTTAATGCTTTGTGTATTCCGTACAACATTGCATTTAATGTTTCACTCTTTTGTCAACTACCTCGAGCCTTGTTTACGCTGTGTCTACTGACGTTGCCTTTAATAGCTTCTAACGTTCCTTTTGTCAGTCAGCGTAGCCTGCCATCTTGTACTTGCTTCTGATCTGATGTTTGTGTATACGACGTTTGAATATCATCAGAGTCAAACAGCTTGGTGCAAAGCAAACAGAGTTACACAAAAAAATGCAAACAAAAGTATGCTGCAAGTAAAGAAAACTACAAGCACTCAAGGACTACAACCCTAGCTTAGACATAATCTTAGCTAACATAACATGAATCCCTGCGTCGTTCTCAGTTTGTCTAGCCATAAGAGCTTGAGACACTGCATGCCTGTCCAGACGAGAAGCTCTACGGGAAGAGAATACATGAATCCAAGGAGGAAGTGAGAGACAGTTCACAGGAAGAAAGCTAATGTCTCAAACGGGGCTTTCCCTTAACATAGAAGTCAAGTACATGATGCTTAACTTCATCCAATATCTCAAGAAAGTCTTCTTCTTTTGGATAAATGTTGATAACAGCATCACAGAAGAGATCTGGCTTGAGACTTCTTGGAATCTTGAGTCTCTTGTGAGATCCGTCTTGAAATCAATGTAGGCGATCCCCGAGATTTGTTTCTCAACCTGGAACCAATCAACCCTTCCAACCGTTCTATTCAAATAGATCGACCACCCTTGAGCATTCGCCTTCGCATCTGGGTTGAAACCATAAGCACCCAAATCATCAGCTTCCACATGAGATTTACACAAAACTTCCATTACTGGTGGAGGAATGGAGCAAGTTTTCAGTGGAGAAACCTCTTGTCTGTTGAATGCTTGTTGAGAGGAACTTGAAGGCAGATTCATGGTGAATGCTAGGTTGAAGATGAATAAACTAGGGTTTATGCGAAATGCAGATAATGAGAGAGAAAAAGAAACTGAATGCAAGAGAGAGAAATATAAGAGGGAAATGAAACGTTGAAGAGTATAAAAAAATAAACTGAAATGATGAATGGCATTTAATGTTACGTGACATGAGGAGAGAGACTTATGACAAATGAAGTGATTAGCACAGTTACCTAAGTAGGCGTCCCCTCAACTGCACGCATGCTTTTCCAGAGATAGTGAATACGTGTTCATATTCTGGAGAGACTAGTGACAGCTGTTTTGCTTTAAAAGAGCTTCTGAATCAACTTAGACAATGAAACGTTAGTAATAACAGGATCATTACTTCTAATTGATTAAACTCAGAACTTCTTATGGCTGCCTAGTCTTACCACATTTCAGAAGGTACTCATACAAAGATCTTCTCATCTTCTCATTCTGGGCACAAGTCCATACTAATATTCTTCAGAATGAACTTAAACCTATCTTCAGCAAGGGGTTTTGTAAAGATATCAGCCCATTGATGGTCTGTATCCACAAAGTTTAAAAATATAACGCCCTTCTGAACATAGTCCCTTATGAAATGATGTTTAATCTCAATATGTTTAGCTTTTGAATGTAAGATAGGATTCTTTGATAAACATATAGCAGAAGTATTATCACAGAAGATAGGAATGTTACTCTTATATCTGATAATCTTCTAGCTGACTTCTCATCCAGAGCATTTGTGTGCTACAACCAGCAGCAGCAACATATTCTGCTTCTGTTGTTGAGAGGGCAATAGTAGCTTGCTTCTTGCTGTACCATGAGATCAGATGACTTCCAAGAAATTGACAACTTCCAGAAGTGCTCTTTCTTTCAATTCTATCTCCAGCATAGTCAGCATCACAGAATCCTACTAAGTTGTATTCTTTTGATCTTCTGTAGACTAAACCAACATTAGTAGTACCTTTCAGTTACCTCAGAATTCTCTTAACAGCAGTTAAATGAGATTCTCTCGGATCTGATTGGAATCTAGCACACAAGCAAACACTGAAGAGAATGTCAGGTCTAGAAGCAGTTAGGTATAGAAGAGAACCAATCATACCTCTGTACAACTTCTAATCTACCTTCTTACTTACCTCATCCTTACCTAGGACACATGTTGGATGCATAGGAGTTTTGGCTTCTTTACTTTCAGAAAGATTAAACTTCTTCAGAAGTTCTTTCACATACTTCGTTTGATGAACATAGGTTCCATCAGAAGTTTGGTTGATTTGAATCCCAAGGAAATACTTGAGTTCTCCCATCATGCTCATTTCAAATTCAGCCTGCATAGACTCAGCAAACTCCTTTCCAAGTGTAGCATTAGATGTTCCAAAGATGATATCATCAACATATATTTGACATATTAAAATATCCTTTTTAAAGGTTTTACAAAAGAGAGTAGTGTCCACTTTTCCTCTAGTGAAACCATTTTCCAGAAGGAAAGAACTTAAACGTTCATACCAAGCTCTCGGAGCTTGCTTCAATCCGTATAATAATTTCTTTAATTTAAAAACATGATTTGGAGACATGGAGTCTTCAAAACCAGGAGGTTGATGGACATAAACTTCTTCATCTATATAACCATTTAAGAAGGCACTCTTGACATCCATCTGATAAAGAGTGATGTTGTATTGAGTGGCAAAAGAAATTAATAGACGAATAGATTCTAACCTGGCCATTAGTGCAAAGGTTTCTGTGTAGTCAATCCCTTCTTGCTGACTATAGCCCTGAGCAACCAGTCTGGCTTTGTTTCTTACCACTTCTCCCTTCTCGCTTAGCTTGTTTCTGAATACCCACTTAGTGCCGATGATGTTAAATCCTTTTGGTCTAGGAACCAAGTCCCATACATCATTCCTTGTAAACTGATTGAGTTCTTCTTGCATGGCAATTATCCAGTCTGGATCTTCTAGAGCTTGATCAACAGAAGTTGGCTCGATCAAAGAAACAAGACCTAATTGACAGTCTGCATTGTTCTTAAGGAATGCCCTTGTTCTGATGGGATCGTCTTTCTTCCCAAGAATCACATCTTCTGAATGAGTTGATGCAAGTCTGGGTGATCTTCTGACTGTTGGCTCTTCAGAAGTCCTGCGATTCTCTAAAGATGCAGCAACTTGATCTTCTGATCCATTGCTTCTGAGACTATCAGCTTCTGCAGCTTTGCTTCTTGGTTCTACAGCTTCTGATATATCAATATCAAAATCTGCAAAATTCTCAAACTGCTTTGGTTTTTCAAGACCAAGCTTATCATCAAACTTGATATTGATTGATTCTTCTACAATCAATGTTTCAGTATTGTATACTCTGTAGCCTTTAGAGCGTTCAGAATATCCAAGAAGGAAACATTTTTGTGCTTTAGAATCAAACTTACCAAGATGATCTTTAGTATTCAGAATAAAACATACACATCCAAAAGGATGAAAATATGAAATGTTTGGCTTTCTGTTCTTACACAATTCATAAGGAGTCTTATTTAGAATAGGTCTGATAGAGATTCTATTCTGAATGTAACTTGCAGTGTTTATTGCTTCTGCCAGAAATGCTTAGCCATATTGGTTTCATTGATCATGGTTCTGGCCATTTCTTGTAGAGTCCTATTCTTTCGCTCTACAACTCCATTTTGCTGTGGAGTTCTAGGACAAGAGAAATCATGGGCAATACCATTTTCTTTGAAGAACTCCTCAAAGAATCTGTTCTCAAATTCGCCACCATGATCACTTCTGACCTTTATGATCTTGCACTCCTTCTCAGATTGGATCTGAGTGCAGAATCCAAAGAACACTGAATGAGACTCATCCTTGTGTTTTAAGAACTTTACCCATGTCCAGCGGCTATAATCATCAATGATGACTAATCCATATTTCTTTCCTCTGACAGATGCTGTTTTGACTGGGCCAAACAGATCAATGTGCAAGAGTTCTAACGGCCTTGAGGTAGACACAACATTCTTAGACTTGAATGCAGGTTTGGAGAACTTGCCCTTCTGACATGCTTCACAAAGAGCATCTGATTTGTATTTCAGATTTGGGAGTCCTCTGACCAGATTTAGTTTGTTAATCTGAGAAATCTTTCTCAAACTAGCATGTCCTAATCTTCTGTGTCAGACCCATTGCTCCTCAGAAACAGACATAAGGCATGTCACCTTCTGCTTCTCAAGATCTGAGAGATCAATCTTATAAATGTTGTTCTTTCTCTTGCTTGTAAATAGGACTGAGCCATCCTTTTGACTTACAGCCTTACAAGACTTTTGATTGAAGATTATATCATAACCATTGTCACTTAATTGACTTATGGACAATAAGTTATGCGTTAATCCCTCTACAAGAAGTACATTAGTTATGGAAGGAGAGTTACCAAGACTTATGGTTCCAGAGCCAATGATTTTGCCCTTCTGATCTCCTCCAAACTTGACTTCTCCACCTGGTTTAAGCACCAGGTCTTGGAATGTAGACCTTCTTCCCGTCATGTGTCGCGAGCACCCAGAGTCCAGGTACCATGACATTTTGCTTTTTGTTCTCTTTGCAGCCAAGGATATCTGCAACAGAAATTATCTTCTCCTTAGGTACCCACAATTTCTTGGGTCCTTTCTTGTTAGTTTTTCTCAAGTTCTGATTGAACTTGGGTTTAGCATAATATTTAACAGGAGGAACAACATGATATTCTTTAGGTTTTTCAGCATGATATTTCTTAGGATGTGTCACATGCTTCTTGGTGTGAACAGTGTTAAAACTCTGTGCATGTGAAGTGAGCCTAATATCATATGCATGGCCATATTTGAACTGATCATACAATGGCTTGTATGTGATCTTCAGATCATCAATAGGTTCAAATTTATGTGAGGTATCACCCTCATAGCCAAAACCAAACCTTCTGTTTCCAGATACTCCATATATCATAGAAGCAAGATGACTTCTGCCAATACTTCTAGATAAGAACTTTCTGAAGCTCGAGTCATATTCTTTCAGAATATGATTGAGACTCTGAATGGATTTTTCTGTTTCAGAAGGAGATCCACTATCTTTGGATAGATTTAAAACTTTTCCCTTTAGTTCAGAATTTTCCACTTCCAGCTTCTTAGTCTCAAATTCAAACTGCTTCCTCAGCTTTTTGTATTTGACACTAAGATGAGCCTTGAGTTCCAGAAGTTCTGTTAAACTGGAAACTAACTCTTCTCTAGATAGTTCAGAAAATACCTCTTCAGAATCTGATTCTGATGTAGATTCTGATCCATCATCTTCTGTAGCCATCAGCGCGAAGTTGGCTTGCTCTCCTTCAGAGTCTGATTCTGATTCTGATTCAGAATCATCCCATGTTGCCATAAGACCTTTCTTCTTATGAAACTTCTTCTTGGGATTCTCCTTCTGAAGTTTTGGACATTCATTCTTGAAGTGTCCAGGCTCATTGCACTCATAGCAGACAACCTTCTTCTTGTCAGATCTTCTGTCACCAGAAGATTCTCCTCGTTCAAATCTCTTTGAACTTCTGAAGCCTCTGAACTTCCTTTGCTTGCTCTTCCAGAGTTGGTTTACCCTTCTGGAGATCATGGACAGTTCATCTTCTTCTTCTGATTCTGATTCTTCAGAATCTTCTTCTTTAGCCTGAAAAGGTGTAATACGGTGAACTGACTTTTATCGAAATGTCGCGGTAAGCAAGAGTCGCCACCGACTTTTATTTTCTCCAAATATCGGAAAGGCTAAAAGAAACAGAAAAAAACCTTTTTTGAGAAAAACTGAGTTCGGGGGGTAATTATGCAAAGGGAAGGTGTAAGGCACCCTTTGCATCCATGGTTTTCCATGGGCTCTTAATTGCTTTGCTCTTTTTTTGTTCAGAAATGTAGAAGAAGTGAATATGGACTTTAGCTCGTAAATGAGCGTAGCCATTTTGAAGGTTTATGAGAAAGAATATGAAAAAGTTTTTAGAGCAAGGCAAAGCAATTAGGTGCAATTACCTTATAGTTTAAAAAGTGTTCTTTTAGCCTTTCAGGGTGAAAGGGTCTATCCATACCATAAGAGGGCAGGAAGCCTTTCATTCGGAGGTTGAAGGGTCATCGAGAGTTCATTCGCCATAAGACTGTCTCATGTCATAGAGAGACAGGTAGTCTAAGGGAAGGATCAGAATAGCCTTTCGTAGGCAACCAGAGGACACCTCAGCCTTTCGTAGGCAACTTCGAGGGACGAGATCATATGAGTGTATCGAAGGCAGCATCATTAGGGACTTATGATCTTTGCATAATCGTGGCAACATGGCTGAGGTATCCTCATATTCGAGGGACATGGCTATTCTGCAAAAAAACACAAGGCAACAGGCAACCAGGCAACAAGAGAGGTTACCCCAAAAGGTGCGTGGGTGCAACAATCACGTGATTCAATTCAAAATATTATCTTATAATTAGTTATTCTACATTGATTAACAGGCTTGCACTCCCTAGGATTACTAACCACACAATAATATGGGGAAGGGGAAAAAGAAACCAGCGGATTCATAGTGCAATAGGGTTTGGCATAAGTAATAATAATAAGAAAATAAAAAGATAAATTTCAGGGTTACCGAACATTCGAGCTCTGACTGGTTGACCAACCCTGAAAATTGGAAAAGGAAAAATAAACGCGAAGGGGTGAGTGCATTATCAATTCACTGACAATTAAGGCTAACCCTCATTAAGTAAAAAAGGCAAAAAGAAAATAAAAACATGGAAAAGACTTAGCTTTTGATTTGATCTGATATGGTTGGTAATCGGAGGTAGCCTCGAGGTTAACCCTGAAAAATGAGCAAAAATAGGCAAAATACGTGAGTGCAAAAGAGTCCATTGACTTTCGAGGTTTTAGCTCTAATAACAATTTTTAATAAAATAAAAGAAAATAGAGTCGGGACTTAGCTTTGTGAAGGGCGTGGCGCGTAGTCGGAAGGATTCTGGAGTAACCCTAGATGCTAGAATCAGGTGTGGTTGAAACTTGAAGGTTCACCATGCTCACGATGGTAGTACCTCGCAAAAAACAAGAAAAGGGTAGTACGAATATATGTATAGAAAAATAGAGCTAACAATTATTTCTAAGTTAATTAAAGAAAATTAAAAAGTAAACCTATTAAATTCTAAAAGAAAATCAAAACAAAGACAAAATTATATATAGTTTTTAATTAACTATTTATTTAACAAAAATAACAATCAGTATACATGAAAGGAAATTAGGTGTCCGCCCACCTCACCTTATGTTTCTCTTCGTTTGACTTTTCAATCTTTCCTACATCCAATTAGCATTCGACATGTGGCAGGGAAAAGGAAATAAAAAGTAAAAAAAAATTAAAATTAAAATACAAGGAAGTGATAAGATGCTATAGTAACAAATTGAACCACACGTTCCTCTTCTCACTTTGTATTGCCTTTTCTTTCTCTCTCACTTTCAACAAAACAATTACAAAAGATTAAAGGTGTGTTTGGATTGGCGGTGGACAGAATTGATTCTAGTAGAATTGAGTTTGGTAGAATTGGTTCTAGCAGAATTGATTTATGTTTGGATACATTTATGTAAAAGTGAGTTGAATAATAAATTTCAGTGTAAAAAATATCCAGAATCAATTCTGGAGGCAGAAGCTACAAATTCTAGCTTCAAGTAGAATCAATTCTGAAGACAGAATCAATTCTACTTTTGCCTAAACAAACATCTTTAAATCACTCAAAATCAATTCTACATCTATAGAAGTGCTTTTGATCCTTCCAAAAGCCAAACCAAACATACACTAAATGCAACAGCAAAACAAACTTTATCAAAAGGTGAAAGTTAGAAACAAGTGAAACAAGACAAACTCAAAACAGATCGGAGACAACGTCGTAGCTGGCGGAAAGGCGCGGCTCGCGTGGGTTACGAGCGGCTAATTGGAAGAGTGCTTGTGCGGTTGCCGTATGTTGTGATTCCGGCGAGAGGCTGTTCGCCGGTGTTGTTCGGAAGCTTGGCCGGAGGTGCTGCGGTGGTTTGGTGAATCTCCGGCAACAGTGAGTTCGCTCCGACAATGGCCCTCTTTTGATTTCAGATGCTTTTCTTTCTTCTGATCCAGCTATTACTATGAACCTGCATCCAACAACTTTTTACAACTTGAACCATTTTGTTAGTATTATTAGTAAAAGATTTATGCAAAAAAAAAACATGAAGGATAATGACAAGATATTATGATGTAAATAGTATTGGAAAATGATGATGAGTGTTGAAGATCCCCCGTGTTACAAAATTGTGAATATTGGTTTGAGTTTCTTTCAAAAGGAAAATAAAAGAGTTTATTAGTTATGATTAAAAAAACATTAAAGGTCATGGACTGTTTTGTTTGATATCGTATGAAATTTTGGCTTGAAATTAAGAGTGGTTTATGGAGTTATTGGTAATAGATATATGGTGATATTGTATGAGGCCTGTGAGAAAATTGTGTTATTGAATTATGGTCTGTACTGGTTAATTTGTGGATGGTTTATGTTTAGTATGAAGATGCTAGGATTGAAGATGGTATGAAAAAAAAGTGTACGTGATAGTGAGGTTTTGGTGAATTGTGGAAGTTTGTACGTGAAGAGGTTGGAAAACACGGGAGATTGTTAGTCAAAAAAGTGGTGAATAGGTTAGGATTAGAAAAATTAGTCCCCTAAAGTGTAGAATTGAGACCTTATTTATACCAGAAATTAGGTTAATAAAATAGGAGATAAAATTAAATATTGACCAAAACAAAATCAAATAAAATCTGATTTAAATCAAATCATATATGATTGTTCCTTGGTGAGAAAGTTGACCAATCAAAAATTAGTGTGACACAGGACTATCAATAAAGATGAATGAAAAAGATTTGATTTTTTAATAATTTTTTGGACACTTTTTAATGAAAAATGCATAAAATAAATTAAAAATAATTATTAAAGAAATGTCTAAAAGGGGAAAACGAAAATAAAAATAAAAATAATAAAAAAGTGATTTTTAAAGGAAAAGAAATAAAGTTAGTAACAAAAATTGTCACAAACAATAAATTTAAGGTTCCAACTCGTAACCTTATACTTTCAAAGCTTACCTCCTCACCAATTGTGTCATTTATTTATTCGAAACTAAATGGCATAAAAAAAGAATATATGGAGGTTTAAGCAAAAATATTTATTATTTAAAAATACAAATAGTTTAAGATAAACTATTATATATTTTTAAATAAGCAGAAATAACTACTATTAACATGACCATGACCCAAATTTTTTGTAAAGACCAAGTTTAAAATAATGTGACTGTTAGCAATAGGATGGGCAAATTTTGGGGTATGACAAAAGCGTTAGTGCATTTTTTAACATTAGATTTTAATGCAATAGACTTACCTTTCTTTTGAGGCTCGTTTGCGTCCAGCGCTATTTCATGGCTTCTCAAGGCACTGATAAGCTCTTCCAAAGAAACTTCATTCAGATTCTTTGCAATCTTGAATGCTGTTACCATTGGACCCCATCTTCTGGGTAAGCTTCTGATAATCTTCTTTACATGATCAGCCTTGGTGTAGCCTTTATCCAGAACTCTTAATCCAGCAGTTAGCGTTTGAAATCTTGAGAACATCTTCTCAATGTTTTCATCATCCTCCATCTTGAAGGCTTCATATCTCTGGATTAGAGCAAGAGCTTTAGTCTCCTTGACTTGAGCATTTCCCTCATGGGTCATTTTCAATGACTCATATATATCATAGGTCGTTTCCCTGTTAGATATCTTCTCATACTCAGCATGAGAGATAGCATTCAGCAAAACAGTTCTACATTTATGATGATTCTTGAAAAGCTTCTTCTGATCATCATTCATTTCTTGCCTTGTAAGCCTTACGCCACTAGCTTTCACTGGATGTTTGTAACCATCCATCAGAAGATCCCATAGTTCACCATCTAGACCAAGAAAGTAACTTTCCAGTTTATCTTTCCAGTATTCAAAGTTTTCACCATCAAATACTGGTGGTCTAGTATAACCATTGTTACCATTGTATTGCTCAGCAGAGCCAGATGTAGATGCAGGTGGATTTGTTGGAATTTCACCAGCCATCTTTTACTGAAGCGTTTTTCTCTTCCTGAATCTTTTCTAAACACGGTTAAGTGCTTGCACCTTAGAACCGGCGCTCTGATGCCAATTGAAGGATAGAAAAACACTTAGAAAGGGGGGGTTTGAATAAGTGTAGTTTAAAAACTTGAACGATAAAAACAAATTGCACAGTTATTTTTATTCTGGTTCGTTGTTAACTAAACTACTCCAATCCACCCCCTTGGAGTGATTTACCTCACCTGAGGATTTAATCCACTAATCTCAACAGATTACAATGGTTTTCCACTTAGTCCGCGACTAAGTCTTCTAGAGTATCCTGATCACAACCTGATCACTCCAGGAACAATTGCTTAGACACAAGCAAAGACTTTCTAGAGTATCCTGACCACCACGTGATCACTCTAGTTACAACTGCTTAGACACAAGCTAAGACTTCCTAGAGTATCCTGATCACACTTGATCACTCTAGTTACTTACAAATTAATGTAATCAATTCTAAGAGTATTACAATGCTTCTGAAAAGCTATAATCACAACAGTGATATTTCTCTAAAAGTTTAAGCTTAATCTCACTAATATATTACAACAACAATGTAGTGAGCTTTGATGAAGATGAAGTTTGTGAGCTTTGATTTGAACAGCATTTCAGCAAGTTTGTATTCACAGAATTCGTCAGAATCGATAACCTTGCTTCTCATCAGAACTTCATATTTATAGGCACTTGAGAAGATGACCGTTGGGAGCATTTAATGCTTTGCGTATTCCGTACAACATTGCATTTAATGTTTCACTCTTTTGTCAACTACCTCGAGCCTTGTTTACGCTGTGTCTACTGACGTTGCCTTTAATAGCTTCTAACGTTCCTTTTGTCAGTCAGCGTAGCCTGCCATCTTGTACTTGCTTCTGATCTGATGTTTGTGTATACGACGTTTGAATATCATCAGAGTCAAACAGCTTGGTGCAAAGCATCTTCTTGTCTTCTGACCTTGAAATGCTTCTGAGCGTGATACCATGAGAACTTCAGTGCTTCTGCTTCTGATCTCAAGTTCTTCTGATGCTTCCATAGACCCATGTTTTGATTCTGCTTGACCATCTTCTGATGTCTTGCCAGACCATGTTCTGATGTTGCATGCTGAACCTTCTGAGTCAAAGCTTCTGAGCGCTGATTTGTGCATACTCTTTATATATTTCCTGAAAGGGAAATTGCAGTGTATTAGAGTACCACATTATCTCATCCAAAATTCATATCCTTGTTATCATCAAAACTAAGAATATTGATCAGAACAAATCTTGTTCTAACACCCATAGTGTAGGATAAACACTATTACATACTCCTAGTTGGACATACCATCCAAGTATGACTTCATACTGCAAAATCCGTCCTGAGTTTTACAGATCCAGAACTACCATCTCCTTGAGAGAGATTTCAAGTATCCTGAGTTGTCCACATAAGCAAGAACACACTTGTCTTGGAGATTTTCGCATATCTCTAAGCAAATGCACTTAGCTTCTTTGTTGTACATGATTCAGACTATCACTTTGTCCCTTGTTGAAGAAGAAACCTAACTCCTTGAAAGACATGTCTATCAGATCCCCTATCTGATGTGTAACTCCTAGCCATCTCTGGATTTAACCACTGTCTTTAGAGGTAATGTCTTCACCATACACCCTTGTGGATAGGGCCATAAGCTCCGTATACTGCTCATGTGATATTCATAAACACCACTTCTGAATATAGTGATGAACTTGTCAACAACCAGTAATCATGATGTTCCAACATCATTTAGGACATCAGCTTTCACTACAAAAAAAAGCTCATTAGTGACGTGAAAATCAAACCACAAACTGAAAAAACACATCAAAAAGCATAGTTTGCGACGTAAAAAGTTACGCCGCATGAGACAAGGTGACAACTCAGTAGTGACGTGATCTTCACTTCACTATTTAGTGAAGTGAAAATCACGTCGCTAAATTTGGACCATATATTCCTGCATCTTAAGTCTGAGTAGGCGTTGCAGGTTTGGTGCAGAAAGAGAATCTTCTGTTGCGATGTGATTTTCATGTCACTAATCAGTGACATGTAAATCACGTCACTAAAAATGGTAATTATTAAATAAAAATCCTGATGCGTATTTAAAGGTTGCGACGTAATTTCCAAGTCACTATTTAGTGACATGTAAATCACGTCACTAATTTTTTTTTTAAAATTTAAATCAAATTAATGTATATATATATTATTATTATTATTAAATTAATAAATTAAATATATTAAAATTGAAATTAAATTAATAAACTAAATATATTAATCCGGTTCGGTGAAATCACAAGAATGTTTAACCCAATTCGGTGAAATCACATCTACTATGGGGGCATACCAAGTCAGGAATAAAGTCAACTATCAGCAATATTAATTCAGAGTTAAACTAGTCCAAAGTTTACACCCCCTCACTTAATCCCTACCCAATGACCCTTCTACCTAGATCCTCTCTAGATATGGAATATCCCCATCCCACTTCCAATCATCACAATAATGTTGTACAGTTCTCCAGTCCCAGGAGCTGTAACAACGTCCTAATTTCCACAATCATGTATCCACAAAATAGAATACACACCTCCATGATGAGGAGACACACTCCTATGTCGGGCAGGAAGTCGCACTTCCCTCCATACTCAGCCTTGACTCTAGACCAATATTACACTTATTTGTTCACTCCATTGTCTTTTCTAATCACTTGCCACTTCCCCTTGATAACCTTGATAAAATCTTTATTTTTTGACCACTAACCCTGTTTTGGTCAAATGCTCTGTTGGCCACTTTAAACCCCTTGACCACAAATCATATTTTTTGGTCATTTTTCCTAATAGTCATTTTATTTGTTTTCTTTTTATTCTCTTTTTCCTTATAATCACTCATGACAAACCCCAAAAATTAAATAAGATTAGTTTCACCATTAACTTATTTGGCCAAAAAAATATATTTTAATTAGGATTTAGTTTTTTTAATCAATTAATTAATTTTTCTTCGAACATTTTATTAGGTTAATTTAATTACCCTTAATCATAAAAAACCATAAAAAATATATAAAATAGTTAGAATTTAGGTTTTTTTAAGGCAAAATATCCTTTTTGGTCCCTTATGTTAACCTCGGGGTTCATTTTGGTCCCTTAACTTCAAAAAGTGTCATATTGGTCCCTTAACTCTTCAAAAGGTGTCATTTTAGTCCTTTTTGTCACATTAGCGACAGAAAAACTCAAAAATCCGTCGCTAAATCCGTAGCTAATATGACAAAAAGGACTAAAATGACACCTTTTGAAGAGTTAAGGGACTAATATGACACTTTTGGAAGTTAAGTGACCAAAATGAACCTCAAGGTTAACATAAGGGACCAAAATGAGTATTTTTCCTTTTTGTAACTAATTAACTATTTTTATTTTTAATCTTTTTAAATTAATTTAATGATTAGGATTTAGATTAATTTTAGGTTTAATACTTAGACATAGGATTTAATTTTAATTAACTATTTCTTTGTACATTTACAATTTAAATTTCCCGCATATTTTTACAATTATTATGTAATTGCTTCGAGTTTGTAATAGTTTATTTAGGATTTATTTTCCTCATTTTTATCACTTATGTAATTGCCTATGTGTTGTTATAGTAACTAGGGTTTTACTTTCTCGCAATAATTTTTTATTGGTTATGTACCCCCATCCCGAAGCCTTGTAATAGCATAGGATTTTAATTTCTGCTTTTACTTTTTGCACCTATAAACTGCTTAGATGTATGTCTTAATAGGATTGTATGATAAGATTACAACACACTTCTCACACACTTCAGTCTTACAATTTTATATCAATTTTGCTTTTATTTTGCTATTTATCCCCAGTTTAGAATGAGTAGTTTCTACAGCATAATGAAAAGTTCGAGTGAAACAAAGAGAATGCCAACAATGGAGCAACATGCATGAAAGTGGTAGTGAGTGGAAATTTTTGAAAAATTAATTTTTCCCTTTCTTTTTCAATAAAAGTGACAAGGCAGGTATGAATTTTCGAACTCGGACTCTTGATGTGTGCATGAAACTTAGGTTGTTAGTAAATACTAATAGAAGTTCTTTATGGTACACAATTTTTGTTGGATCAGCTTAGCCTTAACCATTGTGAGGAAAACTTTCCATTGTTTACTATATGCAGGAGACCATCGATTACTTTGACATGTTTGTATTTTGCTAAACCGGTTGTCGCATCGTTTTGTGAAAACCTGTGAAAATGACTTAGGCACTTCTTTGAAATTGAGAGTTTCTTTGAGCCCATTCCATCTTAAAGCTTTTTTTTTTTCTGTGAGAGTGTGATCCTTTGCTAACCATTCTTTGAGACTGAGGTCAAGATAAATATCATATTATGCACCAAGAAAAACATATGGTAAGTTCTTGATCTCAATAAAAAGTTTTGTTCTGGACCATCGACCATAAAATTTGGTGATGTGTTTTCTCTTTTACCTTTATAGAAAGTAGGGGAGCATTCATTGAATCTAAATACAGGTTGATCTCTAAGTTGGGGAGATTCATAATCAAAAGAAGAGTAAGTACAGGTGGTGTTTTGCAAAGAACAAAAGAAATTCGTAGCTTGAGAATAAAGAAAAACAAAAGAAAGACAATGTTGAAACCTAGAAAGTTGAAAAAAAAAAGGAAAATGTTTGAAGAAAAGAAAAGAAAATATCGAGCTACGAAAGAAAAGATGAACGGGTAAGAAAGTTAATGGCCTAGAGAAAAAGGAATGAGTTGTGATTAGGATGTTTCCCTAGAATAGGAACAACCTCTGAATATGTTCTTTTCTTTGAATCTAAACCATATTACAACCCTATAAAGACCTTCCGATTCTCAGAGTTCACAGGACTTGATGCTAACAATACGGTGAACGTATGATATGAATACTTGTTGATTTAATTGTTTGGATGAGTGTCTAACCCCTCTTTTATTCATCATATTTTCTGATGAGAGTGATTAGTGCTGATTCAACTGCGGTTGTGTAGTGTTTTGAACTTCTGGAGGTAATTTTCTTTCAAAATTTGTTTCATGTGCATGTTCTGAGTTGCAGGGGGGATGAAGACTATCTGACTTGATTACTAAATTGAGCCATTTGAAAAAAATCTTTGGAAAACTTGTTGCATGATTGTTGGTATGTGTGGTTGTCTTCACTGAGGTGAGTAATTTTGTTTAGGGACAAACAAAACTCTAAGTTGGAGAGAGTTTGTTAGGAGTGAATTATTAGTATTTTCATGTGTTAAAATAACTACCTTTTGATCTGAAGTCGAGCTTATTGTATGATTTTTAGTGATTTTATGGTTAGAATTGAACTCTAAAAGTTTGATTCTGATTGTAGAGCAAATGGAATCACTTTGGGTGTTATTGGTGCAGGTATTAAAGCTGAAAAGTAAGGATGAGGAAACATGAAGGCGTAGGGACACTGGAGACGCAAAATCACAAAGAAGTAGGAAAAAGCAGAGGCCGAGCCGCAGCAGAATTGGGTAAGACGCGCCAAACCTTCTGGTCTCAGTTCGCGCCTCGCTACTCCGTGTCGCGTCGCGCTTGCTTCGTAAAAATAAATAGGGTTATAAATAGAAGCCCTAATCCTCATAAGGGAGAGATCTTTGGTGAGCGAAATTCAGAGAGTATTCATATTCCAAAGCTGAAAACAACATTCGACGGAGAATTCAACATCAATCGAAGACATTCCCTTGATTAAGATGAATCCCTCTATGAAGTTTTGTGTGTTCTTCATGTCTATGGAGAGCTAAACCCCATTGTGTTGAGTTTAAGGTAGTAGTTAACCTATGAAGATGCAATAACTTTGATTAATTCCTGTGAACAATTGTTTATGTTTTATTATCAATAAAGAACCTTGCTTTTATTTTATATCATTGTTGAATTATCAATCGAGAGATAGGGTTCATAATTTTGCCCTAGGTTTTAATTCCCTTTATCTTTATAGTTATTCTGAGAGATCGAATATCATACCGGTAGAGGTGGCTCTAAATTGATCTTAGACATAATATCTGTTTTGAGGATGAATGAAGATAATAGCTTATATAATGGTTCACTTGTGGATTAATTGATCATTGCATACGAATAGGTTGATGAACCCTAGAACTCAACATATTCATCACCATTGTTATTCATTCTTTAAGCTTTCAGTCAATTAATTATTACTTTCTTATACGCACTTTTAGACTAAATAATCAAAACCAATGCTTTTTACCACTCATTATAATTCGACTATAGAACGGCAGTAATATTGACTCAGTCTCTGTGGATACGATATATTAGAAAATATTTACCCAAAATACTTTCAACAACAACCAAGCCAGATAATCTTGGATGACAATAGGAACAAAACAGAATATTCGTACAGTCCAATAAAGGGGGTTGCGGTCGAGGGTCTGATCAAAACCATCCCTAAAAGAAATAGGGTGTCTAGTGTTAGAATGAATGGTAAAACGTCTTTTATAGTCTTCACTTCTCGTTTCTCATCATGGATAGGGCCCAGAGAGGCATGTGGTTATTGCTTCCGGAGAAAAGGAAGTAAACCTGGTGACAGAAGGCTTTCATCTTACCGTCATGAGCCAACGGAGGCTCTAGCACGAAGGGTTGCGTACCTTGGCCTTGAAGCACGTCATGCATAACAAAAACCAAGAAAACACCTTCAGGGTCTTGAAGAACATCAGCAACTTGAAGTTCAGCAGCCAGGGAGGGAGTTGAAAGTTCTGAAGAAGGAAGTAAAAGGGTTGTTGGGGGATCTTTGGAAACAGAAGAGACAGAGTTTGCAAAGAGTTTGGAAATGTGAAGTGAGCGTAAAAAGGAAACTAAATAAGTGAGATAGGTATTTATACTGTCAAGAATATTAAGCGTTTGGGAGAAAGGGCAGATCATAGACGGACATGAAACGTTTTGAGGAAGTTGGTAGAATATGGGCGCCACGTCGATCCTAGGAAGTTGTAGCTAGAAGATATGGAAGTGGATGAACGTGCATTGACATGACGTTTGAGTGAAAAGCCATGATCAGGGCGATGTCATTACGCACTAAGGGTGTGTTTGGTTATGAGATGAAATTGAGAAGAGAGAAAGAGGTGAGAAAGAGTGTAAGAAGAGATAAAGAGATGAGAAATAGAGTAGATTTGATATATTGTTTGTTATAAGAGAAGTATAAGAGAAATAGAAGAGAGAGAAGTGTGTTTAATTTTAAAAAGACAAAAACACCCTTATATTAATATATTTTTTTGGAGGGAATGGACAAAAAAGGAAAAAGATGAATTTTATACTCTCTCTCATCATTTCTTCGGTGAATTGGGGAGAAGAAAAATCATGTGGGTCCCATGCTATTTTCTTCTCTCTCCCCTATTTCTCACATATGCCAAGCAGAAGAAATTGCATACTTCTCTTATACTTCTCTCTCCCGCCTCTCTCTCTTAGCTTTTTCTAATCTTCCAAGCAGACCCTAAAGGAAAAGTTTGAAAATGTTTGTTTCTCTTCCAGTCGAAAAGGACATTTTGGGGGGAAATTTGTTGGCTAGGATTTTCTACTTCTTAAAAATCCAAGCCAAAGGATAGAAGCCAAAAAGAATGGGCATCGCACGGAGAAGAACAAGGTTGAACCTCATTCGGTCGACTGAAATGTAAAGGCTAACAAAGGTCTATTGGGCTTGAGAAACAAAAGCCCAAGATAAGGAGTGGGAGCCCATAGATTTGAAAGAAGCGGTTAAGAGGGTTTTTTTTAGGGAAATACCAGATGAAAAATGTGGAGTTATAAGTTGGAAGTTACGCGAGGAAACATGGGATCAATAACCTCCATGGAGTAGTTAGTTTTACGCATTATAAATAAAGTGTTTTGTACATAATTTTAGAGGTTCACAATTTACAAACACCTACACGCTACACACTCAGAGTACCCAAGCTAAAGAGAAAAATGAGTCAAGCAAGGGCTATGTATGTTTGAACCATCTAATTTTTGCAAACTTTAAATGTTATGTCATTTACTTTAAGTTCTTTTCGTTTTCATTCTTTGTTTTTGTTGGTTTGATTTTCACAAAAGCATTTCCTTGCAAAATTTCCATTTCAACGATCAGGTGTGTCAAACGCCTGCCTTTATCTTTGTTGGTTTGATTTTCACCAAGAGCCTTGGTGAAGACGTATCTATCAAACTCCCGAACGTGTCGACGCCATGTCGATGCTATCCTAGAATTGAAGGACTTTCCACCAAAAAACCTTTGAAACACAGAAAGCATTATTCTGAGATTCTCTAGTGATCTCGCAAGTGACATTTAATAAGAGACTAGCGAAGTTTACCAAATCCAAGATTCTAATAAAACCTAACATACTAAACTAATGAGCTTTTTCACAAATACCCATTACAAGCCAACTTAGGATACAAGTTAACTTAAATAATTGGACATAACAAATAGGCCCAATTCAAAATACTAACAACCCTATCATTTCAACACCCAAATACTAGAACACATTTCGACTTCAGTATGTAGGTCTTCAACACAATCTCTATTGAACCAGAAGCTACCCTTCGACAAACTAGAGTTTGATTAAACCTTCCATCCAAACCTTTTTAGTATGGAGTACCTACAGTAGTTCTATGCCTTGCAAACCAGAGGCAACACAAAAAATGTCAAATGCCTCATTGCAAAATTCAAGGCCATTATCGGTTCTCAACCTCTTAACATTTTTTCCAGTCAGATTTTCAACCAGAGTCTTCCAACTTTTGAAATTATAAAAAGTTTCATCCTTAGTCATCTGGATGAATACCCATAATTTTCTAGAATAATCATCTACTATGGATAGAAAATACCTCGCTCTTGAATGTGATGGACACCTTGCAGGCCCCCAAAGGTCATCATGGATATAATCAAGGGATCCATTTGTTCTTTGTTTGCCTTTGTTGAAATTCACTCTGCAAGATATTCCAAGTACACAGGGTTCACAAAACTTTAGCTTTTCGACTTTGTCTCCACCAAGCAGATTTTGTTTCCCTAATTCGACCAGACCCATTTCACTGACATGGCCCAATCTCATGTGCTGAATTTCCGTCTTCGATGAAGGTTTCATGGATGCAACATTTGTCGAACCACTTACAACTTCAGCCTCAAGGGTATACAAGCCTTGTTTCTTCACGCCTCTCAAGACTTCCTTCGACCCCTTCATGACTCTTAGGATACTTTTCTCTTTTTGGAAAACATATCCTTTCTTATCGAATTCACCAAGAGAAATCAAAATTCTCTTCAAATCAGGAGCATACATGACTTCAGTCAACAACCTTATTGACTTGTCATGGAGCTTAAATCTCACAGATCTAACACCTGCAATCTTGCAAGCTTTGTTGTTTCCCAGTAATACAGATCCACCATATTGATCACATAATTCCTCGAACAAGTATTTGCTTGGAGTCATGTGCCGAGTGCAACTTGAATCCATAATCCACTCCTTACTAGAATCATCACTTGAAACCACAAGAACATCAAATTATTCGAAATTATCTTGAACAATGGCCGCATTGCCATTATCCTTACCTCCATGATCTTTCAGGCGTTCAGGGCACACCTTTCTTGTGTGACGCTCCATCTTACAATGATAGCATCGAATTCCAGATGCTTTGCCACTGTAAGACTTCTGCTGACTTTTGTCCTTCTTCTTGTCGAACTTATTATCCTTTCACAAGAATTTCCCTTAACGGCCAAACCTTTACCAAAAGTCAAAGGTTTATGCTCCTTTCATTCATTCAAGTCCTTAGAATATAGGGCTGATTGAACTTCTTCAAAGGTCAGGGACTCCCTTCCATACAAGAGAGTTTCTTTGAAGTGAGCATGTGATCGAGGCAAAGCGCACAATAGTAACAACGCTTGATCTTCATCATCGATCTTCACATTAATATTTTCAAGATCAAGAATCAGCTTGTTGAATATATCCAACTGCTCATCCAACACTTTGTCTTCAATCATCTTGAATGAATACAAAGCTTGCTTTAGGTAGAGTCGATTTACCAGCGATTTGGTCATGTACAAACTTTCAAGTTTCACCCATAACTTTGATGTCGTCGTCTCCTTTGATACCTGCCGGAGAACCTTATCACCAAGGCTCAACAAAATTGCGTGGTGTGCTTTCTCGATCATGGTCGTCTTCTCTCTTTCCGTTAACGCAGCATCCATAGCTGTCGTTCCCTTCAACGCTTCCAAACAAGCCTGTTGAACCAGTAGGGCTTTCATCTTCAAGCGCCGCAAACCAAAATCACTCAATCCGGTGAACTTTTCAATCTCATACTTTGTTGAAGGCATCTTCTCCATGCTCACCGCACCAATTTATTGTGAAAAGGATGCCTTGATGAACAAAGGATAAATTGTTTCTTTGTGATCAAGAAACACACAAGGGTAGAAAAGATGATACACAAGAAGAACAACAAGGATTGGTTATAACTGCTATTCTTCTTACTCTTTAAAACAAGATTACAAGTTACAATAATAACAAATAACCCTCTCACCCTAAATTAGGATTTGCAGTATGCAATAATGAGATACTAGTATGCTATTTACAATAAAACCTAACATACTAAACTAATGGACTTTTTCACAAATACCTATTACAAGCCAACTTAGAGTACAATTTAACTTAAACAATTGGACATAAAAAACAGACCTGATTCGAAATACTAACAACCCTAACATTTCAAAACTCACATACTAGAACACACTTCGACTACAGTATGTAGGTCTTCGACACAATCTCTGTCGAAGCAGAAACTACCCTTCAACACACTAGAGTTTTATCCAATTCTCACACTTTTCTAACAAAATATCATTTTGGTAATGGTGTACAAATATGCAGTTAAGTAACTCAGCCTTACTAAAAAGAAATCCAGAAACAAAAATCTTCTTAGTATTTGAAGTGTGCATGACATTTTTGAGTAACTCTGCCTTACTCAAATGAAATCTAGAAACAAAAATCTCCTAAATATTTGAAGTGTGGATGACATTTTTTAGTAACTCCGCCTTGTTGCTGTTGAAATTCTTATGATTATTATTCTTGAGAGGTTTTCCTATTGGCTTTAGAAAAACACTTAAATTTTTTTTATTTTATTGTTTGTTTACAACATTTTTCTTTCTGATTTTATTTTAAGGATTCATCTTCATGATAGAAATGAGTAATCAGACTATCTAGAAAAAATTCTTTCGTCTTATGACTAAAAAGGTTTTTAAAATCCTTTTAAAATGATGACAGTTTATCAATCATAACAACTATTCAAAAAAAATATTTGTTTAAAACCATACCTTGTGTTCCATTTGCTTTCTTCTGGATTTCATGAGATTGGTGGTTCACAATACAACATATTTTTTCCACATCAGCTTCCGTATTGTCGTACTTCTTTTCAAAGCATCCAACACAACATATTTTTTCCACATCAACTTCCGTATTGCCGTACTTCTTTTCAAAGCATCCAACATTTCTTCCCTAGTCATGGAGGCACTTTTATAACTGTTGTGAATTCAATGCCAAGAACAAAGTATAAAATAAGGGATGAATAAAGGACAAGGAAGAAGAGGAGAACACAAATATTGGTTATAACTGCTATTCTTTTACTTTCTCTTAAAACAAGATTACAAGTTTACAAGAATAACAAATAACCTCTCTCACCCTAAATTAGGATTTGCAGCTTAGCAATGATGAGAGACTAGTATGCTATTTATAATAAAACCTAACATACTAACTAATGGGCTTTTTCCACAAGGCCCATTACACAAGCCAACTTAATAAACAAGCTAACTTAACAAATTAGGGTTTAAACACTAAAACCTAATTTAACATGCTAACAACCCTAGCATCTTCGACACAAGCATGTGAACAACCTTCGACTTCATGCTTAACCCTGTCGAACCAAGAAGCTACCCTTCGGCCATATTAGAGTTCGATCCAATATCTCACAAATCTCCACCTTGGGTCTAACTCTACAACATCAAGGAAACAAACTAGTTTTCTTCGTGCAGCTTTATCAACTGCATACAGTGGAAAAGCTTGCAACTCGACAATGTCTTGGTGATCATATCAGCAGCATTGTCTTCAGTCGAAACCTTCAGCACTTGGACTTCTCCACGCTCGATTACTCCTCTGACGAAATGCAGCCTCACATCAATGTGCTTAGTTCGCTCATGATAGGTTGAATTCTTCGACAGGTGTATCGCACTTTGACTATCACATTTAACAGTGATACCTCGACCTTGAAGTTTCAGCTCCTTCGCAAAACCTTCAAGCCACAATGCTTCTTTCACAGCTTCAGTTAGGGCAATATACTCCGCTTCAGTGGTTGATAGAGCAACAACCTTCTGAAGTGTTGCTTTCCAACTAATTGCAGTGCCAAACATAGTGAAAACATATCCAGAAATAGATTTTCTGGAATCCATACAACCTGTATAATCAGAGTCGACATATCCTTCTATTACTGCTTTACTATCTTCACCCAAGGCTCCACCATAAATTAGGACTCTATTCAGAGACCCATTTATGTACCTTAAAATCCACTTCAATGCTTGCTAGTGAGCCTTTCCAGGGTTTGCCATGTACCTGCTTACAAGACTTACTGCATATGCTATGTCGGGTCTAGTACAGACCATAGCATACATCAAAGAACTAACTATATTAGCATATGGGATGCTATTCATATAGGCTCTTTCGACATCAGTACTGGGACAATGATCAATACTCAGCTTGAATTGAGGGTTTGTTGGAGTCACAACTGGCTTCGAATTCGACATACCAAACTTTTCAAGAATCTTCCGTAGGTATGCCTCTTGAGATAAACATAACTTAGACTTCTTTCGATCTCTTCGAATGTCAATTCCAAGAATTCTGGAAGCAACTCCCAGATCCTTCATATCGAACTCCTTATTGAGTTCAGCCTTCACCCTCATCACATCTTCAACATTGTTGCTTGCTATGAGAATATCATCCACATAAAGCAACAAAATAACAAATGAATTACCAGGTCGAAATCTGAAGTAAACGCAGTGGTCGAACTGACTTCTAATGAAACTTATGCATGCCATGAACTTGTCGAATCTCCTATTCCACTGTCGAGGAGATTGTTTCAGCCCATACAAAGATCTCTTTAAATTGCACACATAATCTTCCTTCCCCTTTTCGACATACCCTTCAGGTTGCCTCATCAGGATCGTTTCATCTAGATCACCATACAAGAACGCAGTCTTCACATCCATCTGTTCCAGTTCAAGATCGAACTGTGCTACCATGGCAAGTAACATTCGAATGGACCTATGCTTCACAACAGGAGAAAACACATCATTGAAGTCAACACCTTCTTTCTGAGTGAAACCCCTTGCAGCTAACCTTGCCTTGTATCTTTTCGACGTCACTCCTTCAATTCCTTCCTTAACTTTGAAAATCCATTTACAGCTGACTAACCTTGCCCCAACAGGTTTCTTGATCAGTTCCCAAGTATGATTATCATGAAGAGATTTCATCTCATCATCCACGGCCTTTAGCCATTCAGTCTTATTTCGACTCCTCATAACTTCCTTGTAGTCTCTAGGTTCTTCGTCTAGAACCTCACTTGCAGAGATTAAGGCATAAGCTATAAGATCTGCATACCCAAGCCTCTGAGGTGCCTTTATGACTCTTCTCGACCTATCTCTCGACAATAGGTAGTCATCGTCAATTTCCTCAACTTTCTCAGCATCTTCTGCTTCTTCTTCGACTTCATCAGGGATATGCAATTCAGCATCAACATGCTCCACCTCAATAGGAATCTCTACCTGTTCCAACTCTTCGTCAGATGTTTCTGTACTTCGACCAACATCATCAGTTTTCTTAAAAGTTATTTCAGCTTCATTGAAAACTACATCTCGACTGGTGATACACCTCCTGTGACCTGGCTTTAGGCACCATAGCCTATAAGCTTTGACTCCTTTTGGGTATCCCATGAACATGCATTTGAGAGCTCTAGGTTCGACCTTGTCTTGCCTAATATGAGCATAGGCTACACAGCCAAATACTCTCAGTTTGTCGAGATCTGGTGGATGTCCCGACCAAACTTCTTCAGGTGTCTTCATATCTAACGTTGTCGAAGGACATCTGTTTATCAGATATGTTGTTGTCGAAACAGCCTCAGTCCAGAACACCTTCGTTAACCCCGCACTAGTCAACATGCATCTGACTCTCTCCAAAATAGATTGATTAAACCTTTCAGCCAAACCATTTTGCTGTGGAGTACCTGCAGTAGTTCTATGCCTTGCAATACCAGAGGCAGCACAAAAACTGTCGAATGCCTCATTGCAAAATTCAAGGCCATTGTCGGTTCTCAACCTCTTGACCTTTCTGCCAGTCTGATTTTCAACCAGAGTCTTCCAACTTTTGAAATTCTCAAAAGTTTCATCCTTAGTCTTCTGGATGAATACCCATAATTTTCTGGAATAATCATCTACTATGGATAGAAAATACCTTGCTCCTAAATGTGATGGACACCTTGCAGGCCCCCAAAGATCAGCATGGATGTAATCAAGGGATCCATGTGTTCTTTGTTTGCCTTTGTTGAACTTCACTCTGCAAGATTTTCCAAGTACACAGGGTTCACAAAACTTCAGCTTTTCGACTTTGTCTCCACCAAGCAGATTTGTTTTCCCTAATTCGACCAGACCCCTTTCACTGACATGGCCCAATCTCATGTGCCAGATTTCTGTTTTCGACAAAGGTTTCGTGATTGATTCCCCGATGTGTCAAAGACATATATAGTTTCCATAATGGATGTTCGATTAAAAGCCCAAATACACAAAAGGCCAATAACATACTAAAAATATAAGTTCTATTATTACCCCCTATCAATAACAATACTACAAATATAAATCATATAATATCCTTCTATAATTTTCGTGAGGTTCACTTGAACATTGTCCTCAAGATTCTAAAACTACTCTTGGATCCCATTACTTAAACTGAACAATCATACAAGCAAGTTTAACCAACTGAATGCATGATCTCTCTACCAAAGGCCTCAAACCAGTGCCTTCACTATACAAAACAAGAATAGTCGGTGGACCATCAACGGAAGAATAGTCACTGCTCATGACTCCGCTTAATGGAGCTGAATTCTTGGCGCATAAAACGATATCGGCAGAGCCAAAAAAATATGTAGACCTGATAAGCCTAAATGAACTTTTGTGATCAGCTGGACTAATATATGCCTTCATATGAAGCATGATGGAGTCAAAATATGGGATCAGGGCTGATTCAGCAGGAACTATAAGTCCACATATTCCAAGCAATGCATCAACACGAATTGACCGAAGCAAACTTGATTTATTACCACCATTTGACCATGTCAATAGAAATAATGATTTCATATCAACAATATTATGCACCGCACCTCCTTCTGCTGTGTTGGACGGTTTTTATTGGACGGCTTCCCATTCAAAACATCATAAACAAGACCTGTAACAACCGACAAAGACACCAATGACAATGATGACAGAGCCAAAGACTCTACAAGTTCTTTCCAGAATGCTTGGAGTTCATCATCTTGTGCAACAGCTTCAACTGATTTGTAATAGAAATTCACATATTCTTGAACCCATGTCTTAATAGCAGCCCAAATCTCTAGCCCATCAAAAACATAAGGACAGTCCTCTATCAAAAGACAAAGATCGTGCAGAGAAGTTGGATCCTTAATCGCCTCTCCTCTTCTGATGAGAACATTAGGTAGTCCTTGGTCAGTGAAAACCCAATCCTTGTAAACAACAACATGAGTGTTCAACCAATGGCTAACAAGTTGGTGATAACACAAGTCATTTACAACAACAAAAGCCTTGGAAAGAAGCCAAATTGAAGCTTCAATACCTTCATTTGTAGGCAAGTAAACTTTACTAACAGGACCAAAACTATCAGCATCAGGATGTGGTGCACTCAGCTCAATAGCCAATGGCTTCAAAGTTCCATTATCTTGCAAGAAAGGGACAATTCTTATAGCATATGCCTTTGTCTCTGTTGCACTTATTTTCCTCAAATATGGAAATAATGGGTCATGGTGATCCAGTACAAGCAATCGGTTTATTTGGTAAGCCCCTAAATCACCATCTTCGGTGAAATCTCCCGGAGTTTCATCAGAATTCACTACAAGTCCCTTGAGTCACTCAATTTCTTCGGCATTGTCCACTTCATATGGTTGAAGCTCTTCGTGAATGACTTCGGAAATATCCTCTTTGACGGGACTAGGTTTGAGAAGACATTGGTTAACAAACTCTTTGCAATTGAGAGCGGTTGCTTTGTCGATTTCATTGAACAAATTGTGTTGAGATGATTCAGTAGAGGAAGCTTCATCCGAAACGTCATCGGCATCGTCGATTACGGCGAGGTAAGTTGCTGAGTTGTTGTTAAAATTCTCTTCATTTTCTTCATTCAACAAAGCCCCAAAATACTGATAATCTTCAGGCTTCATGGAAGGCAAAACACCATGAGCTTCTTTAGGAACATCAAACTGCTGACCACGATTCTCTTCAGGAATTTGATAAAGCGGAGTCCCCATAGGTGTAGGCATAGAAATAAGCTTCCTAGCAAGAGTTCTAATTTGCACATAAGAAGTAGGAAGGTCCAAAACCCTATTCCCTTCTTACGAAACATAGCATTAAGCTCCTCATCCGTCAAAGGACGATTCGACTCCTCAATATCTCTCTTCAACGCTTCCTCTCTCATAATATCGGCATAAGTTCTCACTAACGGATCCAACATCTTCTCTCCAGCCACAAAAGCATCATGCCTATCCGACGAAAGAAGTTGATTCAACATCCGCTTCCGGTAATCATCTTTCCTATCAATAATCCTATGCGGCTTCTGAAACTCGATCTCCTCGGAATCATTACTGGCGGAAGGCATGTGTTTCAATACAGATTTTGTGGCGGTGTATGAAGGCATTCTGCGAGCAGCCTTGTTGTCTACGTTGAGATTCTTTTCGTATTCGGTAGCGGGGATTGAAGTGAGGTATAAGTATTTATCTCTTGAGCCATATAGATCACTGTCGAAGGTGAGTTTAGTGAGAGAGTCAGGTTGTTTCTGCATCATTTTGCGCTCTTCTTGCGTCTTCTCGATCTCGTCATCGAAAATCTTGGTTCTAGTTCGATTTGGGATCCAAAACCCTAGATATGTGTTTCCAGGAGGTGAGTGAGGAAGAGTGAAGGTCGGAGATGTTTGTTTATATGTCGCAGAGATTTTAGGTTTTTGTTGGTAATGAAATGTAGGTGATATAGTTTTGTGAGATGTTTTCTTAAAACAGGATGAGACACTTGTAAGTGCTTCTCAAAATCTCTTCTTTTACTAGAGAGGGGTTGTTGTAGTGGTATCAATCATGAGATGTTTTATAAGATGAATATGGGTTAGGATTAGGTGTATGTGGTGAATACTCATGATTTAGATACAATTTGGTGATGATGATCCAACATGAGTGTAATAAGGTGTAAATATTTCCCATGGAAAAGATGGAAAGGAGGGAGTGATTGGAGATGTAAAAGAGGGGTTTGTGGGATAGGTAGGAGGAATGCTCCATGGATGATAAGGAATCCATAGGAGGATTTGAGTACATGGATGAACACTATCAAAACCCTAAGAAAGCTTTAAAATTATACACTAGAGAAAAGATAAACTAATAAAAATAAACTTCATTGATTTCTTTGATCGATTCCCCAATGTGTCAAAGACACTACATATATAGTTCTCATAATGGATGTTCAGTTAAAAGCCCAAATACAAAAAAAGCCCAATAACATACTAATAATATAGACAATTTCTTCATAGACCCCATGGGGTGAAAACCCCTGCTGAAAACTCCAAAATACTCTTCGGAGATGCATCTTCGAAAACACCCAAAAAATTAAGATTTTGGTTAATTCGGAGATGCATCTCCGAAAACACCCCAAAAAATTGTCAGAGATTTTTGGGATATGAATAGCCGAAAAAATTCCAAAAAATTAAAAATTTTACGATATTGATTAATTCGGATATCTTAAAATTAATATAATTTATAAGTTATAAATAATAATAGTAATTATATTGTTCATATTTCTATTCTAATTCTAATTATAAATTAAAAAATAAAACTCATAAAAAAATTATTATTTTTTTATAAATTTTATATTAATATTTACTAAAATTATAACTAATACACAACAATTATGATTATATACGAAAATAAATACATAATAATTATTCAACAAAAATTTAAAATAAAAGAGGTCAAAAAAGAATAAAATTATATACTACTTTATTCATATTTTAATATGAATTTCAAATTACATATTTTTTCAAAATATTAAATAAAAATCATAAATATAAAAATTATTTTAATAATTAATTATAATTCAAATTAATTTATATATAAAATAATTTTTAACTTTAAATTTATTTTGGAAATTTTATTTATAAAATAAACTTTTTAACTATAAAATTGTTTTTGAAAATTAGTTTATGAAATGATTTTTGTATGTATCATAAAAAATAATAAATAAATATCTTTATTATTATTATTAATTTTATATAAAAAAAAGGTGTTGATTTAAATATCTATTAGACAAATATTATTATTATATCTTTATTATAATGATATATATTTAATAATATATTTTAATTAATACAATTAATTATATTGATTCACCTTAATTTTATTTTTTTAATAATTATCGAGTTTTTTCGGATATGGATATTCCAAAAATTCTAAGACTAAAAATTGTACTATTTCGGATATGCATTTCTGAATAATAAAAATATTTATGAAATTTTGTTAGGAGTTACCAAGAAGCCTGTGAGGCTGTGACCATGTAGTGGAGGAATAAAAAAGGACCCCAAATGTTTATATGAAGCAAATCAAAATTAGCATGCATGGCTATGACACATATACACGTCTATTAATTTTATGTAATTTTGAATAAATAAGAATTTAATAGCACATGCTATGCAATTCATCAACAGTAATTCTAAAACATGCCATTACATAGCACTCGCACGGGTAAAATCTATATTTTTCGCAACACACGTCCACTTCTCCACTCCTATATACAAGTTACATTTTGTACACCAAATTGTTCCCTCAATCATAATATCAGAAAACTTCTACCTTGTATGACAGACAAGATTGCCACAACCATAATGATGCATAGAATGTTTCACTTCCACTGCAAAGACAAGGACATAAGAGCTAAGACAAGGCCGAATGAGGCTGAACCAAAACCAGTCGTAGCTCCATTGTCTCATCTTCTTGCACTTGAGCAGGCTTTTGAAAACGATCAAAGAGGCAATGAAAAGAAAAGTAGAATGGTTAAGCAGCGTCTGAAAATTTTAACGAGTTTTCTAGAGAAGAAGAAAGAATGGAATAGTTTCATTACAGCCAAATGGAGGGCTAGTAGGAAGAAGGTTAGTTCGTGGGGGGTGGTTAAGATTCCCTCCAAATTTGTGGTCATTGGCCTCAAGATGAAGATGATAAGGTCTCTTGAGAAAAAGAAAGTGAGAAAGCAAGTTGAAAATGAAAGTGGTGATGAGGATAATGAGAGAGAACTGTGCAAGAAAAGGATTCTGATGGGACGAAGATGCGTGCCTTTGTTTTCTCCTAGCCCACGCTATTTGAGCTATAATAAAGATAGGCTTCTCTTACCAGAAATTACTTCTTGACAAATGTTAACCTGATTGTCCAAACATAAGCTATTCTTTCAAAACTTAACCGACCATAATTTGGTCTCATCATTAATGTTACTGTGGACCTCCGATTTTTTTTAATACCGGGCCATACCTCTGTTCTGTAGAGATACGTGAACTGACTCTTTTTTGTCGCTTAATGCTTTCGCATTTTTTTGAAAATTCACAGAGTCGCCACCGACCTTTTATTTTATCCAATTAAGGAAAGGTTTATAAAAGAAACAGAAAAAAGACCTTTAAGAAATTCTGGGTAAGGGGGTAGGTTATACAAAGGGAAGGTGTTAGCACCCTTTGTATCCATGGTTATCCATGGGCTCTTAAGTTTGCTTAGCTCACTTGTTTTTCGATCACTTTTCAATTGCTCTGAAATTGCTCATATGTGGTTTCAAATACCTTTGTAAATTGAATTTTGTAATGATCCGTGTGTGGATGTATACAAAATGCTTGTTTATCTTTCGAAAGATGTTTTGAAAAGAACGTTAACTTTGTAATAACCCGTGTTTGGATGTATACAAAGTATTGTCTTTTTTGAAAGTTTTGAAAAATCAACAGTGTATGAGAATTTTGTTTGTTTTGATTTGAGCAAGCAAACTAGGAGGTCTACCCTGAGTTGTAAGGTCTTTATCCTATTTCCTTTAAAAATCTATCCTTTCACCGGATATAAAAGCAAGGTTCGATTTTGTACTCAAAACAGTGGAATTTTGACTTTGATTTTGAAAGGAATGAGAAGGGATTACCTGAAGAGGTGCAAGTGTGATTGTGATTGGATTCAGATATTTATCTTTGAAGTTAGTGATCTAACGGTTCAATTTTATCTTTGACATACACGCAGTTTATATGTGCTGGAAATTAAAGTGCGGAAATGTAAAGTGCGGAAAGTAAATCTACGCTATTACATCGATTGTGCGGGAAATGTAAACTAGCCTACATCCTATACATTTATCTAGGAATTTTAAATTGCAAGAAAAATAAAAGGCATGTTTTTTTGTTTTTTATGATTTCTTTTAATTATAATTAATGTATGATTAATTAAATTAAAATGGAGAAAAAGATGAAAATTGATTTAAACCTAGAAATTAAGTTTAAAATATGTACAAAATATTTATCAATTAATTTTAAAACAAAACTAATTTTTTTGGAATTTTTGAAATTGATTTGAAATTGATTTAAGTTAATTAAAACATAATTATGCAAATAATTATAAAAATAATTAAAACTTAAAAAGAAAATTATTCAAAATATGTACAAAATTAGTTTATAATATATAAACAATATTTAACACAAAGAACAATTTTTTTTATGATTTTTTGATTGGTTAGAATAATTAAAAAGCCAATATATAGATATATACTAATTAATTATGCAAAATATTGAAATTATGAAGAAAAATAAAATATTTTTATTTCATAAAATAATATATTATTTTAGAAGTCTAAAAATATTTTTTGTGTATTTTTTGGATTTTTAAAACTATTTTTAATTAATTTAACAAAGAAATCAAAATAAAATAGAAAATAAAATAGAAAATAAAAGGATACTGATCCTGTGTGGAAATTTATGAGGGAGTATGATGTGCACGCGTGATCTGGAGCGTTGGATGAGTCATAAATGAGATCAGATGGTCCAGATGGTGAGGGAACATCACTTATGACACGCCTGCAAAACACTGAAACCAAGGGTTATATTCAAAAAAACGCGCGCGTCAGAACCAATAGGGGGGTGACACGTCTTCGTCTTCAACCTTCAGACAAGACTTTTAATGGCGCTTTCTTACCAAAAGCGCTGTAATTGGTTACTTACTAAACCTGCAAAATAGCGAATAGGGTCAAACGTACACATAAACTTGGCGCGACCTATCAGTTCAATTCGTTTGGTCCATGCGAATTCAATGGTACTAATTAGAACCTCTAATTTTGCCTAATTTGGAAAGCCCTAATTTTGAAGCTATGAACCCTAAAATGGTGATTTCGTTTGTACGTGTCCAAACTTCAATTAAGTTTCCAGAAATGATCTACACCTCAAACCAAACTCAATAGTATGTTTACATCTTGTTAAACGTGTGTGAATAACCAGATACGAGTTGATTTTAGTTTGAACAAATTTTGACCTGTGTAGCTCGATTCAGTGAGCTTCAAGGCTTGTAATTGATTGAGATAGTTTCAGTGATGTTCAAGGAACGTGTTTGAGTGTTTAGTTTGAATGGAAAGTGACTTAAATTTGGAATTCGAATTTCAAAATTCTTTGAATATTTTAAGAGATTACAAGTGTGTTACAAGCAAGAGTTTTGCTCTCAATTTCTGTCTCTTTTATTACTGAAGTGCTATAGCCTATTTATAAGCATTAGAGTGCTTAGAAACTAAGCCAAAAGCATTGATGAGTTTTTTTGGAATCTTGACTTTTTCAACATTGGTAGCTTTGCCTTTAAGCCACCATGGCTTGATTTTCTTCTTCTCCTCTGCTGTACTTTGCTTTGGGACAGAGTTGAATGAGTCATGCTTGGAATACAAGCTATTCTTTATCCATTTCATTTTCTTTTTAATTTTAATCTTAAAATAAGATAAAATTATGCCAAAAATGGATAAAAAATGATGTGGGCTTAGTCTTGGTCGTGGGAGGCCCATATCATCATGGAAATGATGTTTGAATGCTGAAAACTTGGCCCCATTTGGAAAAAATGCCATTTTGAACAATGTTGATTTCATGTATTTTCCCAAAATTTAGCTAACTTCAACAAGGTGTAAATCCCTCAATTTTTGTCATATGAAGGAGATCTTGCACTTTTTGGAAACCTCAAAGAGTCCTCTAACCAATGTCTTTGGTCTCATGTCAAAATGATTTTTGAAGCTCCTTGTGTGTCCTTTTGAAAAAAGTGTCTTTTTGTTGACTTTGAAAATGACCTGTAATGTCTTTGATCATATTTTTCAAATGGTGTATCCAATGACCATGGGATCAATGGCATTTGAAAGATAATTGAATTTCCTTCAAAACAAGCTTTGGTTTGAATTTTTTGGATGAAGGATGAGAGAGTTATGATCAGTCAAAGTTGAGTTGACTTTTCAGGCAAAAACCCTAATTTTGAATCTTAGGGTTTTGTTGATTTTTGATCTTTCCTTGATGAATTATGATCATCCAATGATCAAATGATGAATCCTTTGACAAAATATGTACTTTGACAAAAAATTTCATTTTTGACTGTCTGTTGACTTTTTTGGTCAAACGGGTCGTCTGTTGACTGTTTGAGCTGCTGACGGTGCGTCTGAGTGAATTGAAGTTTGAAAATTTGTATGATGGTACTTTGAGATATATGGATGTGTATGAAATCCATTTGAGCTCTCAAAAACTTGTTGCTCCTGTAAAAACAAGAAAAACCCTAATTAGGGACTGTTTGTGTAGGAGACAGTTAAGCGTACCTGATTTTTGCGCAGTGTTGAGTCTCTGCTAATCGCGTGATATTCAGAAGACTTCTAGAACAAAAATCTTGGAATTTTGAATTGTGAAAGATTGATTTGATTGATGGTACAAAACACTGAGAATTGTACTGCCAGCAGTTTGGCTGTCAACTGACTGTTCAGGTATTGATGTAGCAGTTAGAGTGAAAAATCAACAGTCAAAGTTAATTTTCTTTTTTGTTGTTTTTGTTTTTGTTTTATGTGAAAAATGAAAGTTTATTTACATGACTTGTTAAAAAACATAGACATAATAAATAACTAATATTTACGGTATGCGGGTACAGTCTGAGTTTCCTGATTCTGCGCCTGCAAAAGATTTAACTCTGTACCAATTGTGTCAGTACTATTTATTTGTAAATAAATAAAATAGCATGTGTGAAGTAATAAACAGTATTTGGCGTTTGCGTAAGAATAAATTCAACTGCAAGCCAAATTACTGTATAAGAAAAATTCTAAAAACTAAGTATTTCATATGTCAGGATATTTGTTGAAATAAAAATCCATGATTATATGAGACCCTTAATTTTCATATTGGAGTTTTCTTGAAAAATATGTGGGCAAATTTTGGGGTATAACAGTTGCCCCTATTCAATCTTCTTAAACCTGAAGAGATTGTATGAAATCTGAAGGTAGAAGATGATTGAATATTTGATGCCCTGAAAATTTGCACTTACCTTGATCAGAAGAGATGTTGGAAGTTGCATTTGAATGTCGTCTGCGAAATGTTGTTGGCAGATTGAAACATTACCTGAGATGGGCTTTCAGATGCCACCTGGTAAATGGGTTGAGGGTTTGTTCATCAGAATGAATCCATTGATTATATCTTGATGAAGGATTTGAAAGTCTTTGTGTTGACTGTTTCGGAACCGTCCAAGGTTACCGCTTTAAGTCTTGGAGGATGATTGCTACGGAGCTTGTCCAAAGTTTTTTTTGCTTTAGATTTTTGAAAGTTGATCATTGTGGAACCGTTTGAGGTATCACTTTGGATCTGCAATGTTAGATCGTTTTGGAACCGTCTGAGGTATCGCTTTAGATCTGCAACGTTAGATCGTTCTGGAACCGCCTGAGGTATCGCTTTTAGATCTGCAATGTTAGATCGTTCTGGAACCGTCTGAGGTATCGCTTTAGATCTGTGATGCTAGATCGTTTTGGAACCGCCTGAGGTATCGCTTTAGATCTGTGATGCTTGTTTTTGAGTTGGTAAGTGATCAGAATGAATCTTCGGCTTGATTATATCTGAGAGAACCGTTCATGGAATTCAGGTGAACACGGCATGTGATTGAGAACATCTTTGTTGAAGATATCTGCCTACCTGAAAAATCAAGTTAGTGATATGCAATGTTTATGATGCATGTAAATGTGAGATATTCCCGGAGAGATATGCATGTTATGCTGTGTATGATGTATGATGTATGATGCATGATGTATGAATATATGAATGTATGAATGTATGAATGTATGAATGTATGAATGTGATGTCAAGCTTCTAATTGGAAAAATAAATTCCCACTAGTCAGCTGGACATGAATGTATTGTGATCGTTGATGATCTTTTGTCTTGCTTGAGTACCCTCGTCTGGGGAAATTCTTTGAGAACCCGGGTATCCCGTTGAAGGATCTTTGACTACTGCTTGGGGAACCAAAGGTAACTGGAAGTTCTGATGCCCTTTCAAATGGGAATGAGGAAGATGCATAATCCTCCGATGCACTATGTCATACCCCAAAATTTGCCCATACTTTTCAAAAATTCAAAACTATTTCAAAAAATTGGGTTTTTATAAAATCTAGGTTTCATTTACATTGATATCCTGAATTTTATAAATATTCGATTTAAAATCTATTTTAAATTATAATAGTTTACTCTTAAATTGTTATATTTTAAATAGCAAAATGTTGATTGATGCTTCTTAAACTTTCAATTGGCTCTTTATTTCGAATAAGTAATATAGCACAATTGGTAAGGAAGTAAGGTTTGCAGGTACAAGGTCCCGGGTTTGAATCCCACTTCCGACATTTTTCCTTTTATTTCTTTCTAACTTTAATTTTAATTTTTATTTCAAAAATCACAAAAAAATGTATTTTTTTTATTATTTAATTGAATTTTCGTTTTTTTAAATTAAACATTTTTATTTATTCAATTTTATGCTTTTATTCACTTTTTTATTCAAAAATAAAAAAAAAATGAATTAGATGTTACTTCTTCAAATATTAAATTATTTTAAATAACTTTTTATTAGGTAGTTTTTTATAATTATCATTAGTTTTATTTTATTATTTAGAGATTTCAAATTCTTTCCAAAACAGTGAATGGACAAAATCCTCTAACATTCCAAAACAACTTCAAGACAAATATCTTCAAAAATGAAAAAAAGGTTAAAGTGGTGGACAACACTCATAATGTCAATAATTTTGTTTGTTCTATATCATATGGGAACCGTCAATTTCATTGGGAGACTAACAAATATTGACCTTTTCTTACTTACTCACGGTACAAAGTTTCTCACAAACATCACCGATCCAAACAATAATCTTTCAAAACGTTCACGTACACAACAATGAACCCTATTCTAACTACCTCTCTCTCTCTCTCTCTCTCGTACAAAACCACTCTACTAACCCTTATTTTTATTCACCCAGTAAACAAATCTTCTTGATACCGATTACACCACAAAATATGCATACACTCTAACTCTTTATTTTGTTATTATCCTGTACATAAACTTTACTTTTTTTAGCGTCAAATCCTTAGTCAAACCATAACTACACAATCACCTTCAACACCAACCATACACAAGAACACCATTGACAAACCTTCATCCAAACAATACCACCAATCTCTAACCTTTAAATAAGACATTCAAAATCCAAAATTTCTATCAATATAATACAATCTGATAAAGTGTTTTTTTGTTGTTGTTATTTGTTTGCAGAAAAAAGAATCGAAAGAAAGCAATTCTGAAATCACCGACGCAGCTCCTCTGATCGGAACCGCGGTAACAACAATTTCAGATCGACGTTGCAGCTCACGCAATCCTTCTTGCAGCTCCAGATCGGAAGAGCTTCACCGACGAACAATCACCAGACGGAAGCAGTCACGTCGTCGACAGCCCCCTACGCATCTGCTTCTTTGCTACCGCCACCACAGGAGATGCACACTTTAACGGCTCGGTGAGTTACTTCTTTGCCCATCATATTTTTGTTTGAAGTATCAATTGATGTGGTTTAATTTTATTTTCATGAAGTCTTTGAATAATTTGGAAGGATTAATAGGGAGATGTAGAAAAAGAAGAGTTGAAAACAATGGAGGAGAAGATTAAAAGTGAGAAAGATGAATGAAAAGTAAAATTGTGTTGTGTTTTCTAAAATGTGAGAGAGGAAGTGGTAGCCTTGTGCTATTATTTATTTTGTTTTAATTTTCAATTAAAAGACACATGTCAAGCTCCTAATGGTTAATCGATATTGTTGAAAAAGTCAAAATAAACTCTTGTATGATGATTATGTTCAAGTGTGATTATGTGTTGGTACAAAGAATAGAGAAAGAAAATAAGCATGGCTGGCGCACAGATTTCTGATTTTTGATCCATTAGTTTTTTTTTTTATATATACCTCTTTTTTAGTTTTACTAAATATTTATTATGTATAGCTTTTATAGAATTCGGCTTCACCTTTATTTTGTTTCAATTCATTCCATTTCTCTTTTTATTTAAAATCTTATAAAAAATATGTTTTAGAATTAAATTTTATTTTATATTAAAATAAAAACACAAAAAAAAGATTTATATTCATTAGCTTTAGAATTAGTCTATTTATTTGCTTATAAAAAATATATATAAAATACCAAAAACTTTTTAATTATTATTTTTTTAGAGTTTAACATGTTTAATTTTATATTTTCTTTGTAATTAATATTTGCAAGTATTTTCACTAGTCTCTTGTACGTTTCGTGTTTCATTACTAACATTTTTTTGTTTTGCGAGGTAATATACTTGAGACTTTCAGATTATCTTCATGGACTTTTACAAGTTATTTAACTTTGCACACTTAATCGTTTTATTTTGGGTTTTGTAATAATTTTTATTTGTAATCCCCATCCCCGAAGCCATGTAATAGCGTAGGACCTTTACATTCCGCACTTTAATTTTCTGTACATATTTAAATGCTAGTAATTAGGATTGTATGGCAAGATAATTAATCAATCGCTAGCTAACCTTAATTCAAGATAAGATGTCTGAATCTAACACACTTCGCACGCACTCACCTCTAGGGTACGCCTCTCTTGGTTGCCTACGAATAAAGGTCGTGTCCCTCGAATGTAGAGGTATCTAAAGCAAAGTCCCTCGATTTAAAATCATTGTAAAGATCATAAGTCCCTCGATGACCCACGATGTTGCCTCGGTAATATGATCTAGTCCCTCAAACGGTTGCCTACGAAACAATGATTGTCCCTTCGAATATAGCTAAAGGTACCTCTACCTGTTGCTTTCAAACGACCTCGATGACCCTTCGATGACCCACACGTCCAATAAACAAGGATTTCCTACTTCTATATAGTATGGAAAATCTTAGGAATTTTAAAAGGTATAGAAAAAGACCAACTATTTAGGGTAGTGCTCTTAATATGCCTAGCTCAATAAAAAAACATCTTTTCAAAACTCTTTCGAAATACTAAGGCTACGCATTTACGCTAAAGTCCTTATGTCCCTTTTCAATTCAAAACAAACAAACAAACATGAGCTAAGCAAGTTAAGAGCCCGTAGATAACTACGGATGAAGAGGGTGCTTACACCTTCCCTTTTCATAACTTACCACCCGAGCCCGTTTCTTTTTAAAAGAGGTCTTTTTCTGTACTTTTTACCTTTCCTAACATTGGACAAAATAAAAGTCGGTGGCGACTCATGCTTACTGCAACATTGTTTGCGATTAAAAATAAAAGTCAGTTCACCGAGTTACAGAACTGGCGACTCTGCTGGGGATATATTTTTAAGAGGGGTTTACCTTAGGGCTTAGTTCATTATAAATGTTCTCAATTGTTTGTTTTGTGTGCTTTATTTTTAAGGGTATTGTTTGGGTTTACTTGTGTGAAAGATCCTACACCCGGATCTAGTGTACCTTAGGTATGTGGCAATAGACCAAGGAGACTGTACGGCTCGTCCCGATATGGTTGATCTGGTGGCCACCGTTAGTGTGACACTTTGGTTGGTTCTGATGGCCCTTGAACATGATCGAGGAGACATTAGGCTACCATGTAGTGTCGTGAAGCACTAATTTGCCCTTAGAACCCTAGTTGAACTTAACCTTGGCCTATTAAGAAGTAGCGAGATGGCCGGCTTTGGACCTTGACCGAAGCTGGTTGATACTCGAAGCTACACTCATTGAGATCAATCTTTCGAGATGTTTTCGGTCAGCCACCCGAGCGCTGACTGAGATAATGCTTTCGAGAACGATCGTCGAGATGAGCACCATAGAGCCCGATCTTTATTTAGGACAGGTTCAACCAACTAAACTTCAGTGGGGAGGGTACTTACCTATGGACTTCATGCAAGCCTTTAAACCTAAGGCTACTTGTGTGACTTGTTTGTGTTCATTATCTAACTATTTGGTTTCCTCGCAGGATTTGTTCATACCCTAACCGTTTGGTTTCCTTGCAGGATTTGTTTATACACTAACCGTTTGGTTTCCTTGCAGGATTTATGTGTACGCTAACAACTTGAATTCCTTGCAGGATTTGTGTGTACGCTAACAACTTGAACTTTTTTGTAGGACCTACTCGTCCTCATCACCTAACTAACCATTTTCAAGGATCTCAAGTATTTTGGGCGCGCAATTCCAGGTGCCATCATCAAGAGCCAGATTCCTATCAAGGGGCAAGAGGATTTATTTTCCTCTAGCCAGATGCCTTCAAACTCAAAAGTATCGTACCCAGAATCAGAGGCTATGACCCACTGGATATGGTGAGCCTGATTCTTGTAGAAGGACGTTCAAAGACGAAAGTCAAAAGTTTTCAAACAAAGCTGCAACCAAGTTCGATCTCTAACGTTGCAAATTGGGTTCCAAAAAGATCCTTGAAAACATTGCATATGCATTTGCATACATATCATTGCATAACAGGTCCCTAAAGAACAAAGTTTCTCATCTTCTTTCGCAAATCCCTAAAGCCGGATACTTATAACTCATGTGTGGCTTCATCAGAATCCTCTCTCTAGAAGTAATCTACAAGTTCAGATACGAAAGCTTGGTTTGGTTTCCTCTTTGGGGCACTTGGTCAGTCGATCAATAATTGCCAACCAGTCCGAGATAAGGTACAAGACCTGATTGATGCAAAGGCTATCATATTCACACCTGCAGGCCAGATTTGAAGTTCTCCCTCGACTCAATGGACCTTCTGAAGCAATAAGTCCATACGAAGAAAATCTCCTCAATGTTGGCAATTCGTAATTTCTCATGCATTTTCATGCGTAATCTTTCTTGTTCTTGTTCAATACTGTCTATATGCAATACTTGTTTGTTTTTGAACTATAATAACGATGCATTGGATGTGTTTGTCTTGAAAAAATTCATTCGCTCTCGCTCTAATATGTTCTTATTTGCTTGTGATACCAAACTCTCAATGATAAAGCATGATGACTCTGAGGGGAGAATGACGAACACATAATACCAATAATCTCAAATGGTGTGCTTTCGAGTAAAACCCTGTTGATGATGTACAGGCATTGTTTCAAATTCCCAAACACTGGAGATATAAGGAAGTTAATCCCTTGCCAACCCCTTTTGAGCCTTGAAGTAGGAGTTTCTTTTCTATACGAAAAAACCCTCACATTTAACCTAGGGGCAGGGTAGTGTTCAGTTAACCTGATTGGGCATTCAACATTCATCAGGAATACACATCCAAGGATACAACAATGGTTATCTTTCAAAAGATTGAGGAAAAGTCAATACCACAATGGTCATCCCTCGTCAATCAAGAAATGAGGCAGTCACAATCTTTCCAAAAAGACGTCTCAGGATCATACGACTTGCTCAAAAAATAAAAAGAATGAATTAAAAAAAAAAAGAGAAAAGAAAGCCCGCTAAGTCAATAACTTGAAAACAAATGACTAAGGCAAAAGTTAGGGCATCCCGCTGGACTTCAAACTCAGAATTCAAAAGAATTTGTCCAGGCAAAAGTTAGGGAAACAAAAAAAATCCTCAACAAAAGGGGCAAATTCGTGTGTCTATAAATTCAAGATCGTGTGATCAGACGCCAAGAATAAAAGGTAAGTGACTGTCATGTTCAAACACCTTGTCGATTCCTCAATCGTCTCAAACTCCTCTTGAAGGATGAATGCTCGCGTCGAGTTAACTGAACTTAGGTTGGAGAACATCACGAAGGGGGTGGGCACCAATAAAATTTTGAGCCTATATATATCTTTTTTTTTTTAAAAAACCATTAACCTGGCCACGTTACAACCCTCAAAAGTCCTAATTGAAGCAGGGTTGATTCGAAAGCATACTATAACGAGAAAACGGTAAACCGACTCCTAGGAGTTTTGCTAAAACATTTGAGTTGGTATCACGCCACTTTTCACAAAAATCGATGTTTTGACATCCTTTCAAAAAAAAATATTTCAAGACAAACATGAACTTTGCATTAGATTTATATTTCTCATACTAAACATTCTTTGCATATGAACAAGTACTTGACACCAGGAAAACTTCCATCATGAGCTGCAGATGAAAAGTTTAACCCTCTCAAGGGACAAGTTGTCTTCAGAACTCCATTGAGTTCGAGCATGAACATCTCAAATTATAATCACCCTCAGGGGCACAAAAACGGTTGAAATACCCCATGGACTAAGCGTTCAGATATTCGGGGCAATCAAGCCAAGATTCAAAGGATCTCTCAAAACTGCTGAAATTACCGGGAGCCTTCACCCAAGCACAACTAGAATTACCTCCAACCATGATCAACCAGGGGCATGATTCCTAAGTTCATGATACAGGGGCATGTTGCTTATGATAGCACGAATATCAGAAAGTCCCCCGATAGATAAAGCTGCAGAGACGTCTCGTACGCCCGACTCAGTCAGTCAAAAGCTTGTATATACAAGGGGCATGACATATCTCATTCATCAGGGGCAATCAAGTCAAGATTCCGAGAATCTCTCAAAGATGCAAAAAACAATCAGCGGCATGTATCCAAGTAAATCTTAGTCTATTTCCAATCAACATGGGGCATTGTCCTGGGCCAATGATTACGAGGGGCATGACGCCCATAGTGCACATCTCATAAAGTCCTCGCGAGGCGAATCTTTCCGAAGTCCCTACTAACTGGGGCAAATCTATGCAAGTCTAGTTTGACACCTTGATCAATACTCAGTGGTGTGTACTAATCAATATAAATCCAGGAATGACAGATAATATAATACTGGGGGCAATGTTCAAAGCATCCATGCCTTCCCACAGCTCCGATTTCACAAGATCATATCCCCACCGAGTAATCATTAAGAAGATATCTTCGAACATACTCGTCCCGACAAAGACATGGCTCCCCACTAGAGTTTACAACTTCAACACCATCGGTTCTCCGACACGTTGCTCTTCTCCAACATGGCTTACTAATATCTTTATCTCCAGTCAGGGTACATCAAGTTACTGGTTATCCCCAAGCAAGAATCATAAATTCCCAGCTGAGCATTTTCAAAACAAGATCAGACATCAAAACCACAAAGGCATAGAGATTTATTTTCTCAATAAAGACAACATAAATCATATTCACATATCGTATGGCATAAACATATTCATACATTGCATACATTACCTCATAATGAATTCATCCATAACATACAAAGTTTCTCTTTTATTCTGAGGGACTCATTACATAATACATGCATCATGACATTGCATAACTATACCTATTGCAGGATACAGGCACAGACAAATGAACGAAATCTCCAACTTTCCAAGATCTAATTCAGCTACTACGAATAGTACTGACACGGTCAACGCTCGATCTAATTCATTTACCACGAACGGTAATGACACGATCACTTTCAAAGATCTAATTCAGTTACTACGAACGGTACTGACACGGTCAACGCTCAAAGATCTAATTCATTTACCACGAACGGTAATGACACGATCATTTTCAAGGATCTAATTCAGTTACTACAAACGGTACTGACACGGTCAACTCCCAGAGATCTAATTCTATCATCACGAACGGTGTAGACACGATCACTGACCTTCCCAGTCTAATTCAGTTACTACGAACGGTACTGACACGACAAGAGAATCTAATTCTATCATCACGAACGATGTAGACACGATTATCTCTCTAAGATCTAATTCGGTTACTACGAACGGTGCTGACACGATCGACCTTTAAAGAGATCTAATTCCATCATCACGAACAATGTGGATACAATCAACTATTTCCTAAGTCTAATTCAGTTACTACGAACGGTAATGACACGATCAAATTCTCAAAGATCTAATTCATTTACTACGAACAGTAATGACACGATCAACACTCAAACAACTACCGTGCATAACTTACTGGATGGCGTCTTTAAGCTCATCCCCATCATACACCTGGATGGCATCTTCAAGCCCATCTCCAACAGTTCTCTGTCAACCTCCAGATGGCATCTTTAAGCCCATCTCATACAAAGTCCCTCCATCAACAAGGGCAAATTTCTGGGTATTCTAGTGTTCAATCCTCTTCCACCTTCAGATTCCGATAGGCACACAAGCCAATCTACATCCTCAGGTTTAAGAAGATTGAACAGGGGCAGCTGTCATACCCCAAAATTTGCCCATACTTTTCAAAAATTCAAAACTATTTCAAAAAATTGGGTTTTTATAAAATCTAGGTTTCATTTACATTGATATCCTGAATTTTATAAATATTCGATTTAAAATCTATTTTAAATTATAATAGTTTACTCTTAAATTGTTATATTTTAAATAGCAAAATGTTGATTGATGCTTCTTAAACTTTCAATTGGCTCTTTATTTCGAATAAGTAATATAGCACAATTGGTAAGGAAGTAAGGTTTGCAGGTACAAGGTCCCGGGTTTGAATCCCACTTCCGACATTTTTCCTTTTATTTCTTTCTAACTTTAATTTTAATTTTTATTTCAAAAATCACAAAAAAATGTATTTTTTTTATTATTTAATTGAATTTTCGTTTTTTTAAATTAAACATTTTTATTTATTCAATTTTATGCTTTTATTCACTTTTTTATTCAAAAATAAAAAAAAAATGAATTAGATGTTACTTCTTCAAATATTAAATTATTTTAAATAACTTTTTATTAGGTAGTTTTTTATAATTATCATTAGTTTTATTTTATTATTTAGAGATTTCAAATTCTTTCCAAAACAGTGAATGGACAAAATCCTCTAACATTCCAAAACAACTTCAAGACAAATATCTTCAAAAATGGAAAAAAGGTTAAAGTGGTGGACAACACTCATAATGTCAATAATTTTGTTTGTTCTATATCATATGGGAACCGTCAATTTCATTGGGAGACTAACAAATATTGACCTTTTCTTACTTACTCACGGTACAAAGTTTCTCACAAACATCACCGATCCAAACAATAATCTTTCAAAACGTTCACGTACACAACAATGAACCCTATTCTAACTACCTCTCTCTCTCTCTCTCTCTCGTACAAAACCACTCTACTAACCCTTATTTTTATTCACCCAGTAAACAAATCTTCTTGATACCGATTACACCACAAAATATGCATACACTCTAACTCTTTATTTTGTTATTATCCTGTACATAAACTTTACTTTTTTTAGCGTCAAATCCTTAGTCAAACCATAACTACACAATCACCTTCAACACCAACCATACACAAGAACACCATTGACAAACCTTCATCCAAACAATACCACCAATCTCTAACCTTTAAATAAGACATTCAAAATCCAAAATTTCTATCAATATAATACAATCTGATAAAGTGTTTTTTTGTTGTTGTTATTTGTTTGCAGAAAAAAGAATCGAAAGAAAGCAATTCTGAAATCACCGACGCAGCTCCTCTGATCGGAACCGCGGTAACAACAATTTCAGATCGACGTTGCAGCTCACGCAATCCTTCTTGCAGCTCCAGATCGGAAGAGCTTCACCGACGAACAATCACCAGACGGAAGCAGTCACGTCGTCGACAGCCCCCTACGCATCTGCTTCTTTGCTACCGCCACCACAGGAGATGCACACTTTAACGGCTCGGTGAGTTACTTCTTTGCCCATCATATTTTTGTTTGAAGTATCAATTGATGTGGTTTAATTTTATTTTCATGAAGTCTTTGAATAATTTGGAAGGATTAATAGGGAGATGTAGAAAAAGAAGAGTTGAAAACAATGGAGGAGAAGATTAAAAGTGAGAAAGATGAATGAAAAGTAAAATTGTGTTGTGTTTTCTAAAATGTGAGAGAGGAAGTGGTAGCCTTGTGCTATTATTTATTTTGTTTTAATTTTCAATTAAAAGACACATGTCAAGCTCCTAAATGGTTAATCGATATTGTTGAAAAAGTCAAAATAAACTCTTGTATGATGATTATGTTCAAGTGTGATTATGTGTTGGTACAAAGAATAGAGAAAGAAAATAAGCATGGCTGGCGCACAGATTTCTGATTTTTGATCCATTAGTTTTTTTTTTTATATATACCTCTTTTTTAGTTTTACTAAATATTTATTATGTATAGCTTTTATAGAATTCGGCTTCACCTTTATTTTGTTTCAATTCATTCCATTTCTCTTTTTATTTAAAATCTTATAAAAAATATGTTTTAGAATTAAATTTTATTTTATATTAAAATAAAAACACAAAAAAAAGATTTATATTCATTAGCTTTAGAATTAGTCTATTTATTTGCTTATAAAAAATATATATAAAATACCAAAAACTTTTTAATTATTATTTTTTTAGAGTTTAACATGTTTAATTTTATATTTTCTTTGTAATTAATATTTGCAAGTATTTTCACTAGTCTCTTGTACGTTTCGTGTTTCATTACTAACATTTTTTTGTTTTGCGAGGTAATATACTTGAGACTTTCAGATTATCTTCATGGACTTTTACAAGTTATTTAACTTTGCACACTTAATCGTTTTATTTTGGGTTTTGTAATAATTTTTATTTGTAATCCCCATCCCCGAAGCCATGTAATAGCGTAGGACCTTTACATTCCGCACTTTAATTTTCTGTACATATTTAAATGCTAGTAATTAGGATTGTATGGCAAGATAATTAATCAATCGCTAGCTAACCTTAATTCAAGATAAGATGTCTGAATCTAACACACTTCGCACGCACTCACCTCTAGGGTACGCCTCTCTTGGTTGCCTACGAATAAAGGTCGTGTCCCTCGAATGTAGAGGTATCTAAAGCAAAGTCCCTCGATTTAAAATCATTGTAAAGATCATAAGTCCCTCGATGACCCACGATGTTGCCTCGGTAATATGATCTAGTCCCTCAAACGGTTGCCTACGAAACAATGATTGTCCCTTCGAATATAGCTAAAGGTACCTCTACCTGTTGCTTTCAAACGACCTCGATGACCCTTCGATGACCCACACGTCCAATAAACAAGGATTTCCTACTTCTATATAGTATGGAAAATCTTAGGAATTTTAAAAGGTATAGAAAAAGACCAACTATTTAGGGTAGTGCTCTTAATATGCCTAGCTCAATAAAAAAACATCTTTTCAAAACTCTTTCGAAATACTAAGGCTACGCATTTACGCTAAAGTCCTTATGTCCCTTTTCAATTCAAAACAAACAAACAAACATGAGCTAAGCAAGTTAAGAGCCCGTAGATAACTACGGATGAAGAGGGTGCTTACACCTTCCCTTTTCATAACTTACCACCCGAGCCCGTTTCTTTTTAAAAGAGGTCTTTTTCTGTACTTTTTACCTTTCCTAACATTGGACAAAATAAAAGTCGGTGGCGACTCATGCTTACTGCAACATTGTTTGCGATTAAAAATAAAAGTCAGTTCACCGAGTTACACACTATCTGACCAAGTCCGGGTGCGGGGATCACACCTTCTGAAGATAGTAATCTGGAACTAACCTGCTGGGGAATAAGACTTCTTTTGAAGAGAAAATCTTTTTGAGGAATTTGCTGAGAAATGCGTTTCTCTTGGTGATTTCCTTCTGATGGAATGATGTCCAGATGATCGGGACATTTCCTGAATGCCATTCCTGTTTTTCCTGGTAAACATCAATCATATTCAAATGCATATGTTCATTCAAAATTATCATTGGTACGTTTACGTATTTAAAACAGAAAAAGTGAAAATAGTGATTTTTGAAAGAGCTGCATTGAAAAGAGCCATGATAGGCGGGTTAGCACAGGGAGACAACAATCCTAGAAGTAGGAAACTGTCAGAAAGTTTTGAAAAATATTTATGAAGATAAATAGCTATGTGAAAATGATCCAGTCAAGTTTCAACTCTGCTATTGCCAATCTGTCTTCGAGCATCTCATCCCTCACTTGTTGGAAGAAAGTGATTAGACTGATCGGTGTCTTTGAGGTGTTGAATCTTGATGGTGAGTAGGCAGCTGAACGGAACATAGTTGTATGCTTCATTCCCTAACTTTTGCCTAGGCCGCCCTTTCAGGTTTTCAGCCTACCGGGATAGTATTTGTTTAGTCTCTAATTTTTGCCTGGACCGCCCTTTCGGGTTTTCAATCCACCGAGACGCTCATTTTTGCCTAAGTTTCCCTTTCAGGTTTTCAACTTAGCGAGCTGTTTTTTTTCTTTTTAAGAGAAGTATTTTTTGACTATGTCAGCATTCACAGGGTGTGGGAAATCCTCACCATCCATGGTGGTAAGCAACATGGCTCCGCCGGAGAATATTTTCTTGATTATGAATGGTCCCTCGTAGGTGGGAGTCCATTTGCCTCTGGGATCACCTTGTGGTAAGATGATGCGTTTGACAACCAAGCCACCAGTTTGGTATGCTTGACTTTTGACTTTTTTGTTGAAGGCTTTGATCATGCGCTTTTGGTATAGCTGACCATGACAAATAGCTGCGAGCCTTTTCTCATCAATCAAGTTTATCTGGTCCAACCGTGTTTGAATCCAATCGTCTTCGTCTAGATTGGCTTCTTTCATAATCCTTAGGGAAGGAATCTGAATTTCAATTGGGAGAACTGCCTCCATACCATAGACTAAGGAGAATGGAGTTGCCCCTGTTGAAGTATGCGCAGATGTGCGATAACCATGAAGAGCAAAAGGTAACATCTCATGCCAGTCTTTGTAGGTTACTGTCATTTTTTGTATGATTTTCTTGATGTTCTTGTTGGCAGCTTCCACCGCGCCGTTCATCTTTGGTCGATATGGAGAGGAATTATGATGTTTGATCTTGAACTGTGTGCAAAGTTCAGTAATCATTCTGTTGTTCAGATTTGTGCCATTGTCCGTGATAATCCGTTCAGGGATGCCATACCGACAAATGAGATTGTATTTGATGAACCGGGCTACCACATTTTTGGTGACAGAAGCAAATGAAGTTGCTTCTACCCACTTTGTGAAGTAGTCAATAGCGACCAAGATAAAGCGATGTCCGTTGGAGGCAGTAGGTTTGATTTCTCCAATCATATCAATACCCCATATTGCAAAAGGCCAAGGAGCCGTCAGGACGCTTAATGGAACTGGAGGTACATGTACTTTGTCAGCGTATATCTGGCATTTGTGACATGTTCGGGAGTGACGATGGCAGTCTGTTTCCATGGTAGACCAGTAATAACCTGCTCTCAGGATCTTTTTAGCCATTGTATGTCCACTGGAATGAGTACCGAAGGCACCATTGTGTATTTCTTCCATGATCTGTTCTGCTTCCTTCTTGTTTACACAGCGAAGTAAAGTCGAGTCATGGTTGCGTTTGTATAGGGTTCCATTGCTTAGAAAGAATTTGGCAGCAAATCTCCTTAGAAACTTTCTGTCGTTAATGGATGCCCCTTCAGGGTACTCCTGAGCTTCGAGATATCTTTTTACCTCATGGAACCATGGTTTTTCCTCGGTTCCTTCGGTATTGATCTCATTGCAATAGGATGGTTCATCTTGCCTGTAGATGGTGATCATAGGCGCCTCGTTGCCCCACCTGACTTTGAACATGGAAGACATGGTAGCTAAAGCATCAGCTAGTTGATTTTCCTCGCGTGGGATGTGTTCGAAAATGATTTCCTCGAAGTAAGGAATCAAACTCAGCACATATTCTTTGTAAGGAATCAGATTCGGGTGCTTCGTGTCCCATTCCCCTTTGACTTGGTAGATTACCAAGGCCGAGTCTCCGTAGACTTCTAGGAATTTGATTCTTAGATCAATTGCAGCTTTGAGACCCAGAATACATGCTTCGTATTCGGCTATATTGTTAGTGCAATTGAAGCATAATCTGGCAGTGAATGGTGTGTAACTTCCTGCGGGGGAAATGATCACAGCTCCGATGCCATTGCCAAGTGCATTAGAAGCTCCGTCAAAAACCATAGTCCACCGGGATCCTGGCCCGGGTCCTTCTTCTGGTCCTGGTTGTTTGTAGTCATTGACTAGCATAATGTCTTCGTCTGGGAAGTCAAAGTTCAATGCTTGATAATCATCCACTGCTTGATGAGCCAGATGATCAGCTACCACACTTCCTTTGATTGCTTTTTGTGAAGTGTATTGAATGTCATATTCTGTTAAGATCATTTGCCATCTCGCTATTCTTCCAGAGAGAGCAGGTTTTTCGAACACGTATTTGATGGGATCCATCTTGGAGATTAGGAAAGTGGTGTGATTTAGCATGTACTGTCTTAGCCGGCGAGCTGCCCAAGCTAAGGCACAACAAGTTTTTTCGAGTAGTGAGTATCTTGTTTCACAATCGGTAAACTTTTTGCTAAGATAGTAGATTGCGTGCTCCTTTCGGCCGGATTCGTCATGTTGTCCTAGCACACACCCCATTGAGTCTTCTAACACAGTTAGGTACATTATCAGAGGTCTGCCTTCCACAGGTGGCAACAAGATTGGAGGTTTTTGGAGATATTCTTTGATTTTGTCAAAGGCTAACTGGCATTTGTCATTCCACCTTTCCACTTGATCTTTCTTCAACAGTTTGAAGATCGGCACACAAGTAGTAGTCATGTGGGCAATAAATCGGGCGATGTAATTCAGACGTCCCAAGAATCCTCTTACTTGTTTCTCAGTACGAGGTATAGGCATTTCTTGAATGGCTTTAACCTTGGCGGGATCAACCTCAATACCTTTGCTGCTGACGATGAAACCTAAGAGTTTGCCGGATCTTACTCCAAAGGTACACTTATTTGGGTTCAGTCGCAACTTGTATTTCTTGAGTCTGTCAAACAACTTGTGTAAATGACCCAAATGTTCTTCCTCGGTGTTGGATTTTGCAATCATGTCATCGACATACACCTCTATTTCTTGATGAATCATATCATGAAATAGCGCTACCATTGCACGTTGGTAGGTTGCTCCTGCGTTTTTCAGACCAAAGGGCATTACTTTGTAACAAAAGGTTCCCCAAGGTGTTGTGAAGGTTGTTTTTTCCATGTCTTCGGGTGCCATCTTGATTTGATTGTACCCTGAGAATCCGTCCATAAAGGAGAATACCTTGCATTGTGCGGTATTGTCAACCAGTACATCGATGTGTGGTAAAGGGAAATCATCTTTGGGGCTTGCCCGGTTCAGATCTCTGTAGTCCATGCACATTCTGACTTTCCCGTCTTTTTTAGGTACAGGCACGATGTTAGCTATCCAAGGAGGATAACTTACAACTTTTAGGAATCCGGCATTGAACTGTTTTTCAACCTCGTCTTTGATCTTTTTTGACATATCAGGCCTACTTCTTCGTAGTTTTTGTTTGACTGGAATGCTACCTTCTTTGATTGGTAGGCGATGAACTACAATGTCCGCGTCAAGGCCTGGCATATCCTCATAGGACCAGGCGAATATCTCGACGTAGTCTCGCAGCATTTGAATCAGTCTTTGCTTGACGCTGTGTTCTAAATCAGCCCCTATTTTGACTTCTTTCTTTTCTTCGTTGCTGCCCAAGTTGATGACCTCAATTGGCTCCTCGTGAGGCTGTATGGCCTTGTCTTCTTGTTCTAGCAGCCTTGCAAGTTCTCTTGGCACTTCACAATCTTCCTCACTTTCGTCCTCAGTTTGGTAGATCGGATTTTCAAAGTCATGACGGGCAATAGCAGAATCGTTGTTGACTGGATCCAGAGTGTATGTGAATCTGCAAGTTAATTATGTGAGTGTGTGTGAAGAAAAAACATAGATATTTGAAAGCGAAGAAAGAAGGAAAAAGGATCACAAAATTTAAATATGCAAGCGTCCCATGATTTTATTGAATGCACATGATCATGATATGATAAGCCCTTATAGAAGGACCAGTGTGCTAAGGCACACGGCTTTCAAGCTCATGGTTCGATTGTTCAGGAACCACTTTTATCTTTGCACATTATACACAAAGAAAACAGGAAATGGCATTTACTCCTGGTCAAAGGAGATCACATCCTCAGCTTTCCAGTTGTTCAATCCACTGTTGTGAGCAGGGGGTACCCAGCTGTTCCAGTTGCAGTTGTCTTTTTCATCTTCCACAGCATTGATTTCATTAGTGGGAAAATGAGCCGGTGATCCTTCGGGATAAGGGATATACTCTGCTGGATACGAGAGCCCAGGCTGAGATATCTCTGTTGGCTGAGCGAGATGCTCGATAAGGCCGTCCCATGAAGTCGGGATGATGTCTTGAATAGAGATTTGTGCATCTTGGTGAGGAGTGTATGCTGACAGAAAGCAACCCTCGTTATTTGGTATTTCCCTGGCTTCTTCGAAAGCGAAATTGTCATCGTAATGTTCATCCCATCCAGTTGGGACAATGTCCTCCATAGCAATTTGTGAGCTCGGAGGAGCGGAATATTTCACCATATAGTCATATTTGCCGCTGGGTTCTCCTAGCGTGTCCCATACTTCTTTGGGTGGATTTTGATATTGCTCAGTGGCGGGACTTGTGAAAATTTGATCATTTCCAACTTCATCACCCCATCCAGTCGGGGTAAGGTCCTCCATAGCAATATAAGAATTCTGAGGTTCGGCATACTGATAATTATACCCGCCGTTTGGTTCTCCCACAGCATCCCACATTCCCATGGAAATAGGTGGAATCTCACCTGGATATGGCTGAATGATATGGTTCAAGAACACTCCTTCATCTTCAATAGCGTTTACTTCTTGGCTGACGAAGTGTGACATTAATCCTCCAGAACGAGGACTTTGATCATTCTTTTGACCTTCACTATCATAGCCCAGGCCTAGCTTGTCAGACTTGTAGGGTATATCGGGAAGCTGTCCCCATACTGTGCAATCACCCTGTTCAATCATGGCTTTGGCATCTTTGAGAGAAGCCATAGTTGTAGTTGGAGTAGCAGGAATATGCTTGGTGGTAGAGACATCTGGAGAGACCACCTCAAATGATTGGTATGGAGTTTCGATGAATTCGTCCTCCAACTCAACATATTTGGAATTGCTTAGGTGACTAACCACATATTCCTCTTCGCCATAGACTGTGACAATCTTTCCTTTTACTGGATATTTTAACTTCTGATGCAGGGTAGAAGTTACAGCGTTTGCCCCATGTATCCAAGGGCGTCCAAGTAAACAGGAGTAGGCTGGGTGAATTTCCATTACGTAAAAGATAGAATCAAAGATTTGAGAACCCACTCTGATTGGGAGATTCACTTTTCCGTATACTGTTCTGGTTGACCCGTCAAAGGCTCTTACCACAACATCACTTGGTTGTAACACAATTCCTTCGAAGTCAAGCTTTTCTAGTACTGTTTTCGGTAACACGTTCAGAGAAGAACCGTTATCTACTAGCACATGAGATAGAGTGGTGCCATTACATTCAATGGAGATATGTAAGGCTTTGTTGTGATTTTTTCCAGCAGGGGTTAGATCCACATCAGAGAAACCGAGACCATTGCTCACGGTTAGATTGGCAACACAATTCTCAAATTGGTCGACTGAGATCTCTTGAGGCACCTGCGCAGCTTTCAGGAATTTCATCAGAGCTTTGGCATGAGCTTCTGAATATTTTAGCAGAGATAGCATTGAGATTTTTGAAGCAGTGTGCCCCAGTTGCTCAATAATATTGTAATCACTCTTGCAGATGATTTTCAATATTTCCTCCATTTCTTGCTTTGATGGATCCTCAGCAGTGATCTCCACCGGGGTTTGAACTTGTTCAACTTGTGGCTCTTTGCCTCGAGCGTTGACATTTTGATTAGGAACTGGGACTCGGACTGGACCAGCAGCAACATTTGGAGAAATTTCTGGTGAAAAGATTCTTCCACTTCTCGTGATCTTGCTGGTACCCACAATATTACCCACAGTTGGAGTAGATAACTTTGCGGTCTCTTCAGTCGAGGTACTCTGCTTAACTCCATGAACGTAAACATTAGTGTCATATCCCCATGGGACAGCTTTGTCTGAGGAGTATGGAAATGGAGTTGGACTAGCAATGACTACTGATGCCACTTTGAGTGTAGCAGAAATTTTGAATGGAGCCTTGGCAGAGATTTTGAATGGTAAGCTGGAGATCACTGAGACATCCTCTATTCTTATCCCGTTTGCAAAGACTTCGCACAGTACGTCCATAGAAGGGAGCCTCTCAAACATAATGATACGGCGATCCATCCACTTTTGAATTCCCATCCTCAGATTTTCACAACCATTGGGCAGGCATGAGCAATAAAAGCAGTCGGGGTCACACCCTGGGAAGTAACCAGCTCGGATTAGCTTTCCTTTGACTTCGCAGAGTGGAGTTGATAATTCGTTCACATCATAGATGTAAACAGTGTCCAGGATAGCGTTGACAGTTTTGTCATGCTTTGGCATAGGTGCTGTGATGACATTTGGAGTTTCTGGAGGATCGAACTCAATTTCACCAGCATCTATCATATCTTGTATTTTATTTTTCAGGGCCCAGCAGTGATCTGCGTCATGTCCTGGACAGTTTGAGTGATAGGCACATGTCGCATCAGGGCGATAATTCAGAGAGGAAGTGTTGACATTCTTTGGAGGACCTCTTAAGGTGATCAGATCTGCTTTTAGCAAGTGCTGCAATGCCTGAGAAATTGGCATGTTGATTTTGGTGAAATTTCTTCTTGGTGCATCTGGTCGATGCGTATATTTTGGCTGTTGATCTTTTTGAGGTGCAGATGCGGAGATCAGAACTGCCCCTACAGATTGATGCTGCTCACTTTTGCGACTTTTTTGAATTTGAGTTGCATTGACCTCATTTCTCCCACTGATGGGCCTTTTTGTAGTACCAGAGGTGGAACCTATTTGAATTTTTCCATTTTGAATGCCACTTTCGACACGTTCTCCGGTCAGTATCAGGTCAGTGAAACCTGATGATGAACTTCCCAGCAAATGGCTATAGAAAGGGCCAGTTAAAGTGCCCATGAACATGTCAACTAGTTCGCGATCAGATAAGGGTGGTTGAACCCTTCCAGCCATATCTCTCCACTTTTGTGCATATCCTTTAAAACTTTCTTTTGGTCCCATAGACATGCCCCTTAGTTGAGTACGGGTTGGCGCAAGATCAGCATTGTATTGGTACTGTTTGTAAAAAGCAGCAGCTAATTCTTCCCAAGTATGAACCTTGGTATTTTCCAGCTGGTAGTACCACTCGAGTTGTGTACCCGACAGACTTTCTTGGAAGAAGTGAATCCACAATTTGTTATCCGTTGTATGAGGTTGTATCTTCCTCACATAGGATCTCAGATGTAGTTTCGGGCAAGAAACTCCATCATATTTTGCAAAGACAGGAACTTTGAATTTTGGAGGGATAACAACATCCGAGATGAGCCCCAGATCATTGAAATCTAAGCCAGGTATTTTTTGTATCTCCATAGCTTTCATACGGTCTTCCAGCTGTTGGTATTTTTCATTATCCGGTTCGTCCCCAGAATGATCATTTTCTTCATTTGAAGAGAGAGAGGGTTTAGCAGAACCCTGGTTGCTTTGATTGTCTTCTTGTTCATCATCACCGACTGTTTCAGGGATCGGTGGCTTTGTGAACTTTTTGACTGGAATTTTGATCTTTCTTCTCAGGTGACTCACACCTACAGATCCTTTGGGCTTCTTTTTCTTCTTGATTATCAGGGCTTTCAGTTCTTGCTGCCCCTTTGCCAGTTCCAGAATTGCCACTTGAACTTGGGCATTCTGTGCTTCGAGATTCTTGATGCTCATTTCAGATTCCATCTCTTCTGACTGAAATAAACAGCGAGAAGATGAGAAATCCGTCATGTGAACCTGTTATGCAATGTGTATGACTGGATGCCATGTGTATGCAATGTATGAAGTGTATATGCAATGTATATGAATGCAATGTATGAAATGTATATGCAATGCATGAAGTGAAATGTGTGTGCAATGTTTCAAGGATCTTAGAGTTTAGATTTGTTAAAGAAGAAACAAACGTTAGTTAATCAATTTATTTCTTTTTTTTTGCTTCTTTTTTCTTTTTTCTTTGCCTCATTTGGGCTTACAAGACAGAAATAAAATAAATGATCCTTCAGGTCTCCCGTGGACGCTTTCTCTTTGCCCCCAGGAATGTGTTGATCTGCTGTTCTTCTTGAAGCTGTCCGGTGAGCTCCAATATCCTTCTCTCATAGTCCTGACAGTATGATTTGAAGGTGTCTCTTTCCTCTTTGAGTTGAACCCAAGATTTTTGCAACTCTTCTAGGTCAGTTGGCATGTCCGGGTGTAGAATAACTTGAGGTTCATATCCTTCGACCTCTGGTTCAATAGTCACAGGTAGAACAGCAGGATATGGCATAAGGAGTTTCTGAGCATGAGTACGGACCCATCTGAGGTAGGGTTCCATAGGAATAGAATTCCATTGCCCCAGAGTTTTGCTTTCTATTCTATAGACACTGCCCCATGCATGTATGAACCTTCGTCGGTGTCTATGAGAATCATTCTCGTAATCAAACACAATGCCATGGATAATCATGTCATGAGGACCGTTGCTCCTTGCATATCCGAATTGGCGTAGAGCTAAAGAGGGATTGTAAGTGATGCCTCCTTTGATGCCAAGGAGTGGCACATTAGGGTATTCTCCACAATGATCAATGATAGTAATGTCTCTTTGAAAGAAGTTGTTCCACCGGATATCTGAATGAGACAAAGACATAATCCTGTGAGACCAATGCATTCTTTGTTCATTTCTCAACACTGATCGGGGAAGATGAAATGTAAACCACCTAGCCAGTAGTGGTATACAGCACATGAGAGTTCCTCGTTTCTTCATGGTACGAGTGTGTAGAGAATGTAGAATGTCTCCCAGCAATGTTGGTACCGGGTTACGGATTAGGAAAAGGTTGATGATGTGTACACTTATGAACTGGTCGGGATTTGGGAATAAAACCAACCCATAGATCAAAAGTGCCATAACTTCCTCAAAAGCTGGATAACTTTTGTTTTCTAGCAGTAGTCGAGCCTTTTCCAACAAGAACTTGGCAAGCAAACCCTTAACTCCACTCTTTGTTTCCCAATTGGACTCGATTTCTGATTTCCGCAGATGTAAAGCAGCAGCAATGACTTCAGGTTTTGGAATCCTTTCTAAACCAGTGAAAGGTAATTGATTTCGAACAGGCAATCCAATTAGTTCAGAGAATTCTTCCAAAGTGGGTACCAACTGGTAATCAGGAAAGGTAAAGCAATGATGTTCAGGGTCAAAGAACTGGAACAGGACCCGTATCATGTCTTCTTCAAATTTTGAGGTAACCAAATGGAGTAGGTGACCATGCCTTTCAGTGAATTGAACATTCCTGGGGAATTCTGACACTAAGTCTTTTAGTTCAGACGGTACCGTTGAGATGTTGATTCGGATGTAATCTTTGGTGGCGGGAGCCATTACCTGCAAAAACAAAGGTAAACTCTTTGATCCTTGAAGTGTTTGGTGCAAAAAATGATATGCTTATGATGCAAACATGTGGCACACAAAAACAAATCAAACAATAGCCTTAGGTTTAAAGGCTTGCATGGAGCTGATAGGTGATACCCTCCCCACTGAAGTTGAGTTGGTTAAAACCTGTCCTAGAATTGGATTCGGGTTCTATGATCCTTGGAAGTAACATCTCAATACGGCGCTCGAGCGGCCGATCAAAATATTCCTCGAGGATAACTAACTTCGATCAATTTCAAAGCTAGCCACTTAATAGGCCACAAGTCAAGTTCAACTAAAAAGGTTCTAAGACAAATTAGTGTTTAATGACATTTCGGAAGCCTAATATACTCCTTGATCGTTTTCAAGGGACATCAGTATAAACCAAAGTGTCGCACTAACGATGACTACCAGATCAACCGTATCGGTACATGCCGTACAGTTTCCTTGGTCTAATGTCATATACTTAAGGTATCTCGAGATTCGGGTTAGAATCTTTCACACAAGCAAAATACCCAAGCAAGCCTTTGAAAAATAGAGCAATCAAGTCAATCAATTGAAAACATCGAAGTGATCTATTCTCTTAAGGTAACCCCTTTTGAAAACATTTTGTTTTTTGAAAGTATTCCCCAGCAGAGTCGCCAGTTCTGTGGACCTCCGATTTTTTTTAATACCGGGCCATACCTCTGTTCTGTAGAGATACGTGAACTGACTCTTTTTTGTCGCTTAATGCTTTCGCATTTTTTTGAAAATTCACAGAGTCGCCACCGACCTTTTATTTTATCCAATTAAGGAAAGGTTTATAAAAGAAACAGAAAAAAGACCTTTAAGAAATTCTGGGTAAGGGGGTAGGTTATACAAAGGGAAGGTGTTAGCACCCTTTGTATCCATGGTTATCCATGGGCTCTTAAGTTTGCTTAGCTCACTTGTTTTTCGATCACTTTTCAATTGCTCTGAAATTGCTCATATGTGGTTTCAAATACCTTTGTAAATTGAATTTTGTAATGATCCGTGTGTGGATGTATACAAAATGCTTGTTTATCTTTCGAAAGATGTTTTGAAAAGAACGTTAACTTTGTAATAACCCGTGTTTGGATGTATACAAAGTATTGTCTTTTTTGAAAGTTTTGAAAAATCAACAGTGTATGAGAATTTTGTTTGTTTTGATTTGAGCAAGCAAACTAGGAGGTCTACCCTGAGTTGTAAGGTCTTTATCCTATTTCCTTTAAAAATCTATCCTTTCACCGGATATAAAAGCAAGGTTCGATTTTGTACTCAAAACAGTGGAATTTTGACTTTGATTTTGAAAGGAATGAGAAGGGATTACCTGAAGAGGTGCAAGTGTGATTGTGATTGGATTCAGATATTTATCTTTGAAGTTAGTGATCTAACGGTTCAATTTTATCTTTGACATACACGCAGTTTATATGTGCTGGAAATTAAAGTGCGGAAATGTAAAGTGCGGAAAGTAAATCTACGCTATTACATCGATTGTGCGGGAAATGTAAACTAGCCTATTTACATGAATTTGACATCCTATACATTTATCTAGGAATTTTAAATTGCAAGAAAAATAAAAGGCATGTTTTTTTGTTTTTTATGATTTCTTTTAATTATAATTAATGTATGATTAATTAAATTAAAATGGAGAAAAAGATGAAAATTGATTTAAACCTAGAAATTAAGTTTAAAATATGTACAAAATATTTATCAATTAATTTTAAAACAAAACTAATTTTTTTGGAATTTTTGAAATTGATTTGAAATTGATTTAAGTTAATTAAAACATAATTATGCAAATAATTATACAAATAATTAAAACTTAAAAAGAAAATTATTCAAAATATGTACAAAATTAGTTTATAATATATAAACAATATTTAACACAAAGAACAATTTTTTTTATGATTTTTTGATTGGTTAGAATAATTAAAAAGCCAATATATAGATATATACTAATTAATTATGCAAAATATTGAAATTATGAAGAAAAATAAAATATTTTTATTTCATAAAATAATATATTATTTTAGAAGTCTAAAAATATTTTTTGTGTATTTTTTGGATTTTTAAAACTATTTTTAATTAATTTAACAAAGAAATCAAAATAAAATAGAAAATAAAATAGAAAATAAAAGGATACTGATCCTGTGTGGAAATTTATGAGGGAGTATGATGTGCACGCGTGATCTGGAGCGTTGGATGAGTCATAAATGAGATCAGATGGTCCAGATGGTGAGGGAACATCACTTATGACACGCCTGCAAAACACTGAAACCAAGGGTTATATTCAAAAAAACGCGCGCGTCAGAACCAATAGGGGGGTGACACGTCTTCGTCTTCAACCTTCAGACAAGACTTTTAATGGCGCTTTCTTACCAAAAGCGCTGTAATTGGTTACTTACTAAACCTGCAAAATAGCGAATAGGGTCAAACGTACACATAAACTTGGCGCGACCTATCAGTTCAATTCGTTTGGTCCATGCGAATTCAATGGTACTAATTAGAACCTCTAATTTTGCCTAATTTGGAAAGCCCTAATTTTGAAGCTATGAACCCTAAAATGGTGATTTCGTTTGTACGTGTCCAAACTTCAATTAAGTTTCCAGAAATGATCTACACCTCAAACCAAACTCAATAGTATGTTTACATCTTGTTAAACGTGTGTGAATAACCAGATACGAGTTGATTTTAGTTTGAACAAATTTTGACCTGTGTAGCTCGATTCAGTGAGCTTCAAGGCTTGTAATTGATTGAGATAGTTTCAGTGATGTTCAAGGAACGTGTTTGAGTGTTTAGTTTGAATGGAAAGTGACTTAAATTTGGAATTCGAATTTCAAAATTCTTTGAATATTTTAAGAGATTACAAGTGTGTTACAAGCAAGAGTTTTGCTCTCAATTTCTGTCTCTTTTATTACTGAAGTGCTATAGCCTATTTATAAGCATTAGAGTGCTTAGAAACTAAGCCAAAAGCATTGATGAGTTTTTTTGGAATCTTGACTTTTTCAACATTGGTAGCTTTGCCTTTAAGCCACCATGGCTTGATTTTCTTCTTCTCCTCTGCTGTACTTTGCTTTGGGACAGAGTTGAATGAGTCATGCTTGGAATACAAGCTATTCTTTATCCATTTCATTTTCTTTTTAATTTTAATCTTAAAATAAGATAAAATTATGCCAAAAATGGATAAAAAATGATGTGGGCTTAGTCTTGGTCGTGGGAGGCCCATATCATCATGGAAATGATGTTTGAATGCTGAAAACTTGGCCCCATTTGGAAAAAATGTCATTTTGAACAATGTTGATTTCATGTATTTTCCCAAAATTTAGCCAACTTCAACAAGGTGTAAATCCCTCAATTTTTGTCATATGAAGGAGATCTTGCACTTTTTGGAAACCTCAAAGAGTCCTCTAACCAATGTCTTTGGTCTCATGTCAAAATGATTTTTGAAGCTCCTTGTGTGTCCTTTTGAAAAAAGTGTCTTTTTGTTGACTTTGAAAATGACCTGTAATGTCTTTGATCATATTTTTCAAATGGTGAATCCAATGACCATGGGATCAATGGCATTTGAAAGATAATTGAATTTCCTTCAAAACAAGCTTTGGTTTGAATTTTTTGGATGAAGGATGAGAGAGTTATGATCAGTCAAAGTTGAGTTGACTTTTCAGGCAAAAACCCTAATTTTGAATCTTAGGGTTTTGTTGATTTTTGATCTTTCCTTGATGAATTATGATCATCCAATGATCAAATGATGAATCCTTTGACAAAATATGGACTTTGACAAAAAATTTCATTTTTGACTGTCTGTTGACTTTTTTGGTCAAACGGGTCGTCTGTTGACTGTTTGAGCTGCTGACGGTGCGTCTGAGTGAATTGAAGTTTGAAAATTTGTATGATGGTACTTTGAGATATATGGATGTGTATGAAATCCATTTGAGCTCTCAAAAACTTGTTGCTCCTGTAAAAACAAGAAAAACCCTAATTAGGGACTGTTTGTGTAGGAGACAGTTAAGCGTACCTGATTTTTGCGCAGTGTTGAGTCTCTGCTAATCGCGTGATATTCAGAAGACTTCTAGAACAAAAATCTTGGAATTTTGAATTGTGAAAGATTGATTTGATTGATGGTACAAAACACTGAGAATTGTACTGCCAGCAGTTTGGCTGTCAACTGACTGTTCAGGTATTGATGTAGCAGTTAGAGTGAAAAATCAACAGTCAAAGTTAATTTTCTTTTTTGTTGTTTTTGTTTTTGTTTTATGTGAAAAATGAAAGTTTATTTACATGACTTGTTAAAAAACATAGACATAATAAATAACTAATATTTACGGTATGCGGGTACAGTCTGAGTTTCCTGATTCTGCGCCTGCAAAAGATTTAACTCTGTACCAATTGTGTCAGTACTATTTATTTGTAAATAAATAAAATAGCATGTGTGAAGTAATAAACAGTATTTGGCGTTTGCGTAAGAATAAATTCAACTGCAAGCCAAATTACTGTATAAGAAAAATTCTAAAAACTAAGTATTTCATATGTCAGGATATTTGTTGAAATAAAAATCCATGATTATATGAGACCCTTAATTTTCAGATTGGAGTTTTCTTGAAAAATATGTGGGCAAATTTTGGGGTATAACAGTTACTATTAGTCAAAATTAAGTATGTAGTCCTTTAAGTTTAACCTTTATTTTATATATATATATATATATATATATATATATATATATATATATATATATATATATATATATATATATATATAGGGGACGACTCAGGTGAGAACACTTGGTTATTATGAGAAATGAGAACAATGAATCACGACCATTAAATTTGATTTTAATGGACTGGATTGGTTTCTCTTTCTAAGATCCAGTCCATTAAATATTAAGGATCTTAGAAAGAGAAACCAATCCAATCCATTAAAATCAAATTTAATGGTCGTGATTCATTGTTCTCATTTCTCATAATAACCAAGTGTTCTCACCTGAGTCGTCCCCATATATATATATATATATATATATATATATATATATATATATATATATATATATATATATATATATATATATATATATATATATATATATATAACATTATTATTTTGAAATAACTTATAGATATGTTAGGTTCATTCTTTTGTTTCTTTATTATCTTTTAGTCATTTTTATTTAAGTTAGATAGATGGAATATGATAGAATGAATCAGAATATAATAAGATTGTGGTTTAGATTGGAAAAAAGAGAATGAAACAAAGTGGAACATGATGAAATATATATATTTCATTTAATTCTATCAACTATCTTCATTTGTGTACCTTGCGAAATATAAATTTTGTTTGATTTTATCATAAAATATCCAAACAACATAATAAGAGACATTTATTCCATTTTACTCTGGTTATTCTGCTCTGTTCATTTTAAAATAATCACATGGCTTAAGTTTAAATTTTTTAATTCAAAAACTTTAAAAGAGTATATAATTTTTTGCAGCAATGTCTTCATTAAAAAATAATCATTTGAATTCATGAATTTAAATTAGGGATTAGGATTTACATTTTAGGATGAATGAAAATTTAAATATTGTAATATCTAGTTGTGAAATAAAAGTTGTGGTTCATAGAGTCAGAAAATGTAACACAAAAGACAACAACCAAACAACATAATTTTATGGCTAACAATACAATTAGAATGTACAATATACATTGGGGGATTTGTTGATACTGTATTTTTTTTGAATAATTCAAGGAAGAATATATATTAATTTATTGTTAGTGAATAAATTAAATTCTTATTTTTTAACTTACTAGTTAATTTTCTATTTATTTTTCACTTAGTGGTTGCTAGAATTATTGAGTACTATTTATCCTTTAATTATTAATTTTTCTTGTATTTAAACATTAATAATAAGTAATTTTATCAAACAAATATTAAAAAAATACTCTAAAAAGTTACGATGGGAAGGGGGAGGGGGAGACCCAGGCGGTCGGTTCCACCACCACCAGAAACACCGCTCGACGTATCGTCTACTAGCCAACAGGTTGATGGAATTGTGGAGAGTGAGGATGATGAAGAGGAAACACCGACTGAGTCACATGAAGGAAAAGAGAATGAAGGTGAAAAGAAGGAAGGAGAGGCAAATTCGAAAACCCTAGATCTAGAAGCAACAAGCGTAGAAGGTAGAAAGCTATGGGTAGATGTCCTCAGTGGGAATCGCAACCCTTGGAATGGAATGACTATGGAGTACATTACGCCGAAGATGCACAATGGAGAAATTGAGGTCCAGATTGAAGAGGCAGATATCGAACAAGAGGTAAGATCTTGGGACTCTGCTCTAATCATGTATGTATTAGGAGGTGAAGTTAGTATGAACGCGGTTAAATAATTTATGGTGAAACTCTGGAATTTTGTGAAGCTACCAGATATCTACTACAATGATGAAGACTATTTCATACTCCGGTTCCACTCTGTGGCTGATAAGGATGCAGTTTTGATGAGTGGTCCTTACACTATATGTAACCTCCCGATGCTGCTCAGGGATTGGAAACCAAGGTTTAATTTGAAAGATGATATGCAGCGTACAATTCCGGGTTGGTGAAGCTACCACAATTGCCATTGCACTTATGGGGGGCTAGGAGTCTGAGTAAGATTGGTAGTGCCATAGGAACACCTCTTGTAAATGATGAATGCATAGCTAAAAATTTAAGAATATCTTATGCTTGGTTGCTTGTGGATATTGACATTACACAGGACCTACCCAAAGAGATCAATATTAAGGGATATGGAGGAAGTGTAACAAAACAAGCAGTTTAATATGAATGGAAACCAGCCTATTGTGACATATGTAAGAAAATTGGACACAAATGTGATCAGAAAAAGAAACTTGTCAAGCAATGGGTGCAAAAGAAACAAGAGATAAGGAAAGATGACAAGCGTGCAGAGGAAGAGGTGAAGGTTCCTGAGGCTGCAGTAAGCAATAATGAGCAACAGGTGGATCATAGTGAAGTTGAATGGAATATAGTCTTAAGAGGAGCTAGAGGAAAACAGCATGTGGGAAATGCAGGAGTTACATGTGCAAATGATTTTGGAGCACTAGAGTGGGGTGATGCCACAGTGTTCTCAAAACAAGTCCCATGATAGTTTCTTGGAACTTAAGGGGGCTCAATAAAGTGGGTAAGATCAAGGAGATAAGCTCCCGTCTTGTTGATCTGAACCCAGACATTGTTGTGCTTATTGAGACTAGAGTAAAGGAAAATAATGCTATTTGTAACACCTCATTTTTAATTATTTAATCGTCGTGTATTATTTTAATTGTTTGGTCTTGTTAAGGGTGTGTGGTTGAGCGTGTAGGTGTGGAGTCCATAGTGGGACGGGTAGACTGGAAATGTAGGTAGTAATTATGTGATATAAGTAATAATAGTTTTATTTTTATTATTATAATTACTATCATTATTATTATGATTATTATTATTATTATTATGCTTATTATTGATATTATTATTATTATTATTATTATTATTATTATTAATAGAATAATAGAATGAATATTTAGTGATTTATTAAATAATTATTTAATTAGGGAAGGGTAAGGTTGGAATTAAGTATTAGAGGTCTAAGGGTTAGTATTGGAATAAAAGAGAATTAGAAGTTGAGAAAAGGAAGAGTTACGTAGAAAAGTGAAAAACATCGTAGAAGTGAGAAGAGGAAGAAGAACAAGCTAGAGAGGAAGATCAAGGGAGAACTAGGGCAATTTCAAGAATCAATCTCTGCAGGATTTTCTGAGCAAATTCGAGGTAAGGGGGTTTCCATGCTATTATTCTTGATATGGGTTTAGGTATAATGATATGATTTGGGGTTTTGGGGATTTGTCGTTATGTGATAATTTTGATGATTGTTGATTTATGAATTCTATGTTGTTACGATGATTGTTGTTGGAATGATAATTGGTTGCAATTGTTGTTATGAGATTGTATGATTATGAAGTGTGTGATATAAATGTGTTGTTGTTGTTGTGTGTTCGCGTGTCTGAGTCGGAATGAAGTTACGAACAATTTTGAAAAGGGCTTTTGTTCTTGAAATTGATAGAATTGAAATGTTAGCGTTTGGATTTGGATTCAAAACTTTTGTGCTAGAAATTATGTTTTAAGGTTCCTAATTGTTGATACATGATAGATATAGGTTGCTATGTATTTAATTTGTATTATAGTGATGTTTAGATGAGATTTTGAGGGGATTTGAGTGGGAACCCAAGTGCTGTTCGCAGGAAAAATGTAGGATTTTTATAAAACTTCAAAAATCCATAACTTGAGTTTCGGGTGTCCGTTTGACTCACCGTTCGAACCTAGAGAAACCTAATACAGTGTACTTTCTTGTAAAAATGGTTTCAAGTCCTAGAATTAAATTTAAATAAAGTCTAATGTGCTTTTAAGGTGTCAGTATAAAATGTCAGTGTCGGGTTTATTGAAATACTTTGAAAAATCATAACTTGTGTTCCATGTGTCCGTTTGACGAGCCGTTTGAAGTGTCGAAAATCTAACGAGATAATATTTATTTTGGGAAAATAAAATGAGTGATGTGAGATATTTTTATAGTGGACAATTTTGAGAAAACGTTAAATTATTTCTTGAGAATTAAACCGGTAGTCCACTTTGTGTTAATGATGTTGTGAGGTCAAATGATGTTATTATGATGATGTTTTATTGATGTTGATATGTTGTTCATGATGATGTGATGATGATGCTTTAATGATGTGCGTGGTTAAATATGTAATACATGCTATGTGAAGTATATGATGATTTTGATGTTGTGTTATTAAATTGCTGTTGTACTGGCTGTTAAGGGCTTCCATTGTGTGCATGCTGATGTAGTTGATGTGTTATGTTGTGATAATGTGCGTGTGAGTGGTATACGCGGTGTAAGAGAATTATATTGAATAATTATATGTTGTGTGTTGTCTTAGCACAACAGTGGTAATTCTTTGTGAATTACGGTAAGCGTATGGCTTACAAGTGATCATGAGAATCGTGTGATATGCATGCTGTTATTTGTGATTATGCATATTCTATTGTTTGTGCATTTGCATAACATATCATTGAGACTGCTAGGTGAAAATATATGGTAGATGCCTAGTAGGTCCGGACTCAATTGTGGAGTCGTGGTGGAGATAATTTGTTGCTCAGTGGAGTGTATGCGAATTATCCGGATTCTATTAGGAATCGGGTTCGATTGAATGAACCATGAATTGGTGCGGTCATGGAATAGGGATCGTACTTGACCATGAAACAGGGGTTGTGGGTGTGATCATGAAATAGGGGTCACACTGGACCATGAAAAAGGGGTCGAGAGTTCCGACGGGAACTGTGGTCATGAACCACGATGTTTTTGTACCACATGCATTGTGTCAAGTCATTGAGTCACATTGCATTGTCATTATTATTATTATTATTATTATTATATGTTTGTTGAGTTGTGATTGGAAGGGACATGTGTGTCGTGATATGTGCATTGTGGAGTTGCATAAATGAATGGATCTGTGATGACTTGTTTATGATATTGTGAATGACACGTTAATTTATACTGTGACGAATGTTTGAATAAATGAAGTTTGTATATGCAGTATGATGTTATGTGAACATGAACCTCGACCTGTGAATTATGTTATTATATTTGTTCCTATATCTTTTATAATGGTATGTGAGTACTCACCCTTTCTGTTGATGTTTCCCCTACCATGGGAAATGGGCAGGTACTCAAGAATAGCAGTGGAAGTCCATGATAGCTTTATGGAAGTCTTCCGTGTTGTTAGTTCGATTCGCTCTGATACATAACACGGGATGTTTTTGGGATTATTTTATTTGTTATTTTTAATTGAATTTTGTTACGTATCTGTTTTTTATTCAAATATTTGAGGACCACGATTTTATGTGGAGTTTTGGAATAAGTTGGCAAATGTGCCGTGATTATTTTTAAATAAAATAATATTTCCGCTGTTTTTATTGATTAATGAGAAATGAATAGATGAAGTAATTGAGACTTCATATTCTGTTTGGTTTGAAATGATGTGACATTCCACTTGTGTTTCTGAACTCTGATAAATTTTTATTATTTTACCGTATTTTTATAAAATGGGAAAGTGGGGTGTTACAAGTGGTATCAGAGCAGGTCAGTCTGTCCGGCCAATGTTATCTAATGTTGTTTTTCCCTTAGTACTCGACATGTGTGTGAAACACTGTCGGTACTTGTTTGTTAGTTCTAGTCGTTGTCTGCAGGTGTTGGGTTGAAATAAGTGGGGGAGAGGCTTATCTCCCGGACGTGTTGTTAGTATGTAGAAGTTGGTTCAAGGTGATGTCGATTGTAAGAGTGTAATAGTGTAATGTGTGGTTTCTATGATTGGCGCATGGTTGCTTATTTAATTTTTGCCATTGATTTAATTATTTAAATTATGCTATTTAACTTTCGTCTTTATTTAATTTTTACCTTTTATTTAATTATGTTAATTATTTAATTTCCGTCATTTAAATTCTAGAAGGTGTATACGTCGCTCATTCAATTTTGATGTAATAGTAATTAGGGCTTTATACTTTCCGCATTTTACTTTCCGCATCCCCGGGTTTTTGGCTATGTAATCCCCCATCCCGAAGCCTTGTAATAGCTTAGGATTTACTTTCTGCATTTTAATTTCCGCACGATTATTTATTGCGTCGTTAGTAAATAGGGAGTGCAAGATAATTAATTGAACGTAGCTTACTAATTCAAGATAAATATCTGAATACAATCACGTGATTGCTACACACACACACACCTCTAAGGTAACACCCTCTTATGCTGCCTTCTCGATAAAATAGTCAAGTCCCTTCGAGCGTAGGGATACCTTAGCTTGTTGCCTTGGATTCAAGATCACCGTGTCCCTCCGATAAAAGATCATAGTCCCTTCGAGTTGCCTACGATAAATATGATCTCGTCCCTCGATTAAATGGTGATAGTCTCTTCGATTGCTAAGGTATCCTTACGGTTGCCTAAATGACTATTATATCCTTCCCCGAGACTACCTGCCCTCTTTATGGTAGGGACAGTCTTGTGGTGAACGATAATCTTCGATGACCCGCACATCCAATGAAAGGACTACATACCCTCCTTATGGTATGGATAGCCCATTCAAACAAAAACTTAAAGAACAAGAAAGACAATCTTAGGGTAAGTGCTCTTAAATGCTTGCTCCATATTCAAACTTTCAAATTACTTCTCACACCTCTTTTTCAAATCAATTCAGAAGGCTACGCTTATTTACAAGCTAAAGTCCTTATTCGAAACTTTTCTAAACACACACGACACTTCAAATATTTTAAAAACAAAAAGTGAGCTAAGAAATTAAGAGCCTATGGATAACCATGGATACAAAGGGTGCTTGCACCTTCCCTTTGTATAACCTACCCCCCGAACTCAAAGTCTTTTAAAAAGGTTTTTTCTGTTCTTTTAGCCTTTCTATATATTGGATAAAATAAAAGTCGGTGGCGACTCTTGCTATCCGCAACATTTCAAAAATTCAGTTCTCCCACCGTATTACACTGGGTGATGGTAATAATAAATATTTTCATGCCTCTTTAAAAGCTAAAAACAAGGTGAAGGCCCTGACCAGTTCGCATACTGAGAATGATACAGAGCTTGAAAATAAGGATGAGATTGAAGAAGAGATCCTCAAGTTTTACAAGAGCATCACGGGGACTGCTAATACAAACCTGGATGGGATTGACATTTCAGTTCTGAGGAATGATCCTCAATTAACTAATGCTCAAAGAGACTCTTTGATTGGCCCAGTGTGAGAGGAGGAGATTGAGAAAGCAATGAGGAGTATTGGTGACCTAAAGGCTTCTGGTCCTGATGGTTATGGTGTTTACTTCTTTAAGACCTCCTTGAATATGGTTAAGTCTGATGTGATTAGAGTTGTCCAAGATTTCTTCACAAATGGTAGAATGTACAAAGCCGTGAACTGCACTCTAGTATCTCTTATTCCCAAGAGCAAGGATCCAAAGAAGATTAGAGACTACAGGCCAATATCTTGTTGTAGTACTCTTTACAAAATTGTGTCTAAAATTCTGGCTAAGAGGATGGCAAAGGTCTTACATAGCATAGTGGATCAGAATCAAGTTGCTTTTGTGCCTGGCCAAATTATCCACAATCATATTCTGTTGACTTATGAGATATTAAAGGGTTACAATAGGAAGGGTGGTACTCCAAGGGTGATGATGCAGGTTGATATCCAAAAATCTTACGACACGATTGATTGGAAAGCTATGGAGTGTATGCTGAAAGAAGTTGGTTTCCCTAGGCAGTTTGTGAAGTGGATAATGGTGGTTGTCACTACAGTGTCTTACAAGTTTAATATTAATGGGGAGCATAGTGAGGTTATGGTGGTAAAGAGGGGGCTTAGACAAGGAGATCCCATATCTCCTCTTCTCTTTGTCATAGTCATGGAATATTTGAATAGAGGGCTGAAGAAAATGCAAGAGAATCATGACTTTAATTACCATGCTAAGTGTAAGAGAGTTAGTTTAACCTATTTGTGTTTTGCAGATGACTTGCTCCTCTTCACAAGAGGTGATGTTGGCTCAGTTGATTTGATGTTGCAGGCCTTTGAAAATTTTCCTAATGTGACTGGCCTCAAGGTTAACCCTTCCAAATGTAAGATCTACTTTGGTAGGGTTGATATGGACACGAAGGAGACTATCTTGCATATGACCATATTTGAAGAAGGGAAGTTTCTCTTTAGATATCTTGGGATCCCTATGACAGGTAGCATACTAGCCAAAAAGGAGTATGATAAGCTGATTGAAAACACTATGAGTAGAGTTAAGCATTGGAGCTTTCAATTGCTTAGCTATGTTGGTCATTTACAATTACTCAGGAGTACCATCTTTTATATTATGAATTACTGGATGCAGGCTCTTCCTTTTTCTAAAGTTGTGATTCATAGGATTGATTCTATATGTAGAAGCTTTCTGTGGACAGGTCAGAATGAGAAGAGTAGAAAAAGCCCAATTCCTTGGAAAACAGTTTGCAACCCTAAAAAGTATGGTGGCTTGAGCTTGATTAATTTACAAACCTGGAATAATACTGTGATGGCTAAGCTTCTTTGGAACTTGAGTGGTAAGGTTGATAACCTTTGGGTGAAGTGGGTTCATGCCTATTATATAAAGAATAAGTTGTTGATGGAGATGAATGTGAAGGACAATTTCTCTTGGGTTATGAAGGCTATTTTGCTGCAGTGAGAGAATGTGAGTAATCTGGATATTTGAAATAGTGTTGATCAACTCAAAATGAAGCTGTTCTACCAAGCTTTGCATCATAATCAGAACAGTGTGTCATGGAGAGCTTTGATGAATGGTAACTTAGCTAGACCGAGGGCGATTTTCCAACTGTGGATTGCTTGTCACAGTAGATTACCAACGAAAAGTATACTGGTGAAATGGGGCATGATTGATCACAATACGTGTAATTTTTGTAATGCTGAGGAAACTCAAAAACACTTATTATTTGAGTGTAAAGTTATGAATAATGCTTGGAGGAAAGTGCTGCAATGGATTAATGTGGACCAAGCTCCTCTTGAGTGGAATCAGGAAATGACTTGGCTGGTTGATAATTGCAAAGGTAAAAGTAAAAAAGCTGATATTCTCAAACTGGCTGCCACTGAATCTATATATGAGATTTGGAAAATATAGAAATGACAAGAGTTTTGGGAATAGAATACAAGACGGGAAAATAGAAGATAGAGTAATAGACATAATAGTGTATAGGGGGTGGCATAATAGGAATATGAGAGATTACCTGGCAAGTTTGATGATGTAGTAGCTAGGTTGAGTTTTTGTTTTTTGTCTTCTTGTCTTTTTTTATTGTGTTTGGCTGGATCCTAGAGATTGCCTTGTATAGCTTATTTTTTAATTAATCAAAGTTTTATTGATTAAAAAAACATTAATAATAAGTAAGCTTTGCATCAATACTTTCAGCACGCTCCTTCTATATCATTTTACTTTTCTTATTCAAAACAAAAGCTTACAATTAATATCAGAGCTCTTTTCTTAAGGGACATGTCAAATGAATATAGAATCAAGTTTTTTAAAAGTTACTCCTCCTCTCTTTGATGGGGACAACAATGATCTTTGGGCAGTAAGAATGGAGTCTTACCTTGAAGTGTTAGACCTTTGGGAAGTTGTAGAAGAGGACTATGAAGTGTTTCTACTGTCGAATATTCCTACTATGGCTCAGATAAAATATCACAAGGAGAAAAGAAAACAAGGAAGACAAAGGCAAAATCGTGTCTTTTTTCTAGTGTTTCATAATCAGTTTTCACTAGAATCATGACCATCAAAACACCAAAAGTTATGTGAAATAATTTGAAAGAAGAATATGCAGCAGATGAAAGAATTTTAGGCATGCAAATTCTGAATTTTATGGGAGAATTTGAACTCCAAAGAATGAAAGTTTCTGAGACGATAAAAAATTACTCAGACAAATTGTTTTCCATTGCAAATAAAGTTAGATTACTCGATACTAACTTTGTTGATTCCATAATTGTAGATTTTTTAGTGATTTAGTGCTAGAAAGATATGAGACATATCTAGCCTCTTTAGAGAACATGGAGGATCTTTTGTAAGACCGCTTTAGTATAAGTCATACATGTCTTGCAAGCCCGAAATAAAAGAAGGTTCATGAGGCAAGATCCTATGGTTGAAGGTGCTTTACCATCTAAGAGCCACCATCAAACTCTATGAAGAACCGTCCAACAAGTAGTGAAAATGTTGCAAATAGTTACGACAAAGGAAAGGGTAAAAAGAAAAGTTACCCATCTTGTCAACACTGTGTAAAAATGGGTCCCCTACCATTTAAATATTGGATAAGGACTAATGCAAAGTGCAATGAGACGGGTCATGAAGATGTGATTTGTAGAGAGAAAATTCAACAAGTTGCAATTGCAGCAGAAAATGCATACCATGACTGATAATCCACATTTTGTGAGTTATTACATATCCTAATCGTTGTTTTTAGCTAGTTGATTTATCATTTGGTAGTTATTTTATTGCATTTTATCTATTTTAATAGTAACTTTCATGGAGCACAATAGGTGCTCTCTTTTGTAGATTTGATGTATTTGTTGCATGTTTCTAGGTTAATTTTGATGACTGAGGCAATACAGTCGGGAATAGCCACTACTACAAATAACGCTTCTAACGTCGGACGTGAAATGCGTTTTACCTTGACAATAGAAGCGAGGTAAATAAGGTTGTCATAAAAAGTAAAGCCTTAACACCTCGGTGATTAAAACATCGAGGTAAAGGTTTATTATCGCATGGGTTTGAAACCCAGTTTCTGCACTTTTATTCTTTACAAAAACTAGCACCTTTTTTATCTCGGTTTATCATAAAAACCGAGGGATCCTTAATTTTTTTTATAAATAAGTCTTGTTACAGTGTTTACCATAATATTACATTTTTTAAATAAAACTCGTTATAATGTTTATCCAGAATATTACATTAATTGTCCATGAAGATCATATGTTGGATCTTTAATTCCTTGATATTCTGGGCAAGATCAAATATTAGAAAACTCTTTTCTCAAAACAAAACAAAACAAAACAAAACAAAAGGGTTTATTAAAGGATATTCTCTACGGATCTTGCATGTATTTGTTTCTGGTGAAAAAAGGGTAAGATAATTAATATTAATAATCAAAAATATTTTTTGTACAAATCAAAATTTAATAAAACAAACCTTGAACCCAGATGATTTTCTGCTCCTGCAATCCATCGTAGAGAGATTTTCCTAATTTCCTTAGGTTTCAAGCGCTTCATATGTTTCATTTAGATTTTCAATATCGTAAGAGAACTTATATAATAGAAGTCCCTTAGATTTCATGCGGATCACTAATGGTGGATTCTTGAGTGTTGATAACCTTTAAATGGACGACAAAGATTTTTTTAAGGTCGTTGATTGAAAACAGGGAAAAAGACACTTAACTATCATCTCGGTTTTTAAAACAACTTAGGGGTTAGAGTAAAAAAAAAGTTACAAAAATGGTTACATTATTTATTTTGAATATTATAAATACATTGTATTGAATATTTAGCCGTTTGCTATCTATGAAACTTTACTGTTGAAATGAGGAGAATTACTGTTGAAATGAGAGATGGAACAATTTGAGGTAAAGTTTCAATACAATGTTTAGGACGGGTAGTTGAGGACAACACAATATTTTGATAACATCTTCTCCCGATTTTTAAAGTTTTGCATCCAACTCAATCGAACCCTTCAAAGAATATTAACAACAGTAACTCTTCTATTTCGTTCTGGTTTTGTCCAAGACTTATCAGACGCCTAACATTATGCTATAAATTATGTAACCAAACCATTGTAAATCTTAAACATGACTTCTTAACTTTAGATATGCTATAATCATATCTCTTATTTTATATTTTTACATGATATTACACGTTTACAGAATATATTAAAAAGAACTACATAATTTTTTCAAAATTAAGAAATGAGTATACAAAAATTGAACTAGTAACATGTGGTTAAGCGTACACAGTATTATATAATACAAAAAGTTGAATACCGTATTATTATTGTACTACACTTATATATTTATTTTTATTAATTAACTCAAAAAAGAATGATTATGAAATTTGTAACTTAAACGTAATTAGTTGTAGTATAAGATATAATAAGACGAGATGAAAAGTTATAAGAGATAGTAATTTATTTTTAGGATGACACAAGCATAATTCTAGCTTATTATAGGAGATGATAATAAGTTTTTTTAGAGTCACACATAGGTATAATTTTAACTTAAAAATCACATAAGTTTAGTTTATCTAGATATATAGACATAGCTAATAGGTAGATAGATTAATTTACAAAAGAAAAAGGAAAAATTATGAGTTTTGTAATTTAAGTTTACATGGATATAATAAGAGAAGAGATGGTAAGAATATTTTTTAGAGTGACTTACTAACTTAAAAATATAATTCTAGCATTACTATCTTTAAATTACATAATAGAGCCTATGTTTTTCGCTTCACGTCCACGTCCCCACTCCTATGTTGGAAGTTAAATTTTGTACCCCACTTCCCCCATATTCTGCTACAAATTGTCCTTCTTTATCATAATAACAGATTAACTGCTACCTCGTACGTCTTCTCTTCTGTTCTAGCCATAGTTACCATGAATGATCATCCAAAGTTGAGGATTAAGGTCCCCAACTCACCGGTGCCAACAACCATGCAGAAAAACTTTCACTTCTACTTCAAAGACAAAGCCATTGCTTGTGACATAGAAAATGTGAGCATAATGGCTAAGCCAAGGACATCATCACTTGGTTCAGTCTTCTCTAGTTTCCTTGGAAACAAGAGATTTTCACTTCCCAAATGTCCAATTAAAGAGAAGAAAAATGGGAAAGAGAGGCATGATATCACTGCAATGGCAATGCCAAATGAGTTTGAACCAAAACCGGATGTAACTGCATTATATCAGCTTCTTTTACTTGAGCAGGCATTGGAGAACGGTCAAAGAGGTGAAGGAAAGCAGAGCAGAATGGACAAGCAGCGTCTGAAAATTTTATTGGGTTTTCTAGAGAAGAGAAAAGAGTTGAATAGTTTCATTACATCCAAATGGAGGGCTAGTAAAATCAATATGTATAGTGTTGTAGCCCGGTTTGGACAAGTTAGAAGGAAGGTTAGTTCGTGGCATTTGGTCAGGATTCCCTCCAAATTTGGGGTTATTGGCCTCAAGTTGAAGATGATAAGGTCTCTTGGGAAAAAAAAAGTGACAAGGCAATTTATACATGAAAGTGATGATGAGGATAATGAGAGAGAACTGTGTAAAAAAAGGATTCTCATGGGACGAAGATGCAGACCCTTGTTTTCCCCTAGCCCGCGCTTCCTGAGTTATGATGAAGACAGGTTTCTCTTGCCAAAAATTTCTTCTTGACAAATGCATGGTGCCATACTGCCAATTCATTTAAATATGAATATCATCTAGAATATTACTTATCATTTAGCCTTTGCATAGGTTCCATTTTGTACTTCGCAACTAGGTACTGTTGCTAAATCATCATCACATTTTTTTTCTATTTTTTAAATTTTAAATTTTCTATTTTGTATTCAGAAGAAAAGATTTGTATAACTTCATCATGCCTATTACAAGAGAAATGTCACATTGATTTTTTCCATTGATCAAATACTTATAGACTCCAGCATTAGATGAATTGGACATAACACTTGTCTGTTCGGATTCATGTATAGTATAGAGATAAAGGCAAACAAAACAAAAGCTATGGAGATCCTAGCTAATACCGGTGCAGCTACATGAATACATACTTGTCTGAAAAACTATTCCTATTGAGTTGATAATTGCCACTCAGGGAATAACATGGTACAGGAACAGAAAGCAGCATCAAGTGTCACTGTCACAAATCACAATGTAACACGCTATTGGTGCTTCATTTAAAACCCAATTCAAATTTATGCCATACCGTTCAGATCACATCCTCAGTGGTTTCAAACCCAGTGAAGCTCGTATCCTGTTTGCTTCGGCAATCTCTGGATCTGGATGGTCAGTTCCGTCATCCTTCTTTTCCTTCTTTTCTTTCTTCTCCTTCTTCCTCTTTGGCTCCCCATCTTCAGCTCCATCTCCATGCCTTCTAGGACTAACGCTACTACGAGCATGTCTCTTCCTGTAGTCCCCACCATCATGTTCCTTGCGATCCCTGCTTCTACTTCGACTCCTTGAGTAGCTCCTTCTCCTACCACGGTCGCGATCTCTGTCTCTTCTCTCTCGCTCCCTGCCTTCTCTCTCACGGCCATAATCCTTTTCTTCCCTCACACGATATCGGTCTCTGTCTCTCTCCCTATCTCTGTCCCTTTCCTTTTCCCTATCTCTGTCTCTATCTCGGCCACGTCCACGCTCTCTGTCATAATCTCTATCATATTCTCTTTCATAGTCGCGATCCCTATGAAAAGGGTAACAAAAAATCAAATGATTAGTAAACTTCATAAGCCAATAAAGTATTTTGAAGTACAAAACAGCGCCAAGGATAAAATGCTGTATATCAATATATCAAATGCTTTTACCATTAGCCACAACTTTACCCTCGTTTAGATGTATGTGTATGCAATGCAGTTCTTAAAATGACACAACAATTGTCATTCACTCCCACAATGCCTTCCCGACAAGAAAGTAACAACTATCTCCTTTTCAGATATCTCAGTTACATATCTGATGGAATCACATACTACGATGCTGAAAGACGGGGAAATACTACATTTTTTGTAAATATTCAAGGACTGCAACGCTATGAAAGTTTCTGTCTATGTTCTTCCCAGTCTTGTAAATGTTTTATGTTTTCTTTTTTAAAAACTTCAGAAGGAAGATTTTCTCTCGCACTATAGTTTTGTTCTAGACTAATGAATTTTCTTTCGTTATATAAAAGCTTGGCATAAAATTTAAACTCTCTTGTAGATGTCCAGTAGACATAACTTGTAACCATCTGGAGAATTATTCGTATTAAACTCAGATTTAAAAAATAGGTAATGAGACAACCAAACATTTATTTAAGAAGGCAAATCTAATCCTAAAAATACATGACCATGATCATGAAGAATATTTACCAATGCAACATAGCTGTTTGACCCATCATACTTCTCAACTGCACACTGTCAGTGCAGAGAAACCTGGCAGGATCATTTAATTTTACTATAGGAAGCGGTTGTATACCACAAATGGATTTTAATGCCATAGTGGAAATAGAAGTATAACTTAGTTAAGTTATATATGCATATGTAGTGTGTGTGTGGTGTGAGAGCAGGGCTCTGTGCACATTCAAAAACAGCTTCCAATATAAATCCAACAGATACACTCATGCACAAAGTCAACTATGACCCAAAAAAGAAATTTAAAAGTACAAGTGAAAAGCTATTTAAATGACAACATTCATATCTACACAATTCATACGAAATTACGAAACATTTGCAAGGTGAGAACTTTGACCTGTGTCTATGACTTTCACGTCTTCTATCCCTATCTCTTTCCCTTGCAGGGCTTCTCCCACGATAATAATCCTACAAATCATTACAATCAAACCAATATATCATGACCACTTGCATTAATATCAAAAAACAAGATGAAAAGTAGTTTGCTTAAAAAAGCAAATCACCTTCTCATGGGTCTTCTCTTCAAGCTCATCGGCAGGTTGTTCATTATCCTCATTCTCCTCTTCCTCATCAAAATCCTCTTCAAGTGCACTTTGTCTAGGTTCTAATGAACCAAGAGATTCAAGAGTCCACCTACAGAAACAGATTAAAAATACTAAATTACTCCACACCACAAGTGCCCACTACTCAAAATACTAACAGACAGAACAAAAAGACAATACCTTTTCTTAATACGCGGCATAGCAATATCACAGGAATAATCCGTTGTGAGAAGTTCATCAATGACCTCATCAACATGCGTCAAACTAAACTCTGCAAAATCAAGAGCAACACAAAACCTTAACAAATAGGTAATAGATAATTACATTGCAAGTAGAATACAAAACACAACCATAATTTTTAGGTTACAATAATATTCGAAAACTTACGTCCGTCAGCTAATTTCCGCCTCAGTTTTCTATAATCATTATACAACGGTTCCAGGTAATGGTACACATCAGTATCAGATCCCGTAAGACGCAAATAGAACGCACCAAGTATCCTCACATACCTGCATTTCATTTTGAAAATGAAACATTAACAAATTAAGCTACTCAAGAAAAGTAGAATCCAAATCGAGTAAATTAATGTATTCATAATAAGCCTAGGGTTAAAGTGAATACTTGTAATCATCGTTTTTTATGAACTCGATGACGATTTCTTTCTCGGGCTGAATCTGGAGCATTTTCATGACGAGGCACATGAAGGGAGTGGGTTTGCGGTTGCCACCGTAGGTGCCGCCGAGGTGGTCGAGCTCCATGGCCTTGTCGACTAAGGTCTCCGCCGTTAAACCGAAGCATTGTTCCTTCCAATATGTGTTCTGGTAGATCTTTGAGCGGAGAATCTTCTCCACTAGGTTTTGAGGGTTTGTTCCTCTTATGCTCTTCGCTGCTGGATCCGTACGATTCGCCATGCTAGTGATTAATTGAAAGATGGGATTGGATTTCAAAAACCCTAAATCCTCTCCACGGGGGAGGAAGAATCAGAGCTGCATCAAAACGCAGTTGTTCGATTTTATAAATATATTCTCTTTTTTTTACAGATTTTATAAATATATTTTATATATGTATATACTTAATATAAAATGTTTTTGATGTAGTATTTTTTTTTTATCAATGTGCTCTTTATTCAATTTATTTTATTTATCGTATGCTTTTTAATAATTTTAGAGAATATTTCTTACCCACCCCATAGGTACGAGGCACATCTCCGAATTGATAAACCTGCCCTTGTATTTTCGTAGATGTATCTTCGGAAGCACTTTTTTTTGTTTAACGTTGTTTTGTTCCGTAGATGCACTTACGGAAGATTTCCGTAGATGCATCTACGAAATCAGCCCAGACCCAGAAAACTAGAACAGTAGCATTTTTAACCATAAAAGACTCATGCATTGATTCATTGATTAATCGGCATTACAGTGAAATTTCCAACAGAAAGTTAAGAAAACTAATAGATCTAAAAAATTACAACGGTTAAAACAATGTCATCTGATCCATGCATCATTTGAATGCAATCCATGTCGAATTTCACTTCATCCCACCAACGTTCCTTTTCTCCGGTCACAGAAGAGGTCCTTGTTCTAAGCCTCTGGATCCTTCTGATGACTTCGCCGGTTTGTACACCCCCTCTAAAAAAGACATGATAGTCCTTTTGAATTGGTCGAAGGAATGGATATTCCAAAATTTAACCGGCATGGGGAGTTTGACGGGAGAGAAAAAGACATGCCCTTCCCTTATGTGATATTTCAGCTCAGGATCGGGACGCTTGGATGATGTTCGCTGCCATGATTCTGGCCTTATGCGAGACATTTTTGTGTTTGTGTTTAGGGTTTGTGTTTGTGTGTAATGCAAACCTAGAAACCTCAGATTTATATAAGCCTTTGGAGACTATGGACCACACGATCTTTGTCACAGAACGTTCCGTAGATATATCCATGGAATGGTCATAGATTTTTCGGTTTCATAGATGCATCTACGGTAAACACCCATAATTTTCTATATAACACCCTTCCGTAGATGCATCTACGGAAGTTTCCCTGCTATTTTTTGGCAGAATTCAAAGTAGCAGCAGTAGCAGTATAAAACACATAAACTACAAAAAAATGATTATATTGCAATGGTATATAGTGCATAAATTACATTTTGAAAACCGAAAATACATCAAAAGAACTATCGCCGGCTAAATCTATTGGTTGTTTCAATTTTGACTTTTCCGAATTCGAGATTTTATCGATGTTCTTCAATCTTTCGAATTCATGCATCCTATCAACAAAAACATCCGGCTACGTCTCGGCAAGTTCGGTATGATGAAGATTCCATTCCGGTGACGTAGGTGGTATGGGGCATCCCGGTTTCAAGTAAACTTGTACAAAATGACGCGATTTGGCGAGTCATCCAACACATATAATACGATCAATTGGATTTGTATGAGGTGCGGTGCGGAGCGGAAAAAAGGTTTTCGAAAAACCATAACACGTCAAGTCAATGCATACCATGTCATATGCGCATGCAATAAGAGGTCCAATTTCCGGGAATCTCATCCAATGCGAAATCGGTGCGTAAACGCCCCCCCAAGGAACAAGAGCTTCGTTTACCGATTCAAATTTGGTTTCGTCTCCAAATACCCGCGTGTACGAGTCTTTATGGTTCACCAACTCTTCGATAAGATCATGACGGACAAGCTCATGGGCGTCCTCTCCCTTACCAAGCAAAGTCGATACGGCCCAGAATTCACAATTACTGTCCCCTGCCATATTGACGATCTGATCGATGTACTTATGCATCATACCTCTTTGATTGATGGAGCAATAGGTGTTGGAATTGGAGTCGAAACTTGGGGTGGAATAGGTGTCGGAGGTGGTTTGCTTAAGCGAGCTCCCTTGTTAGAACTCTTTTGAGATTTTTGCGATTTCGGAGTAGGTGAGTCGGGAAAGCGTTTGTCGACGTGCTCACAATATGAAGGAGACCCTGTTGTCGAGTTGTCATTTGGCGTAGACTTCACTTTCTTCGGAGCACCCTTTGTCTTAACGGGTTGAGCGACACACCTCCAATGCCCACCTAAAGTTATCTTCTTTTTCACACTCCAAAAAAGAAAAACCAACGGCAAATGTCTTCTCGGTAGATGTAACACCGACCATCTCAAATAATGGGAGTTGATACTTGTTGGTCTTGTAGGTAGAATCGAGAAGGAGCACCGTCGAGAAAGTGTTGAACAACTTTATCGAATTCGGATGAGTCCAAAAAATATCTCGAACTGTAACCTCGTTATCGCAATTTCTATACCGCGACACGTATTTGTTATCATCCAACATTTTCAACAATTATTGCATCTCGCTCCTATCTCCCCTACTCGCCTTATTATTGTGGTATTGTTGATGATACACTTGCCTTATATTTGATATGTTGTCGAGTTCCTTCCTTTTCAATGTGGCAAGTGTATTTTTCGGTTGGACAAAATTCAAGGACATGTCTTTAATAGATGTCTTCTCAACCGGATTAAGCCGACATGTCATAGGATGACCTTGTAATTTTGAGCACAAATCATGGTTATGCAAACCACTAATAATAGATAATCTCCATTTCTTGCTAGCCAAAATGTAACAACGGATTTTAAATGGACACTCACATTTTCTAGTTCCCATGTCGTATCTTTTAAAATTCTTTAGAGGAGGATGGTATTTCCCGCTTCTTTCGCACAATATTGTTACAAACGGGTTTCTTCTTGCCGTTCCATTATCCGATCTTCCTATCACCACACCAAAACCAAGGTTAGTTGCATTCCTACGAATCCATGTTAGCATGCTTTCACGATCATCAAAGTCTTGCTTGCTACTAAAGTCACCTCTGACATCTACCACATTTGCGACTATGCCATCGATATTCGTACAAACATCGACTAAAGTAGCTAATTCTCCTGAAATATTATCGGGGTGCATCATACCTATTTTGTCAAAATCTCACAGAACTACAAAATGCTGGAAAAAAAACTGCAGGGATTATTCCGTAAATGCACCTACGGAAGTGTTCTTCCTCAATACGTTCCGTAGATGGATATACGGAAGCTACGTAATCTTTTTACAGAAAAAATCATTGATAATATGAACAATATAGTGGTTGAAAGTGATTATTTACCTGAAATTCAGACTCTTCTTGCTCCCTTTGATTTGTTGCACCAAAAAGTTTGAGTCTTGGAGTGAAATAGGGTATTGATGATGTATGGTTTTTAGGATGTGGAATATGAAAAGTTTGAAGAAATGAAAAAATGGGAGAGTGATCATGCTAGTTCAAACTATATCAGACACTTCTGTAGATGCATCTACGGAACAATGTGGCGTTTAGCTATTTCGTAGATGCACTTACGAAAGCGTCCATGAACTGATTTTATGTGTATTTTTCCCATATACACTAGTTTATTACGCTTCTGTAGATGTATCTACGGAAGGAATCAAATTTTTTCAAAATATGGGGTGCTTCCGGATGTGCATCTACGGAAGCTGTGGGCAAAAATGAAATTTCGTGTGGTGTTTAAGAGATCCATGGGGTTGGTTGAGAAACTTTCTGTTTTAATCCACCCCTTATATTCTTAGACATATGTCAAAATTCCAATTATACCTTTTGATTTCGTAGATATATATTCGGAAGCATGTTTTAAAAAAAATGGTTTTTTCGTAGGTACATTTACAGAAATGTTATTAACATAGTGAACGGTGGAAAATTTCAAAATATTTCAGTTTACTAAATCTTGTGTAGATGTACCTACGGAACCTTCTGCTATATTTTTAATTTGTGTTATTTCACTCCAAAACTCCAATATTTTTAACATCAAAATATAGTACATCAAAGTAGTGTAATGTAAAGACAATAGTATATAGTACACAAAAATAATACGTCGTATAAATCATCCAAATAGTGTCATACATAACAAAATAAAATAAAGTTCATAAATGTAATCAAAATATAGACATCAATAAAATCACAAGCATCACTATTGTGTGTGTCGGACAACATCCTCCTCCTCTACCCTGCCTCTGGCCCCGCCTTTGCGTCCACGTTCTCTGCTGGCTACTCTGCCTCTACCGTCAAATGTCCCACCTGTCCAGACACGATGTCGACAATACAAAAATGCCACATCTTCCAGCCTACTGATACCATCCAATACACGTATGCGGTCAGACCCCTCATGGAAGAAACCAACGGTAATGCTAGCCTGCGTCATATCAAGTATCTCACGACAACGAGGAAGAACATCGTCTGTGTCGTCTAATTGAGACTAATGAGTCTGCAAGATCTCCTCATGGGCTGGTCTGGGTGGTGATCCTGATGTAGTGGGGAGTATGTATGGATGTGACATCGTGAAGAACCAAACCAAGCGATGTACTCGTCTATGCAGCTTCAGTCTCTCTCTAATCTGGTCGCTCGAGCTTCGTTTGGAACCATGTGATGCTTCAAGTCTACAAAGACCTCATCCATCTGCCGATGGGTCATCAAGATAGGAGCGGAGACAAGAGGGTCGCGAGGTATCATTTGAAAGTATTCGAAATGTCGCATGACGCGCTCCGGAAGATAACGAATAATGATGTCGATCTGGCAGCCAACCATCCAGAATATAGGGCAATGTCATCCCACACAACCGTCTCACAGTGAGCGGCATAATAGTCGTATCGGATGTCTTCTACAGCCAAGCGGTCAAGAGCGTTCCTGTAAGGCTCCAGCACCTGGTTCCCTTTAAGGGGGTGAAGGCAGTAGTACGCGGCATGGCCTCAATGTAGCTGGGCACCTATCCTCATCCAATGATCATGAGGAAGTGCTATGATATCTAACCTTGGAAAAAAACACAGGGATCAAGATGCCAAGAGAAAGAAGCTGGATGATAGAAGTAAAGTAATGTTACTGGTGGGGTACCACAATGCAAATGCTTATAAGGTTTATTGTCCAATCACTAAGAATGTGGAATTCAACGGAGATGTCATAGTGAAAGAGTCAGAAACTTGGGATTGGAACACGTCTAATATTGCCTCTGGAGTTGGAGGTGTTTCTGAAGGAAGTTTGGAAGTTTTTTCTGAAGAGGAGTCAGAATCAAAAGATAATTTTGATTCTGAAGGTGAATTGGAGTCTAAAGGTGACTATGTTGGAGACTCTGAAGGTGATGTAGATTATGAAGGTGGTCCATACTCTGGTGGTCGAGACTCTAGGGGTCAAACTTCTGAAGGCGATAATTTTGAATATGGTGTTTCAGGAGGTGGTCCAGAAGCTAACATTGTTCTAGGTTCTGTAGAAAGTTCATAACAAGTTCAGAGACCACAAAGAAATACAAATACCCAGCAGATTTGTAGAGTTCGACATGTTACATGATACTGAAATAGACTCTAAAGGCGAATTCATTCAGTTTGCCATGTTAGTAGACTCTGAACCTATGAATACAAAAGAAGCACTCAACAAGAAAATCTGGATGAAGGCCATGAAAGAAGAACTTGAGGCTTTAGAAAGAAACAAGACTTGGGAGTTGACTAAGCTTCCAAAGGAGAAAAAAATCATCAACGTCATATGGGTTTTCAAAGATTGATTTGTTTTTTAAGAAGCATGGGTTTTAGAAATGTGAGATGGAATATTTTGTTTATGTACTGCATACTTCTGGAGGAAATATGATTATGGTGTGTCTTTATGTTGATGGCATATTGTTGACAGGGAGTTGTTCTGATGAGATAGTCAAGTTCAAGAAGGTGCTGATGAATGAGTTTGAGATGACTGACCTAGGAAAGTTGGTATACTTTCTAGGGATGGAGGTTTTGTACTCTAAAAAGGATATCATTCTACATCAGCTTAAGTATCAACTTAAACTTCTAAAGAGATTTGAGCTGACAAATTGCAAGTCTGCAATCACACCCACTAAGATGAATCACAAGCTGAATTTTGAAGTTTGGGATGATGATGTAGATGCTACAATTTTTAAACAGTTGGTTGGCTCATTGAGATATCTCTATAATATCATACATGACATTTGTTACACAGTTGGAATGGTGAGTAGGTTTATGAACAAACCAAAATGATCACGTTATCAAGCTGTTGTTAGGATTCTAAGGTATGCTAAAGAGACTCTGAAGTTTTGAGTTTTGTTCCTTTCTAGAGCTGAATGTGAGTCAAAACTAATGTTCTACTCAGACTCTGACTGACGTGGTGATAAAGTTGACAAAACAAAGACTTCTGGATATTTTTTCAAATATCAAGGAAATCCTATCTCTTGGTGCTCCAAGAAGCAATATGTGGTTGTCTTGTCAACATGTGAAGCTGAATACATTGCAAGTGCTTTGTCTACATGTCAAGTTGGTGGTTGGTGAATTTGTTGCAAGATCTAAAAATTAAGGTAAAGAAGCCTATGAAGTTGATGATTGGCAACGAATCAGTTATAAACCTTTCTAAGAATCCAATGTTGCATAGGAGAAGCAAACATATTGACATGGAGTTTCATTTACTGAGGAATCAAGTCCATTATTGAGTGTTAGAAATCGTGCACTGTAACACTCAGAAGCGAATCAAGTCCATTATTGAGTGTTAGAAATCGTGCACTGTAACACTCTGAAGTAAATTGCAAATGTTTCGTCAGCAAATTGCAGATGTTTTGACGAAATTCGTTAAGATTGAACACTTCATCAATTTAAGAAATTGAATTTGTGGTGTGCTTTTCGCATTGAATGTGAATTAAGGGATGATGTTGAAGTGTAATTACACATTCATAGTGTTTGCTATTAGTTTGTTTTGGGCCTTGTGTTGGACTTTAATTAGTTTGGCTCAATATGAGTTTAGTATGTATTTTATAGAATCATTCATTGTAGTTGTTTTTCAATTGAGTAAAAAGTTAATTTTAGTTGTTTTTCAATTGAGTAAAAAGTTAATTTTAGTTTTCTCTCTTCTTCCATCTTCATCTTGTTCATTGTGCTCCAACATAATAGAGAGAGATGTTTCTACTTGCTCCTTGAGAGAAAGATTGGAACAATGTGAGAGATGAGAGCTCTACTACACTATACTGTTTTTTTTTTTTTTGTTTCAAATGGAAGGATAGGACATGGCACGAGTACTTAAATGAAAGCGTTCAAATTTTAAAATCTGTAAATTTAATTAAGGGTTTGAAATCCAAATATTTCTTTTAGTATGATTTAATCATGATTTTGAGGCTAAGTTTATTCTGATGTGTTAGGGTGCGTCAAAATTCCATAATCATTAAACTTTTTACTTGTATTTATCGTGTTCTTTGGATCCGGATTCCAAAATAAAAATTTCATGTTTCGAAGAGAAGGATCTCCCAAAGTTCTCTTCCTTTTTTTTGAATTTCTCAATCCATGCAATTTTAATAGATTTGAGCGAATTCATGATTGATTGAATAACTCCAAGCGTTCAACCCAACAATATCAATTTTTGTCGGTTGAGATAAAATGCAGATTTATTAATATTTGTCTAAGTAAAACTAACTATCAAAGTGGACTTTGGACTTAATGTGATCTTCAATAGTTTATCTTATATCAAGGTAGCACAATTTACCTTTGTACAAGATAAAAGTACTCCTTACGAAAGATTTTAAAAAGAAAACAGTCGAAAGAGGAAACCCCAATAAATATATTCAACCAACTACAAGAAAAGTAGGGGTGTGCAAAAAAACCGGTTATTCATAACCAAATTAGTATCCAAATTGATCCACTTTTTAAAATTCAATCCAAATGTTAAAATATAAAATCGGATATCCATTTTGTTATCCAAATATAAACCGGTACCCACAATAATAATGTGGTTTAGTTATTGGATACCCAAATTTTGTTATGTATTAAATTTATATTTTTGTCTCTTTTCATGGTTAACTACATACTTATAATGATGATAAAAGTTAAATTTCTCTAATAACACATTAATAAATTCTGAATTAAAAATTTAATTTTAAACAATTATTTATTAAATTAAAATGAAACATGTTTGCAATATTTTTAAAAAAAAATCTTATTATTTCTAATATAATATATGATGATGAGACTCAATTAAAAATTGATTTATTGCCGATCCAAATAAGATGTTAAATTGAAAATGAAATTTTTCACAGAAGACAAATTCTAACTCTCCACACTTATATAATATTAAGTTGAAAATGAAAACCTGTAATACACTATTAAACTATTCACGTCTCATATAGAAAACCATAAAAAACAAGCTAATTGGTTTTGCCATAGAAAGGGAAGGTACAGATCTACAAATTACCTGTTCTTTAAAACGAGAGAAGAGTTGTTTAAATGCAAAACCAATATCAATGACCATGAGTACAGAAGATTGATCAGTGACAATTATATCTTTAACTGGTAGCCACAAGAAAAGCTCTTCACGTGAGTCACGTCTCATAATTTTAAATATTGAATTTTAATTTTAAATATTGAATTGGTTTTGAGAGAAACCGGTTTAAAACTAGTTTTTTTTAAAACTGGTTTTTTTTAGAAACCAGTTTAAAACCGAACCGATCCACATGTAAACCGATTTTTAAAAAATAAATCGGTTTTGTAAAAACGGTTTTAAGATCCAAACCAAACTATATATATGGTTCAATTTGGTTTGGTTTTTGATCCATGCACACCCCAGGAGAAGAGTCACATACAAAATCCAATAAAGATATTCAACCAACTACGAGAAGAGTCACATACAAAATCAATGGATACTTACCACCAATAACATGATTACCGACAATATATAAATATTGAGTCTTCAATTTGGGGGTGGAGTTCTCAGACATCTAATTCCAATTCATTAGTGACAAATTGTCAACAGATTTTATACATACCATAATGAGAAGGTGGTTGGGACACGCCCATTGTTTGCAAGAACTGATAACATTACAACGAAATATAAACATAATTTGGGTTAACTAGAATTAATTAAGGTATACAGGAAGGTATATGTCCAACGATCAGATATAGATGATGGACAAATTGGTGAATCAAAACCTAAAAACCTAGGCTGATAAAATTACAAATAGAAAGAACTATGCTACATAATTAATAGAATGAATCTCATCGTTGGGCCTGATCGGCAGTGTGGTTGCTAGTTGCAGATGAGGATGGTGCCTTACCATTCAAGACTCCGTTGTCCATAGGCGGAGAAGACCCCCACTTACCCTCTGATTCACTTGGTTCTATCACTTTGACAGACCCATCACTCAACCCAACAGCAAACTGGTTAGGTTCTAGTGGATGAGCCGCAATCACAAGAGGATACACAGCTTGGCTTCTGCAATACACAACAACACCAGCAAGCATCAAGTTACATAAATATTTTTTTCCCAATCCTTGAAAAAAATATTGAACATTTATTACAAAACATTAAAGAGTGCAATCCACTAAGCTGAAACTTACCTATTTAAAGCGGCTGATGACAAGCATATTGACGGGGCAATACGACATCTTAGTTTCAAGCTCTCCGCATCAAAAACTCCAATGTTTGCATCACAGAATGAAGCAAATATTAACTGACTGTTGCAGGAATACGCCGCATATGATATGGGAGCAGGCAGAACATCTTGGGGAATCCACTGCAGCAAAAGAATTTATGAGCATATCTCAGTTCCAATTTTGTCAACAACCAGCAGTTCTTTACGAATATGGAGAGAAAAATCTTACCTGCCGAATGCGTTCCATCTTGGAGGCATCATATATTGCCAATTGAGTCTCATGGACTACTAATAAGCGAAGTTGGTCAGAATGGAACTGAACACGTGTATCACCAACAGGTGGCTTTCCCGCAGGTAGTTGAATTGGGATTGATTTTCTTTTCTCCCATGTATCAATGCTCCATACACACAGCTGTACAACACGTAGAAATTCTTAAAACAAAAAAAAAAAGGCAAAAATATAGCAAAAGGCCACATTTCCTAATGGGAGAACAATGCAATTGCTAAAAGTGGTTGGTGTAGGCACAAATATCTGTAAAAGGCAGATACTTCAACTTAAGCGCCACAAAGAAGAAAATTATAAAGCCAAATAAAAATCCTCAAACTTAAGTTCAACAATCTAGCAACTCAAGAGTATGTACATCCAGTCATCATTCAGAACTCTTCAACCTTTTCTCAGCTAATCATAAAATTCTTATAGGATAGACATTTAGAACTGAATAAGAAAATAATTCCAATGAAGCCAACCTTCCTATTTTTTGTTATCTAATAGTCCAAATTTGCGAGCAATATAGTCTTTAAATTGAAAAGTATATCTTGCAAAAGAAGGATAATTACAAACGGTGGGAAGTAGAATAACCAACAAAACAATCTCCAAAACAAATTATAAGCCACTAAACTGATTTACATAAAAGATTTCCCATGCCACTCAGAATCTTGTCAGAAAGATGGCTAAAGGACTTACGTGAGCATCAGCACCAGATGAAACCAGTATGTTAAGATTGGTTGAAAAAGCTAAACCAGTAATTCGTCTCTGGTGACCCTTCAATTTTGATTTCACCTGGAAAATACCCCCAAAAGAAGGAAAAAAAAATTGCTTGAGAGATAAATATTTTTAAAAAATAATGCAATTATTTAAATAAAAATTAGCAATAGTGGGGAATCACCTCATCGACTCTAACATTATAGATATGAATGGTTGAATCCTCCATCCCAATGGATATAATGTTGTTATCTTGGGGATGAAATGCTAGGAAGGTAGAGGCGGGAGGTGGTGACATGAATGTTGTCATTACCTAAAAAAAGGTAGATTATCAGTAACCAATAAACTAGCTTCTTAATCAAATATCGGGCCGTATAACTGGAAACACACCTTGAATGTCATCATGTTAAACAGTGAAACTTTTCCACCACAGGCAGACATTACGTATGAGTCGTTTTTTGAGAGTGCAATGCAAGGGACAGCTTCTTCAAGGTTGACACCCGCAATATCATTAGTCATAAGAAGACCACTGTTAGGTTGCCAACGTTGTGGAACAACACTGGCAGTTGCCTGTAATAACGTTAACTTCAGACTTCTGTATTCTATTGAAAGGTAAAAGGCTAACGAAAAGTATAAATTTTAATATTAAAAAAAAAAATTGAACCAGGAAATATATAAAATAATTTATTTGCTTAAAACAACCTTCCCAGTAGGATTCTGTTCATTGCGAGCCCATTTCCAAAGCTTCTGAACGCCATTTGAACCAAGGGCCAAAACACCAACAGCAGAATTTGTATATAGAAGTCGTACAACCTATACACCAATCGGAACATTAAATTAAAGCATAGAAGAATACAAAGTTTGCAATAGAATAATTGTAATCTCATAAATTCAGCAGTATACAGACCTTGCTGAAAGAGTCTGTGTTGTCAGGCAAGGTAACTGACCGACATTGGACAGGATCTAGAATTTCAGACAATTGCCATGGTTTAGTTCTATCAGATGCATCTTCCACAGTTCTTGATTTCTCTACACTTCGACTCATGGGATCAACTCCATTCTTGATTGAAAAAGCCAAAACCATTCCATATGATTCAAATAAGTATTATGATATAGTAAATAATTCATAAGTAACTTACAAGAGATAAATGACAGCTAACAAACTTGATCCATAACAGAAAACAAACACCAGATTATAAAGTAAAATAGATTCATGTATACCTTTTGGATCTAATAGTAAGCAAAAGTACTATTGTTGGTCCTTTATAGAATGACAGCTAATAAAGTTAATCCAAAACGGAAAAACAAACACAAGATTATAAAGTAAAATAGATTTACGTACACCTTTTGGATCTAATAGTAAGCTTATAATATGAAAACTCACCATAACGTGGAAAGCATAAGAATTAAATTGTTGGTCCTTTATGGTAATGCAAAGGTATTGCATAAAAGAATTAAGCAAACTATATAAGAATAAAAGAACCAAAATAGTCTACATGCTAGTATGCAAGTGTGTCTACTGTGTGCAAAAATGAATATATCAGTGCCATCATGCTAACATCAAAATATAGGTGGTGTAATTTACAGGGTCAGGTTCATACAAGAATTGGAGGCGGCCTGACAGGAGAGCTTCTTTCCACTTTACAGTTGACCGGATTAACATTAACAGTAGAAGAACCAGATACCTGTAAAGCATAAACAATGTGGACGGTACACATTTTGATCTTAACTTAAGGAACCACTCAAAAGTTTAAAGAACTATATTACTACTACCTTGATTGCAGCAGATTCAATGGGTGACCTCAATGCTTCAAATGATGCTGGAGTTTCAATTGTTCTTAAGGATCTAAGACCAGTAGCATTTGCCAGTATTTTGAATCCATTATCCACAGTGGTGACTGCGAGAATATTTCCTTCCTTATTGAATTTCAAGCGTGGAAGGCCCTGAATAGATTCATACAATCAGATAAGGGATGTTTTGTAGCGTGTGGTTATACTCCAGAAGACTTCAAACAGTTAACTATTAAATCCTGACCTGTAATCCACCATCTGCATCAGTGCTTGTTAGAGGATTAATATTGTCCATGTCCCAAAACTTCACTTGCCCATCTTCACCAGCAACCAAAAAGCGGTTTTGGGTTGTGTCAAACTGCACAACGCCGGTAGATTTCTTTCTAAATCCATTGTATGTTCTCTTAATGGCTCCTTCACTCTCATTCCATTCAACGAGGAAAGACTCTCCATCTTTACTTGTCCCACAAGAAAACAATCTGGGAAAGATGAGGAAAATACATCGGCAAGTGTGATAAGATACTTTTAGAAAATAAACATGCCACTTCATGAATAATCACTCTTTTCAAAGTTGAACCTACCTACTTCCGTCAGCACTGTAAAGCATTGTAGTACACCAATGACCAGGAGCATCATAGTCCACCCTAGAACCCATGTTATCGTATAACCAGGCCTTTATTTTCCCATCAATGGCTGTTGAAAATATGAACTGCAAAGATACATTAACAACCTTTAGTGTGTGTGTTCGTATATATGTACATATAGATTGCAAGAAGATGAACAGTTCACATGCTTATGTAAAAGGGCCAATATATGTGTAATAGTATGGGAGCTGTACTTTACTAAGACTACAATAACTGAAAGCCACATGATAGAACACCACAGCCCAATAGGTTTGATGACTCATTCGTTGGGCCCAAGTCACACCTCACACATTTACAGCTTCTAGGTTGTAGAAGCTGAGAGATTAGGAGTTAATTAGTACTACTCCTGATTTCTAGGAAATTTTCTGTTATAAAAGGGAAGGGGTAAGGAGTAATTCATTTAGAAAGTTTGTTAGAATCAGTGTTAAGAGAGACTCTCTCTGGCTTAGTAGCAATTCTGCTCTGGTCTAGGAGTTCTTGCAACTCCGGTGACATTCTCTGTTTTCCTTTGCCACTTTCCCACCATACTAAGAGCTTTAAGCTCAATCATTTGCAGTAAATAATACAGTGTTTATTTTTCTGAGTTCTATCACCACCATTATAAATATAATGCAAAAATAACTGTGCATACATATATTAGCTCATGAATTAGTTGTTGTTGTTGTTTTGTTGGTACCTTGTGTAGTTCCTATACCTGTTATGTTCCTTCGATTATTTACAACCGGCATTCAAGCTCTTATTTTTTCTACTTCAGCTGTGGCTTATATAGATCTTACAAATTATAGTAAGTGAAATCTACATGTAACCTTCCAAAGAAAAACATTGAAATTTATTAAGTACCGCAATAATGATATCTACTTTATTACCTGAATGTTCTCTTTGTGATGAGGGCAGATTGAATATACCGGTGCCTCATGCCCCTCAAAAGTGAATAGTCTTCGTCCATTTGCATCCCACACCTATTAAGACTTGAGAGTTTCATCTTCTGAAAAATAGATAACTTTTTTAAAACCGAAATTGCAACAAGATGATTACTAGATTTTATGCACCTTTATCAACTTATCATCTCCACAGGTTACAATGCACAGCTGTTTATTAGGAAGAGCAAATGACAAATCATTCACACCACCAACATGGGCATCAACCTGCATCAACAAAGAAATGTAAACCAAACTGGAATCAAAATTTTGGTTTGTTCATCATGAGAAGAATGTCACCTCTATACGCTGGGTTAGCTCATTTGAGCCGGTGTATGAATATAAATGAATCAGATGTTTAGTAAACGCAACACCTAAAACAAAGCAAACAGTTAGATATCCTGCTAAAAGCTTCAAAATGGTTTCAGACACATTAAGTTACATACCAATAAAACTTCCATCAGGGCTCCATGTGACACGACTAACAGAAATAGGAGCCTCCTTGGCTGCAGCTGCCTGCAAATTTCTGAACTATAAATTCCAAAGGTTTTGAGTTTTCAATCATCAAGACTAATAGCCAAACACAATAATACGGTGGCCATTATAGCATACACTAGTTCAGATTGACAACAAACAATACGGTAGAACAAGAAATATTGCACTATATGAAACCTGAAATGGTAATGAGCACGCCGACACATCCCATATCTTGAACGGCTTTGAGACCAACCTTTCCCGTAAACTGAGTTCCCAGAGGGTTATTTCACCATTATTTGAACCAACTGCTCATTCAGAATATACAGTGTTAGAAGAAAAAATATTTTTTTTTGGTTGGTATTTTAGCAACTGAGATATTAGTCGCGTACTATACATGAAGCAATCATAATAAACAATACCAAGAAGTAAGGTGTGGTGCAAGGGATGAAAATCCATGCTTGTCACAGAGGATCCTTGATGCAAAGTCATAGCCACTGTTCTTGGGAGATCATCCAGTGACCAGGAGGTTTGTCGAGCCACAGGATATGAAACCTGAAATTATATAAATGAACTGTAGTCATATGGGTCACCAACCATTACAGTCAGAAACAACAAAAAATCTAGATGTCGTGAAATATGTGAATAAACATCTTAATTGAACAGAAATCAAACAAAATTACCTCCTCCACAGAATGAACGGGACGAAGCCTTTTCATTAACTGATCATGATCAGCATTTTGATAGTCAACGATCCCTGGAGTTGCCGGAGGTGTTCTAGGACGTTTCAAGATAGATACTGTTTCAAAAAGTATGAGTAGAGTGTTTAAGACATGACATCTTATGAAATTATTTAAGTGAAATTCCACATCAAGAAAATATTCTCCTGATCACTTAGCCATGTAAATACAATAACAATCATGAAGACAAGAATAATACATTTGCGAGAAAATCGGCAGTAATTTAACCTTGATTCTGAGGGACTGGTATGGTTGACGATGTGACAACAGCTGCTTGAACAGATGATGAAGCTGAGGCATTGGCCATCCAACCAGCCAAAGCATTGGCGTTAGCATTTGCAACGGCAGGAGGGAAGGGCTATAACAATAAATACCAGAAAAATTATCAATTAACTAACATGATAACATTTAGATTATTAATCAATTGGAAACATAAGTAACCAGTTGACTGGAAAGCAAGGTATCATACACCATGGACTCCAAGTGAAGTGTAAGCAGCAGGCTTTGCAACTGCAGAAATTGGAAGATTGACAGGTGTAGGTGCCAGTGGGCCATTAGAAGGTGAGCAAGTGTGATCTGTAAATAAAGTCTTTATATCTGGGTTTGGCCTTGGGTTTTTACAAAGTTGGTGCTGCCAGTTCAGACTGCATTGATAAAGAGAGACCGATAGATTAACTGATCAAAATTAAATGGCAATGCATAAAAAACTAATAATCTAAATTTACAATGAAATAGGTGCAGAAAAATTTCAAATTCTTCTTATTTTACCAAATAAACTGACAGCATACAGGGAGCTAAGACCTCATGCAAAATACGAATATGGTAGTTATACACATCCAAAGGGAAAAAGCCATGTGATTAACTTTTCATTTGCCTCAGAATGGCATCAAGATCATGAAACATGTGATCCAAATAAAAGAGAGAACCAGTAGAAGGTATTAACTTGCTTAATCACATACCTCTGATTGATTAAAGTTCTCAGTCTTGATGACTTAAGGGTCGGAAAGGCAAGCTTATCACGGAAAAGAGGATTTGCTTCAATGAGTTTTTTTAGCTCTATCAACATAATACTTCGAGCAGTTTTGGTGTCACCGTATTTGGAAAGTTGCTCGTTCTCCCTATCATATGAAATAAAATTTAACTCAGATGTCATGATTACCACTTAATTAGTCTGAGTTGTGAATCAAGATTATTTGAGGTGTGATTCAGATGCACATTCCCATCCACCCAACAGATGAAACAAACATTAGATTACATATTATAGATATTACCTGAAATTATTAAGAATTAACAGCTGGGTGATTTCTTTGTATAGCTCCTCATTGAAGGTGGAAAACACTTTTAAATCACCCACTAATATCTCTACAGCCTTTGGCTTGTCTTGCCTAAAATTTAAATAACACCAGAGACAAAACAAATGTAAAGTTTTATAATGAGCGCAAATTCATTTAGAAAAAGATTAAGAACTTAAAAGAACAGGAAGTTCCATATACCGATCAAGAGCTTCCAGGTATTTTTGCTTCCTAATTTCAAAGAATATTTTCATTGAGTATCTATTATCGTCAACTTTGGTAAACCCTGATAAATACTTTTCAACTTCTTCCCATTCACCAGCCTGCACTTTTTCCTCAAAGTACTTCATGTTGAAAAAGAACCCTGATTCTTTCTCGAGCCTGCATGCATAAAAGAGGCATTTAAAAAAGTGAAACTGAAAGTCAAAAAGATGCCTAAAGACAATGAAACGACTGCTAGATGGGGGGGAAATAACCCTCATCCAGAGGTAATTTATTTTTAAGTTCCAATTTCCACGTAAGAATATTACTAAACTTAGGATGAGTTTGAGCTGAAAATGAAGGTCTAAATACTACAAATTCAATTGCTCTGAGTTTGATTTTAAAAACAATCATGGAACAGGACAAAATAAACTGTAAAGCATAGAAAAATGACTTAAAATCTGTTATTCATTAAACCATACGATCCTCCAAAAATAGAAAATTACACAATTGTTCGTCCGTATTGATTACCACATAGCACACAAAACCAAACATTGTGCTCTAACTCAACTACTTACACCTCGTTCTGTTTGCACTGTCCCTCGAGGTGCATCAATTGTAACCTAAGCCGTTATGGACGAGAAGTGTTCAACACAGTCCAATGGCTCCAATTCTCTTATAAACCAACTAAACCTCCAAAGCCCCATAAATCAAAGGCCAGTCAAGTTAAGATCCACCAATTCAAACGCAAAGAAGCGATCAAGGACTTACCACTCACGCTGAAAACTTTGGTGCCATGATAGGAAAACGAAACATAAAATTGAAAATGCACATCCCTTCATTAAAGCATTTAATATGCTTCATTATCTGTTTTTTACTTTTAATTACAAAAAGTGTCACATTTGTTTTGAGTATATATATGCTGTTTTAAAAAAAAAAAACATAAATCAACCATTCAAGCAAAATTGAAACATGTGTTCACTCCAATTCTTATTCAGCTTACTGAAAATATAAACATAAACATTGTTAACAACCAGAATATAAACCACTAAAATTCCTAATTTCTGACACATACCAAATCCCAACCAACCAGACAACATGCAAAGAGAAAAAACGAAAAAAAGTTCGTAAAAAAAAAAAAAAAAACTCACTTGTGCACGGACTCCTTGAACTTCTCCTCCTCCAGAAACTGAAGTATGAGAAACACCAATTCTCTACTCAAAGAAGTCATTTCACCACCTCAAATCTTAAACCACACCAATAATTCCGATCTACCACCACCGATCTTCAAACACCAACAAAACCACCACAAAACTCTAATTCAACCAACCACCGACAAATCAGAGACGAAAATTGAAAACCACACAACGAATCTCTTCCTCCACCTCAGTACTCACTCAATCGAAACTCACACAAACTCAAAATTCACAGCCTCGAAGATTACATTACAAAATCAAGTTTATTGGTTGTTGAAATCGAAGAATTTCTAGGGTTTGAACTTAGAAAGGTTTAGGATAAGAATAAGAAAGAGGAAAGAGAATGAAGAAAGAAACTCGCTATCCTCGATGCGTTGTACAGAGAAGAGAGAGTCTTTCTTTTTCTACTTAACACCTTCAGAGATAAGTACGTTAACTTATCAGATAACCAGAACAGCTTATTATCATTTCGTGAGTGATACGATAAGGAGAAGCATTGCGGATTCGAAACTAGAAATTCAAATCTAGTGAATATTCGTCACACACGTCCGCTTGTTTTTTCGTTGCTGTCACTTTCGGTTTGAATTGATGTGTCTACCTAACTCTGCCTCCTGTTAAATGTTCTCGCCTTTCGCGGTTTCTCGCGATATTTTCGAGAGTGAATGACACGCGCGGGATGTTTGAGTGTGGGGCCCTAGTCTCGTTGTCGGTTTTTATTTTCTGCACTTGAAGGTTGTTTGTCTTATGCTGTGTTGGAAAGAGGAGAGAGATTTTTAAATGAAAGAAAAAATATTAAAGAAATGAATTTGAGAGAATAGAGTTATGTTGTTGAAGTTTTCACGGTTCCGACTTTTTTATTGGACCTTAGTTAAGAAAAGCATAACTAGCTTTTTGTGGTTCTTAAAAATTGTATAAGATATACGGTTGTAATTTATAATGGTTATCTACCTAAAAAATAGGTATAAAAATTATTTTCAAAACTATTACAAAATTATTAAAATATAGTAATTTATTAATTTTAATAATTTTTTATATTGAGTTTAATTACTTTAATAATTTAGATTCTATTTTTATCATGTACTACTTCCGTTCCTTTTTATAAGAGACAAGTCATTTTTTAAGTTCATTGAATAAATAATGTATTTGGTCTATTTATAGACTAGATACATTGATTATTCAATGAATCTAAAAAATGAATTTTCTATTATAAAAAAGAACAGAGGTAGTATTATTTTTTTGCCTGTCACTAATGTTTTTTTCTCTATGAATGTGACACAATATTAGAAAAATTTGTTAGAGTTTTATTGGTTTTTTCAATCATTCTTTTAATGTACGAATGATCTACATTAGTTTCATCACTTCTTTTATTGCCTTTCATGTTTAGGTTATCTTCTCTTTTCTTCTAAACTCTAACTCTGATTTTCGTCTCCTTCACTACCTTATCAACAATGGTTTTGCAATCAGTTAATGATATAATGTTGTGCGCTTTATCTTCTCCGTCTCTTCCATAATATTAAGGACTGCTTGACTTTCTATTGCTATCAAGTTGAGATATCCTCTTTGACTCTAGGCCACCTCAACAAGGATGGTATTCTCTTTGTTTATGAAAATCGCTCTTGTGTTCCATTCTTTTTTTTATAGATAGATTAGTGTTTATATTTATGGTGATTTTGTTATTTTTTTCAGGTTTTATCGTTGATCTGGTGAAGTTGGTTGTTCTCTTTTTGTACGTTAGTTTCACGATGAAGATGGTTGATCTCCTACTGCATATTATTATCGAAGAGTTAAGCCTTGTGATCATTGCGATTGTAGTTGTTTTATATAGTGTATCTATCATTTTCTGACATATTCCTGTTATAAGAGCTTTCGCCTTGATGCTAGCCGATTTGGTATTTGGAGGTATTATTATGGGTTTTTTCTTGGTCTACTTTGTAAGGGCTTTTGTTTCTATTAATTTCATGTTCCATGTTATTTTGAAGGTGGTTATTAATGTGGCCAATATTGAAGAGCTCTTGGTAGCTGATATCATAAAGGTTAACCTTGTTTTTTCCTTTATCATTTTCTTTATTAATTTGGTTTTCTGCCTTCAAACTCTAATATTTGTGCTTTATGTTTTCTTCCCTCTCCATAATCCTATTCTCCTAGGCATTTTTCCTAGCCTCGATTTAGAGATGGTCGGTTTTCAAATAAATGTCATCCCTCAGTACTTTGATGATGATCCATGTTATGGGTTTTAACACTGTGAACCATATTGTCATTACTATTATGCCAATTGTTTTTTTTGTAGGTTTCCATTATCATGCCTCATTATGTTTTTAAGATTATTATTTCTTTTCATGTTTTTTGTGATCTAATTAGATTTGTTTTCATCAAGGTCAACTTTACGGTTTTTTATATATTTGTTGTTTTGTAAATTGGTGTAGTTGTTATGAGTGCCATGGATGTTGAGGTTTTCTCCCAATTTGTTGTGGTGGTTATTATCTTTCCCTTGGTACTTCTCATCTCTTTGATTTTTGCATCTATCATAAATTTGGTTGATATCTTACCTTTCTATGTTGTTGTTGCACCCCAATTTTTGACCTCTGAGATCCCATCATTTTCTAAGTGTTATGATCACACCCCAAAATTTGCCTGCGTTTTTTTTTTTAAAAAAAAGAGAAGTCAACAAACTTCTGTCTACAAATTTGGAGTTTTATACAATCTTGGATTTTTATTTCATAAATATCCTGATTTTATAAATACTCAATTTTTAGAATTTTTTATACAGTATTTTGGTTCGCTGTTAAATTTATTCTTACATAAACGCCAAATATTGTTTATCACTTCATACACTGTTTATTTGAGATTTATTTTCAGATAAGTAATGCTGACACAGTTGGTGCAGAATTAAAATTTGCAGGCGCGGAGTCCGGGTTTCAGATTATACTGGTAACAATTAAATTATTATTGGTTTTATTTCCCACTAATTTTTATTTTTATACTATATTATTTTTTCAAAATCTCTTTCTTTCTTTTCAAATATCTTCCTTTTTTTCCAAATCTCTTTCTTTCAAATCAAATCCTAGCTTTATTTTATACCCCTTTTCTTTTTCAAAACCTACCATACTTTTTTTCAAATCCTACTACTATTCAAACGGTACACTCCACTCCCAACGTCTCTATCTCTCTCTTTTCACTCTATAAATACTCCTCATTTTTTCCATAAATTCTCACATCAAATTTCACTCATCTCCCAAATTTCTCAAAACTTCTATCTCATAATTATTTTCTCTTCTTCCTCGGCAAAAATGGCAAAGTGGATGGATACACTTTTTCTTATAGTCATCACTATTTTTACGGTGATCATGTCCTTCTTCTGTTTGCATAGTCCTGAAAAATGCGGACCTGCGATGCTTACACTTCCGATCATCTATTTTTTGTTGTTCATAGCATGGATTATTAATCGTCATTTTTAAAGTTTGTTGTATCTGTCGCTTTCAAATAGTGTACCGTTTATTTTATTTGTCGTACTGTTCATTATATTATGTAATATTTGTACTGTTAGTATTAAATGTTGTACTATCTGTCGTACGGTAGTTTAATTATCAAGATAATATTATATGTGTTAAATATTTATTTTTCTGTGCATTAAATATATATTTTTTTCAAGGTTATTATCGGTAATTTTGTTCCCGTACAGTATATTTTATTTATTTATTATGTTTGTGTTTTTCTAACAGCTCAGGTAAATAAAATTTTCACCATTAACACAACAAAAACAAAAAAAGAAAAAATTAACTTTAAACTGTTGAATTTTCACTTTAACTGTTACGTTAATACCCGGACAGCTAGTTACCAGTCAAACCCGCTATCAGCACAATTCTCCGTGTTTGTACCATCAGTCAAATCAATTTTTCACACTTCAAATTTCCAAGATTTTGTTCTAGAAGTCTTCTGATAATCACGTGATCAACAGAGACTCAACACTGCACAAAAATCAGGTACGCCTAACTGTCTCCTACACAAACAGTCCCTAACTAGGTTTTTTTATTTTTTCAGGAGAACGAGTTTTTGAGACCTCAAATGGATTTCATGGATCTACATACGTCTCAAAGTACCACCAGAAAAATTTTCAAACTTCGATTCGCTCGGACGCACAGTCAACAGCTCAAACAGTCAACAGACGACCAGTTTGACCAAAAAGTCAACAGACACTCAAAAATGCAATTTTTTGTCAACATTCATATTTTGTCAAAAGATTCATCATGTGATCAATGGTTGATCATAATTCATCAAGAAAAGTTCAGAAATCGACAAAACTCAAAATTGCAAAATTAGAGTTTTTTACCTAAAAGTCAACTGAACTTTGACCGACCATAACTCTCTCATAATTTATCAGAAAAATTCCAACCAAAGCTCATTCTCAAGGAAATTCAATTCTCTACAACTTTGATGTTGGGACCAAGGTCAAGAAATGCTTCCGCCTAGGAGATATAAGCCAAAACATTATAGGTCATTTTCAAAGTCAACAAAAAGCAGTTTTTTGTCAAAGCCCATATCATCAAGATAACTTCTCCAAATGCAAAAACGCTTCCAAAGTGGCTTGTAGAGGACATCTTGGGCTTTCCAAAAAGTACAAGAACACTTTCATAGGATCAAAATTGAGGGATATATGCCTTGATGAAGTTGACCTTTTTTGGAAAAATGCATGAAACAAGTAATGACCAAAATTTGATTTTTTTCAAAAAGGCCAATTCTTTTGTGATTCAATCTTGATTCTCATATGTTTAAAGGGCATCCACGACCCATACATCATTCATGACATTTTTATTTCATTTTAATTAAATTTTATTCATTTAAAGTTTAATTAAAGTGAGATAATTCAAAGATATTATCAAAAATGCTTATGGTTGCCAATCAAGACCAATTCAAGATGCTTAAATATATTATTGCAAGATTGAAGAGAATAATACTTGAGTGTTTTAACCATGGTTAAGAAATACACTCATTGAAAATATTCCATTATCATATTTTTTCCACAAAATCAATCATGACAATTTCCACTTGCAAGGCTTCCAAGATCAAACTCTTTGCCTATAAATAGAGCTTCATTTTCTTCATTCAAAGGAGGAAAAAAAGGGAGAAACAAGAGGAGAGCACAACAACAAACACCAAAGACATAGCATAAGTTTTATATTTTCCAAAAGTTTCAATAAACTTGTAAAAATCAAGGCTCATTCAAATAGCCACTTTCAATCAATTTCAATCACTCTTTTCCACTCTTGGAACATCATAGAGTAAGTACAATGTAATTTTTAATATGTAGTAGTGTTAGGAGTTCATGAATTAAAAACTCCATATTTATGCATATTTTCAATTTCTCAAAAAAAAATGTTTTAATTTTAGTTTTAAGTTGATAAAATGTTTATTTAATTTTTAACATAAAAATATTTTATTTCTTTTCATAATTAAATTATTTTGCTTAATTAATTAGTAATTATGTAAATATTGCTTTTTAATTATTTTCAACCAATCAAAAAACTCCAAAAATATTTTCCTTTTAGATTTAGGTTTATATTTTTATAATCTAATATTTGACATAAAAATATTTTATTTTTTAGTTAATTTATTTTGCTTAATTAATTAGTAATTATGTATATATTTGCTTTTTCTTTAATTATTTCTAACCTATCAAAAAATTCGAAAAAAATATTTTATTTTGTTAAATTAGGTTTATATATCATATACTAATTTTATACATAACTAGATTTATTTTTCTTGTTAAGTTTAATTATTTGTATAATTATTTGTTTAATTAGCTTGTTAATTAACTTAAAATCAATTCCAAAAAAATCACAAAAAAAATCGAATTAAGTTTAATTTGTTTTTATATTTATTTTTGTATATTATTTAATATTATTTCTTATCTTTTTCTTTGTCCCGAATCAGAATAAAAGATCAAATATGGCAGAGATTATATGCAGTTGATTTAAGACTTCTGGAAATTTATCGTGTAGTCGCTATGATTCTATCAAGCTTCTGATAAATTTTCATTGACTTTAAATCCGAGATCATCATTCACTCACCATCGATCTTCACTAACATCGTGAATATACTTGACTAGCTTCAAGATGATTCACGTGCTAACATACTAACAATTGACTTTAATTTCCGCATTTTATTATATCGTTCTTTATATTTCTTGCTTTATGCTTTATTTTATTATTTATTATTTATGTTTCTGTTATTTATTCTTTGTCCATTTGGACATATTATTTATATTTCTGTTATTTTTTCTTTGTCCACTTGGACATATTATTTATATTTCTGTTATTTTTTCTTTGTCCATTTGGACATATTATTTATGTTTCTGTTATTTTTTTCTTTGTCCATTTGGACATATTATTTATGTTTCTGTTATTTTTTTTCTTTGTCCACTTGGACATATTATTTATATTCCTGTTATTTTTTCTTTGTCCATTTGGACATATTATTTATATTTCTGCTATTTTTTTTCTTTGTCCATTTGGACATATTATTTATGTTTCCGCTATTTTTCTTTGTCCACTTGGACATATTATTTATGTTTCCGCTATTTTTTCTTTGTCCATTTGGACATATTATTTATATTTCTGCTATTTTTTCTTCGTCCATTTGGACATATTATTTATGTTTCCGATATTTTTTCTTTGTCCATTTGGACATATTATTTATGTTTCCGCTATTTTCTCTTTGTCCATTTGGACGTTTATATTCCGCTATTTTCTCTTTGTCCATTTGGACGTTTATATTCCGCTATTTTCTCTTTGTCCATTTGGACGTTTATATTCCGCTATTTTCTCTTTGTCCATTTGGACGTTTATATTCCGCTATTTTCTCTTTGTCCATTTGGACGCTATGTTTATATTTCCGCTATTTTCTTTTTGTCCACTTGGACCATACTTTACTTTTATGCTAAAACACTAATAAACAACAAAAATCCAAAAAAAACGCTTAAGGTTCTCTCTTGGACTACTGGTTACTATCCCTAGCATTTTGGAGATTCGGACTTATGGACTTAGTGCCTCTGGACCCCTATTCTGTTATTACTCTATGGTTGTTCTGTCTGTCTGGCATTGGATTGTTGTCTGTTTGTGTATGCAGGTATTTCCTTGAAAGTCCTTGATGGTTAATTCCGAGGCATTGAGATAAGGATTTTACCCGAAAACAGCCGTTACTCTGCCCGATTTTCATCAGAATTTTAGTGTGATTAATGCAAAGTTTGCTAAAGATAATAAGTTCATCTGGATCCCCAAGTGGTAATGCGTCGGTCAACTGTTGGTTTCTTATTTTGGTCAGATCATTCTCTCCTTAAACTTTTATTTTAAGCACTAGGATAGCCTCTTCATCTCCTCCCACTTCTTAAATTTTCAAAATCTTCTCCCTTTTTCCAAAATCTTCTTATGTTTGTAAAACCTCTTTTAAAAATCTTTTCTTATAAAATACCTTTTGCCCTTAGTGGCTTTTCTTTCAAAGTTTAGACACGATTAAATGTTGTAGTGAGTTGTGATACCCCACGATTTTGAGATTGATTGATATAATGGAATCTTTTCCACGTGAGAGAGATAGTGTCATACTCGTTGATTTTCATCCGAGTTGGAGCTCTTCTTTCATTTGTGATGCAAAGAATCTATTTGTTCTCATGATCAAGATCAATGGCTGAGTATTTCTCTCCGACGACGATAAAGTGTTTATTCCTTTTAAAAAAACCGTTTTCCCTTTTAAGCGGAACTACATTAGCTCTGACTTCTCCATTGCACCGAGGAGGTATGTAGGCACAAGGCTTAATGTCTTGCCGAGCTTATTTTAAAAATCAAACAAGAGCAAAAGTGATCTAAGCAAAACTAAGAGCCCATGGATAACCATGGATACAAAGGGTGCTTAAAACCTTCCCTTTGTATAACCAACCCCCCGAACCCAAAATCTGTCAAAAGGTCTTTCCTGTTCTTTTATGCCTTTCCTAAATGTTGGATAAAATAAAAGTCGGTGGCGACTCTTGCAAAATAAAAAAAAAATCAAAAAAAAAAAGAAAGAGCAAGGAGTCAGTTCGCAAAAAAAACCGAGTTTACAGAACTGGCGACTCTGCTGGGAATTTGAAAAATCTTTTTAAAAGAGGGGTTACCTTAGAGTTTTTGATCACTTTAATATTTGCTTATACTTGTTTATTTTGTTTTTTTTTTGTTTTTTTGCTATTCTGGATATATGTGTGGTTCCGTCACTTGAGATACATTATGGACAAATCCTAACCCGGATTAAGTACACATAAGAATTAGGTGGAGGGTATAGTCATGTACAGGCGTACGTGAGAATCCTTCCGCTCAGTGGAGGTTCCTTGTTGGTAATATATGTTTAGCAAGTTCAGTTGCGAAGACATTATTGCTTTCATTGAATTGTAGAAGCTGAGTTGGCTGTAGAACCCATAACCCATCCTGGCCTTATTAGGTTGTGGCGCAGAAACTATTCAGGTGAAGACTTGGATTAGTTGTCATGCGGAGAGCCACACTCAGACGAGTTTTTCTTGAGAATATTGCTAGCTCACAAGTTCAGTTGTGCAAGCCGGTAATATCCGAAAGAAGAATGTGGACTCTGACGTATCAGTAGAACATGTTATGCAGGTGATTAACCCTAGTACTATCCCATATTTGGTTCTTTGACCTCATGCTCGTGACGTTGAGCTTTGGAACCTACCTTATGTGCACCATGTTTGTGTTACAATTTCTGTATATGTGGCATTCATGCATTCATACATTCATAAAAATCTTTTCCTTTGATTTCCAATGAACTCAGAGGTCTCTTTTTGTAAACATCGTAAGTTTCATCAAACTCAATGGATCTTGGGTGTTGATGGGGTGAAAACTCTAATCCACCAAAATGGATGATTGAGTTTGATGATAACTTGATCAATGCTTTAATCCAATGCTTGAATGTTTGCAAATTAATATCTTAAGTTCTTTGAAACTAAAAAAAAAATAAAAAAATAAAAACAATAATTGCATCATTTGCATACATACATCCAGGTTATCCATGAAACTTATCATTGTCTGTCTCCATCCTCAGAGTTGTCTGTCTACCATCGAGCTGATTCTTCCACCTCGGAATCCGCTTCCAGAAGGTTTTAGGTCTGATTTTCATTGTCCTTTCCATCAAGGGGCAGCTGGCCATGATTTAGAAAGATGTTTCCCTACTATTTGCATTTCCTCAGTTGTATTGTTTGCTTTTTAAACTTTTTTCATTCCTGAATGGTGATTTTAATGAAATGAGCATCGTATGTTTGAATTCATTTTCATCTACTATGTCTATGTTTATGCTTCTTTTACAAAAAAAAAATAATTCTATTTTGCTTTCTCTATCAAACTTGTGTTTTATGCAAAGATTGGAGGGAGGATAATGACAACGAAATACCCAAGTTGTTGAACTGTATGCTTTCAAATAAAACTTTGCTGACGATGTACATGCATTGTTTCAATTCCCAAACACTGGAGAAATAAGGAAGTTAATCCCTCGTCAACCCCTTTGAGCCTAGAAGTTGGTGTTTCTTTCTATACGAAATAACCGATATTTTAACCCGGGGCAGGGTAGTTCCCAGTTAATTTGGTTGTGCATTCTATTTTAAGAGAATCATTCAATACGCCTTTCAACAAGTGTTTCAGTCACAAGCTTTCCTCTGCATACATCAAAGAAATGCTGGAGATGCCAATCAAAAGCTGATAATGGTTCATTATAATCATTAAGCAGGGTAGTCACTATCTTTCAAAAAAAAGGTATCAAAAAAAGAAAATCAAAGAAAAGTCTGCTAAGTCAAAATCAAAAAATGACTTAGGCAAAAATTAAGGCATCCCGCTGACTGTGAGTTCAAAAATAAACAGTTCAGGCAAAAGTTAGGGATATAAAAAAAAGGAGAGATAAGTCAATAAATTCTTGAACCACAAAATGTTGTGACTATCAAAAGGAAGAAGTGACTCCCATCTCTAAGTTTTCTTGGCTTGTGAACTTTCATCATTACAACAGGTAAAAAATTCCAGAAGTCTCTTGGAACCTGAATGCATATTTTGAATTAACTGAGTTTAGGACTGAAGATCATCACGAAGACGGGGTGGGTTACAAAAATTTTGAGCCTTATATCTTTTGTTTTTTAAACCGTGAACCTGACCACGTTACAACCTTCAAAAGCCCTAATTGAAGCAAGGTTTATTTTGAAAGCATACTACAACAAGGTTGCGTAAGCTGACTCCCAAGAGATTTACCAATCATTTATGTTGATACCATATCTTTGCTTTATCTTTCACGTTGATTGTCTTAACCTTTATGTTTTAACCAGTGATTCCATTTTCTTTACAAAGTGATTTTGATTTCAAAAATATGTTTTGAGCATTGCATTAAAATTACCATTCTTGAATGAACACTTTATTTGAAAGTAAGTACTTATCTTTCGGGAAGTTCAAACAGTCGAGAAACTTGATCAGTGATCCTGTCAGGGGCACATTACTTCAAGATCCTGTTGTTCAGATGTTTAATCAAGATTTGTTAATAAGAATATCCTCTTCAAGATGTATACTATGGCAAGTCTTCCCAACGTTCATTTCAAGAGTTGAATCCGTGATCAGTTTATCCCCAACATAGTTCAAATGAAGCCATGATCAGTTAACTTGCAACAATTATTCAATCAGGGGCAATCTTCTTCAGCAATACTCAAGCCTAGTTTATCAGTTATTCTCAAAGGATCATTTGCTTGATACAGTTATCAGTGTTGCAAGAAGTTTGTTCAAGCATCTTCTTTCCAAGCAGAGTTTTCATAGTTCCTGTGTTGAGGAATCAAAGCTCCAATCTTGCCTCACAAAAGAGTCAATCCCAGTCGTCATGAATAACTACATTGCATTGAGCATTCATCATGCATAGAAAACTTTAACATCATGCATAGAAACAAAATCATGCTCATTAACATTCTTCCAAGGTCCTGTTGTTGTCAACATCTTACCTTGAGATCAAAGTCCAACTTACTTGGCACCTACCAAAACAAATTTATCCTTTTGATTCGTTTTGTCTGTATCTATCTGATATTCTTCATGATATGTCTTGTTGTTCTGACAATTTTTCAGAACTTTGTCACCTTTTATTCAAAGCTTCTATGGATGTCCCAATTCCCAGTAAAGTGTTATTACCTCATTCAAAGTCACTCTTGAATATCTCTGAGTTCAATCATGTTTTATCTTGATTGTCGTTTGATGCTGCTTCATTCATGGTTTATCTTAAAATGCTTTTGATATTTTCTTCTTAAAGTTCAAATCATGTTTTACCTTGATTGCACTTGGTATTCTCTAATCATGTTTTACCTTGATTGTCATTTGGTATTTTTCAATCATGTTTTACCTTGATTGTCATTTGATGTTATCCAATCATGTTTTACCTTGATTATCCCTTAATGACATCCAATCATGTTTTACCTTGATGGATCTGTGACGATTATCTAATCATGTTTTACCTTGATGGTCCGTTGATGATTATCCAATCATGTTTTACCTTGATTATCCTTAATGACATCCAATCATGTTTTACCTTGATGGACCTGTGATCATGTTTTACCTTGATTGTCCGTTGATGATTACTCAATCATGTTTTATCTTGATTGTCATTCGATGTTGTCCAATCATGTTTTACCTTGATATTCATTTGATGTAGCCACATTCATGTATGCCTCAGATATTCTCTTCTCAAAGTTCAATCATGTTTTATCTTGAAAGCTTCTGTCAACTTTTTCTTTCTTGTGTGAAGTCTGATTCTATTCCTGGATAACGTATACCTTTTCCCCAACGGAGTGTGTTTACTTCTCCCCTGTGGTGTCCTGTTTCCATCTCGTGGAAATCATATGCATTCATAATCATAAGCATTACATTGCATCTCAGGTTCAAAAATTGTGTTTTTATATATATTTAAGTCTCTTCAATCACGTCGAAACGAAGATTTCTAATCTTCACATCTCCGGATAGAAGAAACTTAAATAGGGGCATCTGTTGCACCCCAATTTTTGACCTCTGAGATCCCATCATTTTCTAAGTGTTATGATCACACCCCAAAATTTGCCTGCGTTTTTTTTTTAAAAAAAAGAGAAGTCAACAAACTTCTGTCTACAAATTTGGAGTTTTATACAATCTTGGATTTTTATTTCATAAATATCCTGATTTTATAAATACTCAATTTTTAGAATTTTTTATACAGTATTTTGGTTCGCTGTTAAATTTATTCTTACATAAACGCCAAATATTGTTTATCACTTCATACACTGTTTATTTGAGATTTATTTTCAGATAAGTAATGCTGACACAGTTGGTGCAGAATTAAAATTTGCAGGCGCGGAGTCCGGGTTTCAGATTATACTGGTAACAATTAAATTATTATTGGTTTTATTTCCCACTAATTTTTATTTTTATACTATATTATTTTTTCAAAATCTCTTTCTTTCTTTTCAAATATCTTCCTTTTTTTCCAAATCTCTTTCTTTCAAATCAAATCCTAGCTTTATTTTATACCCCTTTTCTTTTTCAAAACCTACCATACTTTTTTTCAAATCCTACTACTATTTGTCATACCCCAAATTTGTCCTACCCTTTATTTCTAACTGGCTTATACTTTCCATTTCATCTGCATACCATCATTAGGGCATTTGCATGACTTCGCATTCATTCATTAAATAAAACATGTACAAGCATGGGATCTAAGGTTTCACAATATCCAGAGTCTCTACACTATGCAAATTCATTCACTAGAGGTGTTCATTGTTCATGGATTAAAGTACTCTCTGTATGCTTGGGATTATCATATAAGTCCAAAGGTTTGGGCCTTATGATCATCTGTGGGTTTTACTTGGGCTATTCATCAATTGCGGAGTGGCTTCATTATTGTTGTAATACAATTCCTTCTATTGGGCTTCACTCAAATTCTTTGAATTTGGACACGCCTTACTGATTGGGGATTGATGTTCACACCCTTGTGTTCGATTCTAAGTTTCACTTTGATTAGCTGTGTTGCAAGACATTCGCTTTGGATTTTGTGCAAGATTCTAGTTAAACATGGTGGACTTTGTCCATATTAATAAATTTGAAAAGCATACAAGGAAAACTTTGATTTTTTTAGTCCAAGCAAACCATGGGAAATTTGCTTTTGGTACAAAGCCCATAGGATGTTGTCATGGGCTTTCATCTTTCATTCAAATTTAGCATGGAGTTCAAATAAATGAAGAGTCGGAATTCAAGTTCTACAAATGAAGAAGATTCTTTTTCATACACAAAATCATCGAATTACATGGATGGTGTCACTTGAAACACAAGAAAAGTCATCACAAGAAAAGTCATTAAAAGAAAACCCTTTACAAAATTCAGAAACCAATTTCAAAATACAAATACATTCGACCGTTCCAATCCCACCAAAGTATCCTTACATCTTCACAAAATTTAAAGACACAATGTTGGAAGCCTATTCTAAACCATGTCTTTAGTTAAAAACCATCTTCAGTTTCATCATTCCTATCCACACCATGTCATGCCCCTCAATACGCCTTTCAAATCACATCCGAACCTGTCAAAGAAAACAAGAACAGATCTAAATCAAATTCAACAGTCAGTAACTAATTATAGTTACAATCTCAAACCAGTCCCTGCATCTTACCAATACATTCAAACCTACATAAACAGAGTTGCAAGTCACCATACATATACTCATCAATCAAACATTCAAACACAAATAGTTTCACACACCAAAACAGAGGCACCCTCAACACCTGAACATAGTGTAAGTCCTGCTTTCATTCGCATCAGTATCACACCATACATCTTTCCAATCAGCATTCCAAAAACAAATAATTGCCTCTGTCCAATACCACATTCATACATTCACGACCTGACACATCCATACAATATCTAAGATATCATTCGACATTTGAGTTTATCACAAAACTAACTCACTAATAGAAATACACACATACAAATAAATTGCATCAGACACAATTCAAACCAAGTTCATACAAGGGGTCCCATCACGTTAACCATCGCCAATTAACTTCTCCTAACAGATCCCAATCCCTAATGGTTTCTTTCTAACACTTCAAATTTCTAACCAAAAGGAATACAGTTCAGAAAGCTTAACATTCAAAAGGAATACAGTTCAGAAAGCTTAGCATTCAAAAGCAGAACTGATTGTAACCAATCTAACAGTATTCCAATTATTCAAAAAACAAAACCATTTCATCATACAGCTAACTGAAACAATCACCTTACCGTACCATTGCTATCAGCATGAGGTCGGTTCAGTACGAGTTGAATGAAAGTCAGCTCCAATACCTACAGGGCAAGCACAAGATTGATATCCAGACTTGGTTCATTACCACAAGTTCAGAAGCAAAACAAAATTATTAACTTCCTACCAAACAATTCAACCAGAGTGACACATAGGATACCTAGGACAGAGTGGATAGTCATGACGCCAACAGAATGTCAGGTTCTGTTGATTGCGATCATGAGACCCACGACCAGTCGAGGTTCAAATGAGATACCGTTGTTGGCATGTATTTGCGACAATGATGGTGTTTCAGGAGAACTGATAACGCTGGAAGCCATTGACCTACCTTGACCTAGATTCACCTGTGAGTGGGGTGGGATATACATGACAGGTACCGTTGGTGACTATTCTGTTCTGTTGGTGACTATTGGTTTTCCTGGTATTCAAAAAGGTGTCGGACCTTTGATCCTGTGACATTTGACCTGTATCAGTTATTCAGAAGATTGTATAGTGGATACTAAGATTATATGGACCTTGATCCCATGCTTTTGCATTGCATAACATCATTGTTTTATCCACTCCATTTATGAAAGATCCTAAAGTCTATTTCCAAAAAAGAAGGAGAAAAAGAAAAAGGAAATAGAAAAGGAAATAGAAAAGGAAAAAGAAAAGAAAAGACACTCTATACCAAAAAAAGAAGCCTTGATTCCAAAAAGAGATAAAAAAGAAAGAAAATGAAAGATTGTGAAAAGACTTTAGCATCTCTCATAAATGAAACATTGCATTCATATTATCATGCATCTCATAGTTCTATCAGAAGCTTATTGGGGTCCTCTTTCAATCCAGATTTCTGCTTCATCAACAAATTTGACTTCCCTACATCTGTATCATACAAGGATTAATCAGAAGAGGATCATGGACCGTCTTGAACAAAATCAGGTTGAACTTCGTAAGGACGTGGATACTATGGGGGAAAGGATGACCCAACTCTTTGAGACTCTCCATGCTGTTGTTCAAGGACAAGAAGAGCTAAGACAAAGTGTTGCTAAGTTGGCTAATGGTACTCCGACCACTGTTGCTAATGGGGGGTCAAAACCTGTGCCTGTGGAAATTCATAACAAGGAGGATTCACGTCATGAGAACGATTCTGAACTGGAGGCTTTCAAGTTCCCGATCGAGGAAAATGAGAGAAAATTCCATTTCCTGGAAGAAAGATTGAAGGCTTTAGAAGGTCGAGGCTCCTCTGGTTTGAATGCTATTGATTTGTGCCTAGTGCCTGATATCAAGATTCCTGCTAAATTCAAAGTCCCCAGTTTTGAGAAATACAAGGGTACTACTTGTCCGATGAGTCACATCAAGGCATTCTGTAACAAGATGGCTCCGTATGCAGAAAATGACAAGCTTCTAATGCATTTCTTTCAGGATAGCCTAAGTGGGGCATCTCTTGAATGGTATACACGACTCGAACGAACTCATGTCCGCACATGGGATGAACTAGCAGAGGCTTTTCTCAGACATTACAAGTACAACAGTGACATGGCTCCTACTAGACTACAACTCCAAAGTTTAACTCAGAAAGTTGATGAGTCTTTTAAAGAGTATGCACAAAGGTGGAGAGAATTAGCTTCCAGAGTCCAACCTCCACTTTTGGAACGAGAGCTTGTAGACATGTTCATGAATACTTTGAAAGATCCCTATCTGAACATGATGGTTGGATGTGCTTCCTCCGAATTCTCAAATTTGGTTGTCGTTGGAGAACGAATTGAAAACGCCTTAAGGGTTGGTAAGATTCAGGATATTGCTTATGTTTCCGAACTCACAGAAGAAGAGAAAAGTGAAATAAATGCAGTTTCTGAGATCGCAGAAGAGGAAATCCCTGCTTATCCTCAAGTTCAGGTTCCTAACTATCAGATGGTACTAGTTTCTCCTGGCCAATATATTCCACAAGCCTTTGCCACCACTATCAATCAACAACCCCAGATGGTCCAACAACAACCGGTTCAGTATCTGCCACAAAAGCAATGTGCTCCACATCAACAAGGTCATCCGAATCAACGCCAACCTAGAAGTAATTTGGAACGAAGAAATGCTCCTTTGGACCAGATTCCTATGACATACACTAAACTTCTTCCATATCTAGTTCAAAGCTCATTGGTGGTTCCCAAATCTCTAAAGCCTCCACCACAACCGTTTCCACCTGGGTATGACCCTAATGTGCAATGTGGATATCACGCTGGATCAATGGGGCACTCAACTGAGGACTGCAATGCTTTCAAAGCCAAAGTACAACAGTTGATTGATGGGAGGCATATAACCCTTCAAGAAGGAAACATATGGGTGAATGGAATTCCTTTGCTCGAATAAATGCCTAGATTTCAGAAAGTCTCCAGAATCAACAAATTCTTTCCTCACAACGTATAGCTTTTCTAAGTTTGATGGCCATGCAAGGTTCCTCCATGTTTGATGGTGATTACCACTCTAGCAACTATGCTTGGGGCTCCCGCACGAGGGATAAGCAAGACGTACTCTTATCTTGAGCATTGCATCACTCGCATTGCTCGAATCCCTAAAGTGAGGCAAAAATTTACAACTCTTGGGTGACTTTGTTGGAGTTTTCTTTTGAAGTAATCTGAAGTGTTTGGAAGGAACTGCGGAAGGTATTCAAGATCAACAAGTCCAGACGGAGTCAAGCCTCCTCAACAATGGCAATCATCAATTCATTTCTGCATTCTCATTTGTAGTTTTCCTTGTTTTGTTAAATGTTACTTCCATGTAAAACTTGTTTGTTTTTCAATGAAAATAAAAATACATTGCATATGCTGGTTTTGAATCAATCCATTCGTGTTCACTCATATCTTTCTGTCTATCGATATCAAACTCTTGATTAAGCAAAAATAGAAAAAGGAGAATGATGAAAAAATAATAAAAACGCAAAATCTCTAATTGTATGCTTTTGAATAAAACCCCGCTGAGGATGTACAGGCATTGTTTCAAATCCCCAAACACTGGAGATATAAGGGAGATAGACCCTCGTTAACCCCTTTGAGCCTTGAAGTAGGAGTTTCTTTTCTATACCAAAGAAAAAACCCTCACATTTAACCCAGGGGCAGGGTAGCATTCAATTAATCTGATCGAGCAATCAAAATTCATCAGGAGTGTGCATCCAAGGATACAACAATGGTTATCCTTCAAAGGGTTGAGAAAAGTCAATACCACAATGGTAATCAAAGAATGAGGCAGTCATAATCACCTCCCACAAATCAAAGATTCGGGCTCACACGACTTGTTCAAAAAAAAAGATGAATAATAAAAAAAAAAAAAAGGCCCGCTAAGTCAATAACTTGAAAACAAGTGACTTAGGCAAAAATTAGGGCATCCCGCTGGACTCCAAAATAAAATTCAAAAGAATTTGTCCAGGCAAAAGTTAGGGAAACAAAAAGAAAAGCAAAAGCGAAAAACAAGGATTATAAAATAAAGATCCTCATCAAAGGAACGAAGTCGTGTGATCAGACACCAAAAACAAAAGGTAAATGGCTGCCATGTCCAAGAACTTCATTGATTCCTCAATCATCTCAAACTCCTCTTGAAGGATGAACGCTCGTATCAGGTTAAGTTGAACTTAGGACTGGAGAACATCACGAAGAATGGGTGGGTTAGGTTAGACTTTGAGCCTTAAATCCTTTCTTTCTAAAACCGTGAACCAGACCACGTTACAACCCTTAAAAGACCTAATTGAAGCAGGGTTTATCTCAAAAGCAAGCTGTGTAAAACTGACTCCTAGATGTTTGCTTACCATTTATGCTGATATCGATATGACAAATAATTCAAGCACTGAATGTCATGGCTTTGTTTTAATAACTTTGATCTCGAAACTAGCATTAGCATTGCATTAGGATTATCATCTTCAAAACAAATATATTTTACTTGTGAACAAACACTTGACATCAAGGAAGATCAAACAATGAACAACTGCAGAAAAAGTTGATCGATTCCATGAGCCATTCACTTCAAAGGCTGATTACTCCAAAGGGCGAGTTGTGTGAAGACTCTGTCAACTGAGGCATCCATTCAAGTTTCTATCAATCTGGGGCAATCAAGTCGAGGAATCTCTCTTGGGGTCAATTAATCTGGGGCAATTACGTCAAGATTTGACAAATCTCTCCAAGGATCCTTTGGGGCAAATTCCCTCGTAGTTCACGAAGCTTGGGGCACAATCTTCTGAGTTTTATTGCCTTCTCCCCGATCATAGGAGTTTATTTCTCCTGCAACCATGGTTTCTCCCCAAGCACATGAGTTTATTTCTCATGGGAGTTGTCCCATTCCCTGACCTGGTCTCCTCTTCTGAAGTCCTCATCCTCAACATGGTGAATCGAGGGAATCTCCTCAAGCTCACCATCCCTAAGCAATTCAAGATGTAGGGAAAGTCAAATGAAGTCACTTCCTCCCCAACAAAGCTACACTCCAACCCTCAAGGCAGTTGCCAATAATCTTTGGTACTGTAGGGTTTCCAACACCGATTCATATTGGCACCTCAAGACAATAGGCAACGGACCCCAATGATCATGCTTCACCATCACTCTAACGCCTTTATTTGGCACTTCGCATATAGAATCCATTGCATATAGCATTGCATCCTCAAAAGCGTAGCATATCCATCAAAATGGAGCATTACGCCACAGAAAAATTCAAACATGCATACAAAGCATAAGCCAGATAATACAAATCAACACTCAATCAAGACGACGGTACTTCCCCACATAAAAAGTTGTCCTTACAAACTCCGATTGATATCTGCTACTACATCACAAATCTCCTCAAACCCCAGTTCCCGTCCTGGTAATCATTCCTCAAAGTCCAATTCCCGCCTTGGCAAACTTTTTCAAAGTCCAGTTCTCGCCCTGGCAAACTTTTTCAAAGTCCAGTTCTCGCCCTGGCAAACTTTTTCAAAGTCCAGTTCTCGCCCTGGCAAACTTTCTCAAAGTCCAGTTCTCGCCCTGGCAAACTTTTTCAAAGTCCAGTTCTCGCCCTGGCAAACTTTTTCAAAGTCCAGTTCTCGCCCTGGCAAACTTTTTCAAAGCCCAATTCTCGCCTTGGCAAACCTTTTTCAAAGTCCAGTCCTCGCCCTGGCAAATCATTTCCATCATTTTCAGTCCTCGTCTGATATCTTATGGTGAAGTCAGTTCTCGCCTGACAACCACCATTCATCCATAATTTCTTACCGTAAAACCAATTCTCAATCCCCAGCAAGTCATTATTCTCTTTCCCCATTCAACCATAACATCCATAAATCATTCCACCAGAAAAACAAAAATTTCTCTTTCCCCAGCAGATATCAAAAACAAATAATAATGATAACATTTACACCATCTTCTCTTCAGGACAAATTTCTGGTACTTTGATATTTAATCTTCTTCTACCTCGAATGTTCGAAAGGCTGACGCC